>NC_081410.1:151318118-151652180 GCF_030272615.1 Cryptomeria japonica
ATGTATGCACGTTGTTGAAACTACAGTTCGATCTTACAAGATCGTAAATTGCAATCACTTTTCTCTAAGGGTTAATATGGGATATAAATTGTGCCCGATTCCACTTTATGGCATTGTAGTGTGCATTTGTGTTGGATATTGGATGCGCATACTAATCTCAAATGGCTTTTCTGGGATGCTCGATTTTCCCTACAATTGGTATTAGAGCATTGGTTTCAAGATTTGCAGGTTCCTTGCATGTGCATAATGTGATTTGCATGTAATTGCATGTGTGTTGCATGTACTTGCATGGACTCACATGTTGCTTGCATGTGAAGATCCTTGGTGTTTCAGGTTTTGGGTATTCCTTTTGTAAATATTTCTTAGTCTGGAAAGCTTGAGGGAGTCTAAAGGAATCAACCGAATATTAATCCTTTGGTGAGTGAAAGTCTTGCAATTGTTTATGTCTCAGGAGACAGCATGCTTTTTGAAGGATGCTAAAGATGGAGGCTATGGAGTTGATCATTCGATGATCTAGAAGCTTCTGAAATAGCCTATTGGCCTTGGATGCATGTACTATTGGTGGTTGTGGAGTTGGTCTAAAAATGGGCATGGAGTTCCTGATCTACTTTTTCCTGATGGACGGTTGTACTTGGATGGCTCAAATTCATGTTCCTTGGGTCTGAGGGGTTTATAGCTTTTCCTTGAAATCTATGGCGATGGTCATCTATGAAAATCCATTGTTTTGGGTTAAGTTGTTTGGTGCTTTTATAGACTTTTGAGTCTTCCAAATGTGAAGTGGGTATGGATGTGCATGAGTGTTCTCAAACACAGTGGTTTTGTAGGTTTTACATGGTCAACAAAAACTTGTGGTTTTATGGAGCTATAGAGGAGCTATTTTCTAGACCTTATTTCTTTTGGGGTTTTATTGGATGAGATAGTTGTAGTTCTGCATGCATGTTTTGTGCATGGTGAGAGGAGGTGTGGAGATTTCTTTGCATGGATATGTTGGTACATGATTATTCACTTAACATTCCTATGGTGGTGCTTGGTGGATTCCTAGACTATAGTGCTTGATGTGGATATGATTGGCCAATCAGATCTGTTCTTGATTTGGTGCTTGATTCATGTTGTCTACATGATTATTCTCTTTGAGATCTCAGTTTGCATGTCACTAATGTGGTAGTGAGTTTGCATGTTTCAATGATTGGATCTATGAGTTGTGCAATATCGTGGGTTGTCTTTACCTACATGTTTGTTGTGGTAAAACTTGGATGTGGACTGTCTATCTCCATGAGGTTTGATTCAATATTTATACATACTTGTTAACTAATCTTTTCTGTGGTCACTTGTGCATTTGTGTGAATGTTTTGAGATGAGAGGATGGATGATAAGTGGGTGCTTGGATAGTCAGTTATGGTGTCTAGTAGCATAGTGTATTTCCTTGGTTTGGAGATCTTGGTTTCACTTGGTGTGATTAGCAGTACACTTGAGTGTGTCTGGACCGGGATGATTTACAAGTTTGGGATATGGTGTCTCATGTGCTTGGAGAGATCAATATCACAATTCAGTGGGAGCTTTAGTAGTGACTATGTATTCATCACTTGGTGATGGATGATCTTCTTTAGTGATGTATATGAATTGGAGGGACTCTTAGACCTTGTTGTTGCATAAGGGTTCTTTCACCTTTGCATGTACACTATTTGAGGATGTGTAACATCTTGGAGTCATGGAGGGCTCTTAGAGTCTTTGGTGTGAGGTGTTGCTAGTACTAGACATGTGATGTTGGTGTTATGTCATGGTATACTCTTGATTGCGAATTAGAGTTTGACATGAAACATTTCTCGTGAGACCACGGTATCTTCACTTGGATCATGTGATTTCCTAGGAGGAGATGGTAAGGTCACGATGTCATGATGTGATTTCCTAGGAGGAGATGGTAAGGTCTAGTGAGTTCTTTTTGTATTGAGTGTACTGGTCATGTGCTTGAGAGCTTCATGAAAGTGCAAAGTTGCATTTGGAGTTTAGCATGGATTGATATTTCTGTTGCTACTCATGGATACATGGAGACTTAGGTGAGGTTGTGGTTCTCTTATTAGAGACATGTGTTGCGATGGTTACTCTTGATGAGATTTCAGCTAGAAGTCTAAGAAGCCTACACCTTGGTTGGATGTGAATTCAATAGAGATATATGAGGAGATTGTTCTTGGATGAGTCTTGATGACTTGTAAATCTAGGAGGAGCATTCTCATTCCCCACTCTTGGTCTACTTGGTGGTTTATCACTTGAGAGGTATGCTCATTATTTCTCTCAGTTGTTTTATGATTTTCTTTCAAATTTATGAATCTTGAGCTACAGTCAGAAAGTTCTGGAGGATTCATTGTGAGAGATCGATAGTGTGGTTATCTCCTTGGAATATGTTTTCTTTTATAATAGTCATAGGGGATGGTTGTGAGTTGATTTCCTGAAATGAGAAATGAAGTAGTTTGATCTTCTTGGAGAGGCTTACATCCATGTAGATACATGATGTATATGTTATGTTTAATCTATTAAGGTTGAACGGGTTTGGATATTGTTATGGATTTTCTCATGGGGATGTGAAGATCTTAATTGGCACAATTGACTTTAGAGGTGTTTGTAGAAGGACATGCTACATGTTTATGGTGTGCAGTTTCTCTCTTTGGTCTTAGTGTTCTTCTAGGAGGTTTATATTCACTTGGCATTGATGTGAGGTTCTATATGGAGCTTCAATGATCACTAGTTTGTAGTCATATGTTGTCATTTGGGTGATGAAATGAAAGTTCTTGTATCTCTTTCTTTTGTCAGATGTGGAGAACATAGAAGAGGTTTGTAGGCTTGTTGCGAGACATATTTCTTGCAATAGTTTTGTTTGGAGGATTTGCACATCTTTGTGGATGGTCTTTGGTACTACATGGTTACACTTTTTGCGTGTTGAGATTGGTAGACTCGATATGCCTTTGATCTTTTTAGATTCGACATTACCCATGCAGTGGGAGTTCTTGAATGTGTTTGGTACTCATTGACTAGTTTGCACATAGACCTTGAGGTTGCAATTTCTGGTGTTGGTTATATCATTGGCATGAGTTTACTAATGGTTTATACCTTCAAGGTATGGGTGATTGGATGGATTAGCACTTGTTGTGGGTGCTATTTTTAGTTGTGTAGGTTTATCAGTTGGTTGGGAGCAATCAGCTTGATTGTTGTACTAGCTGGTGTTTTATCTTGATTTGTGGAGGATTACTTCATAGTTGTGTTCTAGTTACGGTCTTTGGAGTTGATGTTGTTGATGTTTTTGTGAGCACAATGGAGTGTGGTAGTATCCTGTAGCCTTTGATATAACTGGGATCTTATGCTTTTGTTATTTGGATTGTGCATTTTCACCTTGGCTTGCTCCTTTCCTTCCATAGGTGGCATGTTGAAGGATGGTAGGGATTGTTGTCTAAGATGGTGGACATCTTGGATGTTTTTGCATATGTCTTGATGGATCATGAGAGCATGTTTTGGATCTATGTGGTTTCATGGATGACAGTGATGATTGGCAACATTAACAATGGTCTTTTAGTAGAGGAATTATTCAAGAGTTTAAAATTTGACTTCAAGTGGGATAATTTTGGAATGTGAAGTCAATTAGGACTCTTCTTCCGTATGTGTCATACAAATTGTCATCAATTAGGACTATTCTCCTGTATGTGTCATGCATGTAATTGTGTGATTCATACTTACTATATTTAATAAGTTGTCTCCAACTAGGACTCTATAACTCGGTTGTATTGACTTAGTAAATTATTAAGTGATTCATAATATCATCATGTTGGACTCTATATGTGTCAACCTTGTAGATGATTGAGCGCCACATATAGGCTTAGTCAATGATATGACAATAGTGGTGGCATTCGAAGAATTAGAGGTGGCAAATTTGAGAACTTAATTATTGCATTAAGTTTCTCAAATTTGAATATATATAGAGTATCTCTTCCTCCTTTGAAAATAAGGCCAAAACAGCTTTGAGATTGTATTGTAACTATTTTTGTTTTTGAATAATATAATGACTCTCTAGTTTTAGAGTGTGGGGTTTTTTACTCGAAAGGGTTTTCCCCATGGTAAATTTGTGTTGTATTCTTCTATCTTTTCTATTGTTTTATGATTATATATTGTTGAATCTAAATGTATGCATGTTGTTGAAACTATGGTTCAATCTTGCAAAATCGTAAATTGTAATCACTTTTCTCTAAGGGTTAATGTGGGATATAAATTGTACTTGACTCCGCTTTATGTCATAGCAGTGTACGTTTGTGTTGGATACTAGATGCACATACTGATCTCAAATGGCTTTCCTGGGATGCCCGATTTTCCCTACATCATATAACATAGGTATTGTAATGTTTTATTTGTTTCAATTTTTGAATGTGAAGTCTATAAGGATATTCCTATTTAGTATGAGGACAATTTGAAGGGGTGCAGTGAAAAAGACCTATTTGAAGAGGCTAGGCTTCACAAAATCACAGGCTTCTCAATCAAGATTTAGAATAGAAGACCTAAAAGGAAAGGAACTTGAAAAATTGTTAATGATGATACCCTTAATTCCATAGATTAGTGTGTGGATGTCATTAGAACTCAACCATTCATTATTGATACATACAATAAAAAAAATTAAAACTCATTCATTCATTCAATTAATATTCATACAAATAATAAAAAAATATTGTAGCTTTTTAAAAAGAAAAGAATATGTTCATAACTCACCATTCACCATTCACTACTGGACAATTTTTATATGGGTCTACACATGGATTATAGCAATATGGGACTACCCCATACTCTTGTGAGATGCACCTAACTATGCTACAAACGAGGGTAAATACGTTACCCATCGAATTAGAATTTGTGACCTTTATATCTTTCAATTATTTATACATATAATAAAAAATATTGCATTGTTATTTATCCCATTCAATCTTGATTGTTGCTTTAGGAACTTAGATCATGATATTGTTTGCAATAGTGGTTTAAATCTATGACATGTGGTGATCATGAAGGGGGTACATTTGTGTTAGATATAATTTGTATCTTAAATAATAATTTGTTGTTTTTATAACAACAAATAGTTTTTTGTTTTAAACTATTGGTCTATTTGTGCAGGATATACGTTGTATTTAAATAATAATGTGTGTTTCTATTACTTTTTTTGTGTTCAACTATTGGTCCATTTATGTTGGATATAAAATTAGAGGTAACAAAGATTTAAAATTACCAGTAGGTATTCATATTATTTAGGTTCAAATAACAACAATAGAGATCCCATACATGTTTTTTGCCATGTAATTCATAAATTTTTTGAATGTTTCTAGGTTAATGATGAAGCATTATCATGTTGTTTTCTCTTAATTTCTTAGGTTATAATAACAAGTGAAAGTTTATAGTAATAAAAAAGATGTAAATATCTTAACAAATAAAATTCTAAATAATTAATTTCTAAAATAATTTCTTTACTTTAGAATAAATAAATATTTTAGTAATAGGAATATTTAAATTTTTATTATACCAAAAATATAATTGACAAGTGCCTTGTAGTGGCTAGTACTTAATTATAAATTTAATTGAATCCTAAATCTAATGCATAATAATCCCTAACCTAAATTGAACACTGATATTAACCCTTACCCTAACCTTATTTTAACTCTAATAAAAGTATTGTGTCTAATTCCTATTATAACTCTAATCTTAATTTAATTGTATTCCAAACCTCTTTGAATCCTAACCATAATTTAACCATAACACTAAATCAAAAGTTTTACTTATAAGCCTAATTGATCCTTAATCCTAACTCAAATTTAACTTTATACCTAACCCTTACCCTGATTATATCCTTACCCTAACCATGTTTGAACTATAACCATAAATTAACTCTAACTAAAAAAATTATTTTATAACTTTAATTAAACACTAATTGAATCATAGTCCTAACCCTAATTGAACTCTTCTAAAATTTAATATTTATTTGATAATCTGATTAGTGAACTAATCATAAATTACACTTAAATAGTAGTAAAGAAAATTTTAATATTTATTTTAGCAAAATAGGCAGAAGCAAGAACAATTTTTATCTATATTACATTGTATTAATATTCATTATATTATTTTTCACTGATATTCATTGTATTATTTTTTTTAAATATTATTATTTTATATTATCTTACATTAATATTTATTCAATGAAATGATTTTCAATCTTAAACATAATCTAATTTTATATTTTATTTTTATTATAAAAATGTTAATTTTGTATTATTAATATTAAAATTATTAGATTATTATTTTTTACTATTCTAATTACTAATATATTATATTGTCGACTTATTATATTATTATCAATATTAATACTTTAATTATTAAAATATTTTTATTTTAAACATTATAATGCAAAATAAATCTTTAAAAGATTTTTAAATTTAGATAATAAATATTATTTTAATGTACTTAAAAATTTGCCTAAAAAAATTCATGTAGAAAGCAGATCCAGGAAATCTGGTAATAAGATGCAAATTATTTGAGCCAATTAGATTGAAAAAAAAACAATTTCTATAATTTGAAAACTTAAAAATCATGCATCTTAACTATTTAAAAATTGAAAAAAAACATCAAAAGAAAAAATTCATAGATATAATCAGTGGAAAAACAATTGAATAATAAGTTAATGAAAATTGGGTGCAACAGATTACAATAGTACTAGCCTAACGACAAGTACTAATAATAAGAAAGAAAGAAAAAACATTGCAATAGTATTTTCTAACAACAAATACTATTAATGAAGGTGCAAGTGGAAGTAAACATAAGATAATTAAAAAATATTTTTTCACATAAATTAAGAAATGATGGAGAGAATATAAGAGTGTGAGTCTCTTTAGTTCATAGGATTATGGATATAATAGTTTCTTTCTCTACTCAAATTTTGTGGAATTAGATTTAAGTATTTTAGTCAAATTACTAATAGTTTTGACTAAGTAAAAATAGGTTTTTGAAAGGAACCTAGACCTTTTACATAGCAGGAGAGTCAAAGAACAAGAAAAGATCGTGCCTGATCACTTTAGAAACAAAAAATAATCCCATTAGAACAAAAAGGGATCTCAACACACATAACATGAAGAACCAGAAAAAGACAGTGAAAGGAAAGCAAAAAGACAACAATAAGACAAAGATCGGGATAGAGACCGAAACCGAGATACCTAGATATTTTTCATGATATCTTCAATGTGGAACACCATCTATTTCATGTTGTCTACAAAGGTCTTTAAGTCATCTAGCTCATGACCTTTGATGTCACCCTTATTCCTGGTATTAGCTCTAGTCCTCTTCTCGTGACCTTTTTTGTCTAGCTGACCCTTGTCACCTTCTTTCTCTTTGATGTTGTCAAATCTATTAATCAAAATGTTCATGTTGTCCACTGAGGCTTTCTGAATCTAGAAGTTTTGTTCAGCTATCTTCTTTACAGCAAGTTCCATTCTGTCAATTCTGCTACCCAGATTGTTCATAGAAATTTCCATCCCTTTCACCTCCTTATTCTCTGCCATCTCGTTAACCTTATTTTTAGTTGCAATAATTTTACTCACCATGATTTCAATGGCTTCAACATTATTAATTTCTACCACCAACTCTTTAATATTTTCAGTCAAGGGTTTGTCACCTATTGTTGCTCTTTTAACAACATTCATATCTTTCTTCAGGTTGCCAATGTCTTTCACCATTGTGTTGATGGTGTCATAGAAACCCTTAATACTATCATTTTCTCCAACACAATCCATAGATTTACCCCTTTTGTCCTCTTGATCCTCTTTCTATAGACCTTGAGTGTTCCAATCCTCATTGTTGCCCACAACCGACATCTCTTCCCCCTCCTTATCCTTCCCATCATAATTTTTATTCTCCTCTGCCTCTTCACCAGAACTAATCAAAATTTGATTAATATCTTTTTTCCCTCGCTTGCTGACATTCTTCTTCCCCTGGGTTTGCTTGTTGGTGCCTTTCCCTTTCTTATTTTTGATGAATTTACCTTCGAAGGACTCAGCCTCAGACTCTGAAATATCTGAATCCACCACAATCCTTTTCCTCTTCACCTTGTTCCTCACCTTTTTACTTGGCTCCTCTGAATCGCCTTCGGTCTCCGAGTTGAAGTTAAAACCACTAACCTCACTCTGCATGTCCTCATCTCTTTCATTTTTACCTTTAATAGGTTTTTCAATGCATTTTCCTTTCAACACTTTATAAACAAGATCCATAAGATCTTGGTGAAGAGCATGGTCTCCCTTGGGGTCTTTCTGTATCTCTTTGATAGTATGGTCCATGGAACATGCAAGATAATATGGCAAACTCACCTTTTCCCCATGGTGAAAATGATTGAGTAAAACAAAGTGGTGTCCGTAAGCTCTCGTAAACCTGTCATCCAAAGTTATATAGGTACTTGTAGCAAATAAAATGAACCTCCATGGCCTGCATATACGTTTTGGGGAGTGATAGGAGTTGTCGACCTTCACCATTTTCTTCTTCTCACCTTCCGTGATAGGAAATTTGTTTGTTGCCTTATCAAAGATGCTATGATCTCTATAAAATTTCATACCCTCTATCATCATCCCCATGCCTTCAACAATAATCTCCTTGCCCATAGTCATCATCTGGGACCCCACCAAAATTTTTCCATTCTTCCAATTTTGGATAAAGTGTTTAGTAACCGTAGGATCTTTCCCACTAAGCCTCTCCATAAAAACACTCAAACTCCCCTTCTGAAGAATTTCCCAAACTTCCCTATTCCTCCTCCATTCCAGGAAAGAGGTAGGTTTGAACATTTTTTTATTCCCTCCCATTTTACCTTCGCAATCCCAAAATTTCCTTCTCTCAACTCTCAGTCTTCTTCTCTGGTTTTTGTAGTTGCCCTGAAAAACAACCCTGAATCCGTGCCAAGCAATTATGAAAAGACACTTAAATAAATGCACATCATTGCCATTATAAACTTGCTTCGTAATGAGTGGAAGAGGCATTTATAAATTATGGTTGATAGTGCCACGTTGCCTCATCTAGATACGGTCCAGATCGAGCAAGGATTTCGCTTCACATGTGAGTTATCTCTCACCATTAATAATTATGATTTCCTTCGTTTGACAAGCCAGGTTGGTGGCCCAGTCAACACACGAGTTTGCTTCCCTATACATGTTGGCATTTTTGATGTTTATGTTGTGATTGTCATTGATGGACACACACTTGCATTAAGATCCTCTTTTTATGTATGAGTTAGATCACAACCGGTATTTGTTCCAACTGGTATGTTGTAGGTATGTTGTATTATAGTCATTAGACTATTGATGTTTTGCAGAATGTGTTTACCGGTCTAAAGAAACATGTTGACCTCAAGCAGTACAAGGGATTAAAGCGGCATAACACATTTCTACTAGTCTTCATTTTTGTCAAACCGGTAACCAGCTTTTTGTATGAACCGGTAATACTCTGTGATGAGTTACCAACCGACATTTTGTGATGAGTTACCAATCCACCGATTGTTTGATGGTGCCTACACACTGGCAGTGCTTCTTGTTTCGTGTTACTGAGTATGTCTAGATTCATTGAACCTAGGAAATTGAAATGTAATCCTATTGGACCGACATGAAATCGGATTCCTTGAAAAGGACATGATGTCTAGGGTTTTAGGTTGTTGCTGAAAGGGTTTATGTTGTTGCTAGGGTTTAAGGTGGTTGAGGAGTTGAAAAGAATATGAATGTGTAGAAGATTGAAGTAATGCAAGAGTGCATTAAGAATGAGCTATCAAGGATCTAACCGAGCAGTTTGTGCTATTAGATAGATCAAACACTTGTTGATTACTCACATCTTTGACATGTCTGTAGCCCTTAACTGGGTAGGCCCAAAAGCCTTTTGTAAAATCCTCTAACAAGGTGGTTCACCTCTATGAAACTAAAATCCTCTAGCAAGGTAGTCCTTGATCGGACTTATCTCCTAACAGAGATTGAGATTCCTAATAGGATCTGTTCTGGTGAAGAACATTGTAAGACCTTAACCGGTCTAACCTTAACCGGTCTAGTTTCTATTCTACAGATAGTGACTTGTGAGTTCCATCTCACCATAGTTTTTCCCATTTGGGTTTCCAAGTCAAATATCTTGTGTTATGGTTGTATTGCTTTTGTGGGTGAATGCTTTATTTGCATTTTGGTTTGCATGTGTGATAACCGGTCTATCTGTTAAACTGTTTTACTGGTTTATCTTTAGACTATGTAAGTGTTTAAGTGTAGTGTTTTTCGGTATACTAATTCACCCCCCCCTCTTTGTATTCATCAATTGGTATCAAAGTTTACCTTTCTATAAGTTTAACCACTTGGAAAGAGATATGGGGGAATACACCTTGAGGGAACTGACTCTACAGCTCACTCAGTCTGAGAAAACCTATGATGATCTTATGGTCAAATACAAGGCATCTCGAGCAAAAAGGAAAGAACATGCAGAAAAGCTGATGGAGTTGTCTGAAAATAGTTCTGTAGATGAAGCAAATATGGAAGCCCTAATTGCAAAAGTAAATAAGCTGAATGAATCAAAATCCAACTTGAGAAAGGAGTTGGAAGGACTGACTATCCGCATGTGTCAAAAGCTTGAGAACTAGAGAAAAATTGAAGACCTAGTGAAAGAAAGAGATTTTGAGATCTCCAAGTTGGAACAAGAGATGAGTGCCCTAAATGCTCAACTCCATGCAAGAAAGGTGGAAAAGGAAGACATGCAAGGAGAACTGAACACTACCATCTCTTAGAATGAAAACCCGTTGAAAACAAATGCTGCTATTTCCAAAGAACTCTCTAAGTCAAATGAAATACTTGCTAAGTTCAACAAAAGTACTGTCAAGCTAGAGCAAAAGCTTGAATCTGCCAAACCAGTCAAGAATACCAATTGACTTGGTTATTCTGGTCATGAGGAAGGTGAAACCTTTGGAACAAATGCTGAAGCATCAAAGAAGCAACTGACATCAAAGGATAAAGGTAAGCAAAAGTTTAAACCTATTTGTTTCAACTCTCTTAAAGAAGGACATACTGCTAATGTGTGTAGGAGTAAGGCTTACAACAATTTTCCTTATTTCCTAAATGATAAACCTAGATCCTATAGATTCAATGGTAACTGTTATGCATGCAACAAGTATGGGCATAGAGCATTTGAATGTAGGTCTATCATGAATGACACTGGAAGATATCCTCAGAGGACCCAAGGAGTTGGTCCTAAACCTTTTGTGAATCAGAATCACAACCAGTTTAATGTCTTCAATCATCAGCCAAGAAGTGGTGGCTATTAAGCGGAAACCAGATGGAGAGAAAATTGTATGATCTGTCATGGTCATGGTCACACTGCTGCAACATGCAGAAAGAAGAATGGAAACATGAACAATGGACCTTGGAGAGCACTTGGATTAGTTTTCTATCACTGCAACAAACTGGGTAACATTGCAAGATTCTGTCGGAGCAGAAAGAGTATATCTAATGATATACCAGTCACTCATGAAGGAGGAATTGATGTTGAAATAGTTCAAGCGAATTTGAACAAAACTTGGAAGAGGAAACCAGTAATGTTGGAAGAGGAACCGTTTTCTTCACCTAGTGTAGAAATATCGGAACTGACAAACTAAGCTTCAAATGGCTTAGGGGGAGCAAACGGCAAAATGTTTTCAAACCCCTGGTTTATACTGGCAAAAGACCTTAACCGGTATATGATACCTGATAGTTTTGATACTTAATGTAAGTATAGATAAAATAGCCAACAAGATGAGAGGGGGGGGTGAATCATACAAACTTAATCTTCCATAAAAACATTAGATTCAACCTCAGTAACATATACTTCAGTAATATAACCAAAACTGCTAAACATGCAAACTCAAAAGCATATAAACATCATAAACCTCATAACACCAGATTTAACGTGGAAACCCAAATAGGGAAAAACCACTATGGGATTTCAGACCCACTAAGAAATATAGTCTTCTAGAGTATGCTTGATTAAAAGGACATCCTATTAAAGATTACAAACACATTGCTAGATGTGACCCGGTTAAGGGAATTCCCTCAGATCTGTTCAGATCTTCACCTTGTTAGAAGTGACCTTGTTAAAGGATTTCAAACACTGAATCAGAATGTCACCTTACTAGAGGGTTTTACAAATTAGACTGTTAAGTCCACTCGGTTAAGAGATTTTCTGTCACTTTCACAAAATAACAGTAATAAAAATCTATCTACAACTTCACATCTAAAATGCTAAAGAAAATTCTTATTTGCTCAATACAATCTAGACATAGAACTAATCTTGTCCATCTGCTGGGCTTCTATACTCTGTTATTCAAATAGGTCTTCAAGCTTTTATGCTTGGTAATCACTATGTAGCATCCCTATGCATACATTTGCCCACATACATTGTTTATCAACAGCTCCCTATTTATAAACAATTAGCCAACTACTTAATCTCCTTGATCACACTTCCCATGATCAATCATAGCCATCAGATCTTCAAACTTGTCTAGGTTCAATGTACCCTTTGATCTGAAAAATGTTTTACCCCACCTAGGAACTTGCATACATTTCTTGGAACTTGTGGCTAGGGTAATGCGGTTCAATCTGTGTTGTAGATCTTCATGCCGATTTTCCTTTGCCATAGATTCATTAACAAATTTCATGCACCGCATACCAAACATTTAATCAGTTCCAGCTCATCAGCTTCCTTCATTAAATAATGCATGTAACCATTTAATGTATTCTGTTACAGCTTGGTAACAACTCGATAACAACTCGGTAAATACTAAACTTCACTCGGTAGACATTCCACCTTCATTAACCGATAGCGATAACCTTAGGGTTTACCGACTAGGTTCTTTGCTCGGTAACATAGTATCATATTAACCTTACAATTTTCCACATATGTATGATGTTAAAACAATCTAAACATCATGATCTCATCATTGTTTGACTCAGTAATAGTTTCCCATTGAATACCTTATTCATCCCCTTATTCATCATATTCTTTCTGTGTCTTTTACTGACATCTTTATACTCATCAAATCATACTTATCAAGATATGGCAACATCATACTCAATTAGAAAATCAATTTCTTGACATCAATGACAAAATAATAATATTAAGATAGTAAATCATCCTTAAATCAGATATATTCATAATCATCAACAACCTTCTCAATTGTAGGTTGGAAAGGGGCCCTTTTAAGTCAAGCTGGTAAGCTCCTTCTCCTTAAGGCTACTCTTCAAAGTATCCCTATTTATGCTCTTAGCCTATTCAGAATTCCAGTCAAGTATGCTGAAGCTATTGAGAAAATTTAAAGAGGATTCCTATGGTCTGGGGTTGAGGAAAAGCAAAGAATGTCCTTGGTGGCATGGGATCAGGTTTGTAGGCTGAAAAGAAAAGGTAGTCTGGGGCTTAGGAGGATTCACACTTTAAATGAAGCTCTCTTGTCCAAACAAGCCTGGAGATGGTTTCATTCTGATTCTAAATGGTGCAAAATTTGGAGAAGTAAGTATTCTCTTATGTCTTCTTCTCTCTCTTCTTTTCTTAATTCAGATTTCAGCATAAATGGATCCCATATTTGGAACCATGTTTCTAAATGTAAATAAGTGATTGCTAAAGGAGTGATACGGAAACTTGGAAATGGCAGAAAAGTTAGATTCTGGGAGGATCCCTGGCTTTTTGATAAACCCCTTTTGGATTCCCATGAGTGGGCCTCCCATGCCCCCTCCTGTATTGGCTCTTTTGGCTCCTTAGTGGCAGATTATTGGGATGGAAACAATTGGCAGAACACTGATAGTATTCACCCTAGCCTCTCTAAGCTCAAAACCCAATTGTCTGCTATTTGGCTGAACAAGGAAGAGGAATCCCTGATTTGGAAACATGATCCCAAAGGCATTTTAACTATGTCTTTGATATATTGTATCCTATCCCCCCTCCCTCCTATAAATCCTTTTTGGTCTAAAGCTTGGTTAAAAGGTCTCACTCCCAAAATCAATTTTTTCTTCTAGACTATCCTCCAAAATAAGATCCTTATTGTTGACAACCTAAAATGCAGAGGTTTTGCCCTTCCAAATAGGTGTGTGTTGTGCTTTCAAGAGGAAGAGTCAATGGACCATCTTGCCCTCCACTTTTCCTTCTCAGCCTCTATTTGGGAAAGTTTCCTCAAGAGCTTTAGTTTAGCTTGGGTGTTTCCTAGTAACATCAGAGATTTGTTCTCCTCCTGACAAATTCAATGGACTAATTCTTTTCTGAGATGTATGTGGCAGCTCTCTCTTCCTCACATTTTGTGGGGTCTTTCGAAAGAAAGAAACAACTGAATATTTAGGGATGTGTCCCTAAAACAAGACACTATTTTTCAGAAAATTCAAAGGCCTATCCAGGAAAATATGGGAATCATGGAGGTTTCTTGTTACTCAAATAATTCCTTGGAGTCAAATATCTTAAGAGTGTGGAATATGAAGATCACTAATGGTCCTAATCTCAGCTACAATAAAAGGCTTGAAGCTAAATGGCAAACCCCTCCCCAAGGCTGGCTCAAAATCAATTTCAATGGTGCAGCCAAAGGAAATCTAGGTCCTTCAGGCTATGCAGCTATTCTCAGAGATTATAGAGGCATTTGCAAAGGTATGATTTTTGTCCCTATTGGTACTCAAACCAATCATAAAGCAGAAGCTATGGCAGTCCTTCAAGGCATTATCCTAGCCAAAAAATGGAACTCCCCCTATCTTTGGATAGAAGGGGACTCCAATAATATAATTAAGTGCCTCAATGGGACTTCAAAGCCCTCATGGTCGATTCACAATATAATTATTTCTGCTATTGACATCATTAGAACCTTTAAAAAATGCCATATATCCCATATCTATCGGGAGGCCAACTATTCTATTGATTGGGCTACAAATGTGGTGGTTAAGAATGAGACTATTACCATGTGGATAGGTGAGAGTGGTCTCCCTGAAGATGTCAAACAAATCATAATTGATGAAAGATATTGAAGTACCCCAAAGACTCTTGATTGACAGGGTAATTATGAAAAGTACTAATGTAAGCACCTCGAGTTACTTCTATAATGAGAAAATCACTCATTATAACATCAAAGCCAGCAAAACTTGTTTTATAATCTATCAGATCTTTAAGGTCACACACGCTTTCTGGGTATTTGTTTTAGCTCCGAAAAGCACTCTGTTTTACTAGTTCTGTAAATTTCAAAATTTGGCTGTGAGAAACGACACCATGGGTAGAAATAGGAGATGATATGAGCCAAGTAGTTGCAAGGAGTGGCAACAGAAAGAAGAGGTGTGGAAAATTTTGTAGAAGGGTGGTCTTTCAAGCTTCATAGAGAAACTCCACGGCCATGATGGAATGGTAAATAGCCTCTTCTGCAAAAATTGGAAGAAGGGCATGCTAAAAATGGGTGACCAAATGGTAGAAATTGATGAAGATTTAATAGCTAAAGCTATGAGTCTCAACAGGGAGGGCTACAACTTCTACAAAGATGGGAAGGTCAATAGAGAAGCCATTGAAAGGCACCCGATTACAGAGAAAGAGAAAAAAAGACTAGTAAAGTTGAGCAAAACCTATTACCCACCTAGGGCTTTTGCTCTTTGGCGGAAAATTCTCTTTGTTTTAATGCAGTATATAACTCTAGATGGTAGGTTTACGAAAGTCTATGGGTATCATTTTGTTATGTTAAATCATTTTAGGCATAATGATAAGGTGAATTTTCATTACTTCTTGCTCTACTCAATGAATGCCTCCCTAAAAGCCTACAAAGAAAATCCTCGGGGTGATACCACAATGCACCAAGGTCTTATGGTCCTCATTTATGACCATTTAAAGGCTAGTCAAATCAACTGGATGTAGCTCTCTTTGGACTCTAAGGAAGATATGTTTGATTCTAATTTTTTGGAGGAGGAGGAATCAGATAATGATTTCTCAACTGATAATGAGGATAGCTCTGATGATTCAAAGTATGAGAGTAGTAAGAAGAGGAAATCAAGACCCTCTTCTTCTAAGAGAAAAAAACTTCAAAGCAAACCCTTGATCAGTATCTCTTCGGAAGAAGAGTACTCTGATTTTTTTGAGGCGAAGAAGAACCCTAAGGGTTTGCTGAAGAAGAAAAGTAAAAACCAAGCCTAGACCCAGAAAAAGCATAAGAAAATAGAGGAGACTAGCAAGGAACCGGAGGAGACTGGTAAGGAACTGGAAGATGACAAGAAAACTAGGACCCTGGAAGCTGAGCATAGCCTGGACATGGAGAAAATGGAGGAGACTCTCAGGGCCGTCAACACTAATTCCGCCCTCCATATTCCTAAAAATGAATAGGTAACCCCTAGAAAATTTACTCCCTCTTCTGGCCCTCCTCCCGAGGCCTTGAATGGTTTTATGAAAACTATTGAATGGCTTATTGATTGGTATAAGAAAGCTATGGATGAGTATAAAAAACTTTGCAAGAGAGTCTTGATCTTGGAGACCATTAACATTGGAGAGGGGAATACAATGGTCGATTATATCGAGGATCTGAAAAACACTATTGCTAAAGCGGAAGACATCAGAGATGCTTTTAATCCTAGGTTTGAGAAGATTGAAAAGGAGATGCTGGACAGAAAAACCCTGGCAGAAACTAGTGAAAAAACACTCTCAGACATAGTCATCAAAGTGGAAAAAATTGAGGAGTGCCTTAAGAATATTGCAGAGTAGAGCCTTAGCATTCTGAAAATCGCAGCCAATAATACTGAAACCCTCATCAGCAAGCTTGATGATGACAAGGAAATCTAGGAAATTGACCTAGACGCTAAAGGAACAGGGGAAGTTCAAGGTCCTAGAACCTGCACCAGAGGCAAGAGGAAGGAAAAGAAAGTGAATAAGGATTTGGAGGAGCTGAAAGCAGTCAGGGTGACCTATGATGAGCTAGTGATAAAGGCAGAGGATTTGCTAAAGAAAATTGCTATGTAGTGTCTCCTTGGTCTCTTTGCTGTGTTTTGTTGGTTTGCTATTCTTTCTGTTCACTAGTCTCTTGGCCAGTCGTTTTGTATGCAGACTTTAATTCCTTTTCTTTCTATCTTTCTCTCTATGATGTAATGGTTTCGAGTCCTTAAAACCTATTTTTCAATCAATCAGAACAACCTTCTCAATATCCTTATTGAAATGCCAATAATTTCCCATTGTCTGTTATAATGCCAAATGCCAACAATCTCCCCCTTTGGTATTGATGGCAAAACCAATTGATTTGACCTAATCGATTTGGATTGCTGTGAGTTGTTTGTGAGATTTTGAAATGCTCTCTTCCTATCATCAGAATTCTCCCCCATACATTAGACTTCTCCTCTTTTCTCAGTCTTTCTTTTTTGCTTTTTCTTCAGTCTTCTTAGTCTTTTCCAGTCTTCTCCCCTTTTTCTTCAATCTTCTTCAGTCTTCTCCCCCTTTGACAACAATGCCAAAAAGTAAAGAATTAAGACATAATTTCTTCCTGTATGAAGTGAATTCCTGCTATAATGTGTCAACTTAGTCTCGGTCAGACCATTTTGTCTCCAATTCCTGTTTCCTGTATTGTATCATGCACTGTTTCCTGCACACCTTTAGAAAACATCCTAAAGTGTGTAAATCAGCATCAACTCTTAAAAGATATTCGATAGAGTCATCGAATTGATGCTTTCACTAAACTTGGTCAGTGAGTAGAAGATAGGGGTAGGACCCCTAACTTACTTCTGAGATACTCAAAAGTGTCCCTTGGTAGTGGCTTGGTGAAGATATTTTCTATTTGTTCCTTTGTGCTAACATACTCCAACACCACTTTCTTCTCATGAGCTTCTTCTCTAAGATAATGATATTTGATAGAGATGTGCTTTGTCTTAGAGTGCATAATAAGATTCTTTGAAATGTGAATGGCACTAGTGTTGTCACAGAATATAGTTATTGCCTCGGTAACTTTCTCATTTATACCTTCCAATAGTTGTTTGATCCATGCTATGTTGGTACAATTCAATGCTGCAGCAACATATTCAGCTTCTGCTATTGACTGTGAAACACATCCTTGTTTCTTGCTAAGTCAACTCACTAGTCTTTCTCCTAAAAAGAAAGCTCCTCCACTTGTGTTTTTTCTATCATCAATGTTGCCTGCCCAATCAGCATCAGTATAAACTTTTAAATCAAAATCATTTCCTTTCTGATATACTAAGCCATAATCCTCAGTACCTTTCAAGTATATAAAAATTGTTTTGATTGTTGTCATGTGTGTTTCCTTAGGATCTGCAGAGAATCTTGCAACTATACCTACTGCATGTGCTATGTCTTGCTTGCCGTGAACAACATATTGCAACTTTCCAATCATGGATTGGTAAAGTGTCTCATCAACATAGGCAGATTCATCATTCTTTGATAGTTTACAGTTTGTAGTCATAGGAGCACTTACTGGTTTTGAATCCTCCATTCCAAATTTCTTCAAGATTTCCTTTATGTACTTGGATTGAGTAATGAAAATCTCATTTTTCATTTGTAGTATCTGTAAACTTATAAAATACTTTATCTCACCGATTAATGACATCTCAAATTCTTTGCTCATTTCATTTCCAAAGTTCTTGCATAAAGAGTCATTTCCACAAAATATAATATCATCAACAAATATAAATGAGATTAGTATTCCATTTTCATCATTCTTCATGTACATATTGCTATTCTCACTTGTCCTTATAAAACAAATCTTAATCAAATAAGAGTGCAATCTTTCATACCATGCTCTAGGTGCTTGTTTTAGACCATATAATGTTTTGTTCAATTTACATATCTGATCTTTATTCTTGTCTTCAACAAATCCTTTAGGTTGTTCAATAAAAGCGTCTTCTTCTAATATTCCATTCAGAAATGCAGATTTGACATCCATTTGATATACCTTAAAGTTTTTGAAAGTAGCATATGCCAACAATGTTCTTACTCCTTCAAGTCTAGCCATAGGTGCAAAATTTTCACCATAATCAATTCCTTCTTCTTGAGCATAACCTTTGCATACTAGTCTTGCTTTCTTTAGAATGACGTCACCTTTTTCATTTATCTTGTTTATGAAAATCCACTTTGTACCGATTACATTTTTGTCCTTCAGTCTTGGGATTAGTGTCCATGTGTCATTCTTCTTGATTTGATCAATCTCTTCTGTCATAGCATTTATCCAATCTTCACTGTTAAATGCCTCTTTCACTATTCTCAGTTCAAATTCAGATATCAGACATGTGTTTTGTCTTAGTTTGTTCCTTGTCATCACTGGATCATCCTTATCTCCTATAATCTAACTTGGTGCATGATGTCTTCTGACATACTTGGCTAATACAGGCTTGGTAGGCTCTATATGATCTTCTTCATCACTCGATAACTGGATATTCTCTTCATTTTCTTCAACAGTTTTCTCGATAGGACTTGTCGGTTGAATATAGACAAATTCATCATAATCTTCTAGTTCTTTGGAATTTCCTTCATCATTTCTTTCTACAAATTAATCAATTTTCACATTTTCACTTTCTACTATTTTGTTATATGATTTGATCAAACATTTAAATGCTTTGCTTCTAGAAGAATAACCTAGAAATGTTCCTTCTTCACTTTTCTGATCAAACTTGCCATTTCTATCATCCTTGTGTACATAGCATCTACTTCCAAAGACTTTAAAATAACTTACATTAGGTTTCTTGTCATACCAGATTTCATATGGTGTCTTCAAAGTACCTTTCTTCAGTTGTACTCAGTTTAGGGTGTAAACTACTATGCTTATTGCTTCCCTCCAAAAAGTTTGTGGCACTTTCTTTTCAATCATTAGTGTTCTAGCACAATCCACAATAGATCTGTTTCTTCTCTCATCTATTCCATTTTATTGTGGAATTCTCGGTGCAGGGACTTGTCTTTTAATACCATGATCATTGCAGAATAAGTTGAACTCATCAGATGTGAACTCTCCTCCTCTATCTGATCTAAGACATTTCAGTTGTCTACTTGTTTCATTTTCAACTCTTGCCTTGTACCATTTAAATATTTGAAAAGCTTATGATTTTTCTTTTAAAAACATCACTGACATCATCCTTGAATAGTCATCCACAAATAATATGAAAGATTTGTCACCATAAAAACTTTTAACTTTCATAGGACCACAAAGATCAGGGTGCACAAAATCTAAAATTTCCTTAGAAGTGGTAGGCTTACTTGTAAAGTTTGATCTTGTCATTTTACCCATTTGGCATTCTCGACACATAGCATTCTCAGGTTTTTCAAGACTCGATAGATCTCTTACTCGATGATTCTTACTTATTTTGATCAAATTATCAAAATTTACATGACAAGACCTTTTATTCCATAACCAGGTATCATCTATCTTTGCATACAAACACTTGTTCCTAGTTGAGTCAAGGTGAAATGTATTACCTTTTTTTTGTGTCCTACTAGCAGCTAACTTTCCATGCTTGTCATTAACTTGGACAATTTCTTTATGAATTCCTATATTGTTTAGCTATGCTACAATCAACAAATTGTATTTCAAACCTTCAACTCAATAAACATGATTGCATCTTGCATTGCCAAGAAGTGTTATAGATCATTTACCTTTCACTGGATGTGGTGCATCATTACCAAATCTTACATAGCCTCCATCATAATCTTCTAACATAACAAACTTGTGTTTATCACTTGTCATATGATGTGAGCATCCACTATCTATGATCCAAGAATCATTAGTATTTATGTGAGATATTAGGGCTTTTTCTTTATACCTTTCTTCATCTGATCCATCTTTGATAGCCACATGAAGTACTTCCTCTGTATCAGTTTCATCTAATTTATCATTGTTGGGTTCCTCATCGGCTATTAAGCATGTCTTTCTATCTCTTCTTTTGAAGTCTCAGTGTCCTCTGTAATGATTATCTTTATGTCTGTCATCTTGGTAATCTCTCTTTTCAGTAGAATCTTTGTCAGGATAGTTAGAAGCCATATGTCCTATTTTATCACAATTGAAACATTTCAAAGGTAGTTTTCCTTTATACTTACCTTTGCCTCTCGGTAACCTTCTGGCTAATAGTGCTTCAAACTCTTCCTGCTTTCTGATTTCCTCATACAGTTTGTGTACTTCTTCCATGTTCTTATGAAATCTTTCACTTGCTCCACTGTGAACTCCTTCAGAGTACTTGTACTTTATTTCATTGTAATCATTAGATTCATCAAGATGAAAAGAACTCAATGTAGATTCAACTTTATTTACTGAAGATCCACTGTTATCAAAGTTACTTAACTCAAATGCATGTAGCTTACCAATAGTAGCATCTAAATAAACTGGCATATTAGGTATAGACCTCAATTCATTGATTGCAGAGACTCGGATTGAATAAGCCGATATAAGGGTTCTTAACAACATACTTGGTATATTGTTTTCTTCAATAGTTCCACTTGCTCCTTTGATTTGATTGACAATCTCCTTTGGGTTCAGTGGGTGACTCACGTGGCATGACAGTCAATTCAATCAAGGATGATTTGGTGAAGTATGCTTGTATGGTGATTGGATATTGGACATTCTCAGCCAGCAGGATTAACTCAGTATCTGTTGTAGCGGTAAATGCCACTTACCAGATGATAAAGGAGGATGCATCATTTGACCTATGCACTAGTATGTAGAGGCAACTCCTATTGAACTTGAAATCAATCAAACAAGATAATGCATTGAGGTTCAAGTTTGGACAACTATTGGCTGGGTTGTTCTTTTACTTTCAAGGATACTTCGCAGGAGTGGGAGACATTCAGTGGTCTGCGGACCAACCGATTACCAAATAGATAAAGGAAAGTTTGCAAGTAGTGGGAATCGGTTATCCTGAAGTTCTGAATAAGTATTTTGATGAGTTCAGATGAAAAATGAGCCAAAGGATGAGGATCTTAGGTGATATCATCAAGAAATATGAAGATGACATCTGTTTCACCATCCAGGTGGACAAATGCATAATGGAGGCTATTGAGCCTAGAATGGAAGAAGTGGAGCCAATGGGCTATGAGGTGATGTACGGCATGCTGGAAGGGTATGCCTCTACCCTTATTGCCTCACCGCTTGATCCTAAGGCAGTGAAGAAGGCAAAGGTAGTGTCTACATCATTAGAACCGGTTACTACTACAACTCCAAAAGTGACCAAGTGGTCACCAGCCAAAAAGAAACTAGAAGCAGCACCGGCTAAAGTCTTCGAGAGGAAAAGGAAGACAAAAAGAAAATCTCTAGACTCAGAAAAAACTGTGTCTGAGGAGAAGCCCAAGAAGACGAGACAGACAAGAAAGAAGACAAAGAATCAACCGACATCTTCAGCACCAGTAAATATGGATATCTCCTCCTAAAAACCTTTGACACATTGTCAAAGAACTATCAAAAAGGAAAAGTATTGAATGATTTAATTGATTATTTTGATGACTTTAATGATGATAAAAAGGAGGCAGTGGAAAAAGAAATAATTCAATATTTATATATTAATGACCGGTCCCCTTCAGAAATTAGATTTGAAACACCAGATTCTCTGTATAAGTCCTTGGACAATAAATGGCGCATTGCCATAGAGCAGGAACAAGAAATGAGAGAAAAAAATTTTGCTGAACACTTTCCTGATGTATCAAATTCAGAACTGTTCGATGTAATGAACAAATACAAAGGTCTTTTCTTCATGAGAAGAAGAAGACTCCTGTTACTAGAAGGAAAAGGTAAGGAAGTTCTCAAGGATACACACACTCGTGCTCTAGATGCTTTGAAGATGCATCAATTGGCTGAAGCCAACTGGCAAGCTGAGAAAGAACTGGTTATATCTAAATTAGATGAAGCATTTGATGATGAAGGAAATCTGGTTGATGAACCGGTTGACATTATTGATGTCGATGCCCTGGATGAAGAAGATGTTACTCAGGAAATACCATCTGAGGCAACAAGACAAGAGCAATAGGCTGAATAGGAGAAGAAAGCCAAGGACAGACAAAAAGTGGCAAAGGAAGAGGCAGACCAAAGGAAAAAGGATGAAGAAGAGAAGTAGAAGAAGCAGGAAGAAGAGAAAAAGAAGAAAGATGCAGAGGAAAAGAAGAAGAAAGATGAAGAGGAGAAAAAGAAAAAAGATGAAGAGGAGAAAAAGAAGAAGGAAGAGGAGAAGAAGAAGAAGAATGAAGAGGAGAAGCAGAAGAAGGATGAAGAGGAGAAAAAGAAGCAAGAAGATGAAAAGGAAAAGAAAGAAGAGGAGGATAAGGAACAGGAGAAAAAGAGGGAAGCAGAGAGGAAGAAGAAGGAAAAAAAAGATAAGGAATAGGAGAAGAAGAAGGAAGCATAAAAGAAAAAGGCTGAGGAGGACAAAGAAGCAGAGAAGAGGAGAGAAGCGGAGAAGAAGAAAGTGAAAGAGGACAAGGCAAGAGAAGCAGTGAAGAGCACCTAGATGGAGACTTCGAAGGCAATCGGGAGTCAAGCCAAACCGGTTGACCTCTCCAGTCCTAGAGATCTCCAGTCTGCAAGTGAATCAAAGCTAATGCAGAGCATCAAGGTTGCTCAAGAGCACCTTGAAATCATTTTAAGGAAGAAGGAGTAGGACATAATTCAAGCTATTATGGACACACTTACTAGTTTGTTACCCACTACAAATCTTCCCAACACTAAATCATCACTAGCAAAGCTTAAGCTACTATGCACAGTAGTGGATGATTAGGTGCAAAGCCTAGAAGAAGCAGTTGAGGCAAATGTCAAGAAAGAGCATCAAAAATCTCTTAACATTTCTCTGGTAAAGAAGTTAAATGAGCTCCAGTCTGAATTGTAGAAAGACCAATAGGATATAAGGGACGCTTTGGATGAGGGAAATCTGCTACTTAGCAAAATCTACCAAGCCCATATGTTCTATGATGATGTGCTAGCTCAGAAGAAAAAGCTTCAAACAAACTTACAGTCTTACTTGAGCACATTCAAGCCACCCTATGATTCCTTCACACCTTATGGGCAAACCATTCACCAGTTTCATATCTAGTTCGCCAAAATGGAGCAAGAGATCAGCACACAGTCTAGAGATTTGCAGGAGCTTCAGCTAGTTTTAATTCCATGTCTGCAAATTCTTCAGAAGTGTTATCTGAACTTGGATGCCTTGAAAGTTACACAAGAGATAAGCACAGTTGATGCCATGGAAGAACAGGTCTTCCAAATGCAAACAGAGAAAGAAGTGGCCACCTCCCTACTTGAGTCCTGGTCTCTATCAATGAAGCAATTCTTGGAGGACTATAAATCTATTTTTGACAAGTACTATTCCTTATTGTCATAAACTTTTATTATTTTTATATATCAAATGGACATAGGGTTGTTTAGCGGTACTTTATCATTGTTGGCAAAGGGGGAGAAGTATTCTCTTTTGGAGAAGTATCTGGTACTTAAAATTTTGCTATATGCTTTGATATATGCTATATGCTCTGATATCTCAATGTTTATGCTCTGTATGCAAAATTGCTATACATTGTATTGATTAAGGGATAGTGTATATGCTTAGGGGGAGCAATTTTGCTAATGGCATGATTTTGTTATAAAACACTTAGATGTCAAAATTTTATTTTCCTAAGTGTTTCCATCAATGCCAAAGAGGGAGATTGTTGGTATTTTTTATGTTTATGTTGTGATTGTCATTGATGGACATACACTTGCATTAAGATCCTCTTTTTTTGTATGAGTTAGAGCACAACCAGTATTTGTTCCAACCGGTATGTTGTATTATAGTCATTAGACTATTGATGTTTTGCAGAATGTGTTTACCAGTCTAAAGTGGCAAGTTGACCTCAAGCAGTACGAGGGATTAAAGCGGCATAACACATTTCCACCAGTCTTCATTTTTGTCAAACCGGCAACTAGCTTTTTATATGAACTGATAATACTCTGTGATGAGTTACCAACTGACATTTTGTGATGAGTTACCAATCCACCGATTGTTTGACGGTGTCGACACACTGGTAGTGCTTCTTGTGTCATGTTACTGAGTATGTCTAGATTCATTGAACCTAGGAAATTGAAATGTAATCCTATTGGACTGACATGAAATCAGATTCCCTTAAAAGGACATCATGTCTAGGGTTTTAGGTTGTTGCTGAAAGGGTTTAGGTTGTTGCTAGGGTTTAAGGTGGTTGAGGAGTTGAAAAGAATATGAATGTGTAGAAGACTGAAGTAATGTAGGAGTGCATTAAGAACGAGCTATCAAGGATCTAACCGAGCAGTCTGTGCTATTAGATAGATCAAACACTTGTTGATTACTCACATCTTTGACAAGTCTATAGCCCTTAACCGGGTATGCCCAAAAGCCTTTTGTAAAATCCTCTAACAAGGTGGTTCACCTCTGTGAATCTAAAATCCTCTAGCAAGGTAGTCCTTGATCGAACTTATCTCCTAACAGAGATTGAGATTCCTAATAGGATCTGTTCTAGTGAAGAACATTGTAAGGCCTTAACCGGTCTGACCTTAACTAGTATGGTTTCTATTCTACAGATAGTGACTTGTGAGTTTCATCTCATCGTGGTTTTTCCCATTTGGGTTTCCACGTCAAATATCTTGTGTTATGGTTGTATTGCTTTTGTGGGTGAATTCTTTATTTGCATTTTGGTTTGCATGTGTGATAACCGGTCTATCTGTTAAACTATTTTATCAGTTTATCTTTAGACTGTTTAAGTGCGGTGTTTTTTGGTATACTAATTCACCCCCCCTCTTAGTATTCATCAGTACACGTGTGTAAAAACACACATTTCAAATGTCTCACTTGTTTTCTTAGTTGCTTTAATAGCATTGTTTATTGTCCATGATGGCAAGAACTTCTTGTTCAAACAATTGATTATATTCAATAAGTCTCCTTCACACCAGACTCTGGTGTAGTTAGCTTCCTTTGCTAGGACCATCCTGTGATAAGATTCCATAGCCTCAACAACATGATTTGTTTGATTTCCTATAGGTATGCATTTAATAATTTTGCATTTTCCCCATTTGTCCCTTAGGACCACACCACATCCCGCAATATTAGGATTACCCTTTGAGGCTCCATCAAATTTGATTTTCATCCAACCATTGGGAGGACATTCCCATATCACACCCTCTCTAGAATTGATCTGAACATGATCACTACCTTTTAATCTCCACTTCTTGAAGATTATTTGATCATTCTTGTCTCGAGGCTTATTGATACCACCTATGATATTCATTTTTTCCAATATACTTCTTTTAATTTTCTCAAACACAATTTGATCCTTAGCACCTTCTCTCTGAATACTCTTTTGTTTCTCTCTTTCCATATGCCCTAACACATATGGGGTAAAGCCAATTTCCACAATAAATTAATGGATTTATTCCTGGATGGGTGCTACCAAGAATGTAAAACCTCTTGATCTAAATCTAGGAAACTCCAACTAATATTGAAGTGATCCAGACATCTTCCCCAAACAGCATTAGAGAAGGGACAATGAAAGAGCGGGTGGTTGATGGTCTCCTCATTCCGCATTAAAAGAAAACAAACACTAGGCATGCACATGCCTCTTTTTTTGAGGTTATCAATAGTTAGAATTTTATCTTGAAGGGCTGTCCAGAAGAAAAAAATAATTTTAGGGGTTAGGCCTTTCACCCAAGCCTTAGCCCAACAAGGACTCTCCATTTTAGAAAACTGCTGATAATAAAGAGAGGCCACAATGAATTTACCATTTGCTATGAGTTTCTAGATTAATTGATCTTCATCTTCCACCACCACCATGGAATTCATAATTTTGTTCAAAGTTCCCAAGGAAGGATCAACTTGAGATAAATCCTTCCACTGTCCTTCTTGCTAGTAGTCACCCATCATAGATCCATATTTTTCCTTGCACTGGTTCTAAAATATACTCCACTCAGGACTTTCAATCAAAGGGGACTCGAGTAACCAAGAATCTTCCCATAATTTGATAAGGTTCCCTTTCCCCATCTTCCATTTCACACCTTTGGCAATAAGATCTCTTGTTTTAGACACATTTTTCTAGATATTGGATCCAATTGGGATATCTTCCACATTGAGGAAACTTAAGAGTGTAGGATAATGCCTTTCGTACTTGTTGTCCCATATCACTTTCCATTCTCCCTGGTTATTATACCCTCTCCAAATCTGCTTGGCCATAAGGAATTCATTCATGTCTCTTATTCTTCTTAGATCTAGACCTCCCTTTCTTATCGGCTTACAAATCGTGTCCCACACAATTATATTCAGTCTCTTCTTCTCCTCAACCCATGTCCACAAAAAAGTTCTTTGGATCTTTTCAATAGCCTCAGCATACTTGGCTGGAATTCTGAAAAGACTAATGGCATAAAGAGGAATACTTTGAAGAGTTGATTTCTGTTAGAGTAAAGGTTTTAATTTAATCATGTTGATTAAATTACCTTTATTCCTCTCTTAAGATTTCACTTTAGTTTACATTTGTGACATTTAATAATTATATTAATTATTAAATGTCTACCTATTAGGGTTTCTTTTAGGGTTGCACAATATCCTTTTATAAGGATTCATCATTGTAATATATCTCTCTCTCAGATGAATACATTTTTTCAGCTTTCAGAGCACCCTTGCTTGTTTGTTTCCATCTCTTCTTTCTATGACAGGTTATTTGCATGCAAGTGATCTTCGGGGTCTGTGAGTTTGGCTTTCTCAACTTCTACATGGTATCAGAGCTCCAGACCTACTGCTTCCTATTCGTCTTCTGAAGAATTTGGAGCTACGAGGGTTAGATCTGACTTTCAGGTTTTGGTTGCATCAGATCTGTGTTTGTCTTCTGTTTTTTATTTTGGAATAGGGGGTATTTTTTTTGGTACACTTTGAGCCCAAACGGACCTCACCGTTGAGCCCGTAGCGCCCAAAAACCCCTATTTCCATATAAAATTCATCCGATTTGGACACAGTTGCTCTAGAAGGCAATTTTTTTCTGCCCCAAGGCCGTACGACCCCAGGGCACGAAGTTCGAGGCAAAAATTTCAAAAAAAAAATTAAAAAAAAATTAAAAAATGCAGTTTTTTAATTTTTCACGGGCGCAGCCATTGGCAAAGGCACATGCCACCGCGCACTGCCCAGCAGCCACTGCCCGGCCGCTGCCGCCGGCAGTAACCACCGGTCGTGGCCTGGCAGCCACCGCCGCACCGTCGGTGCAAACCACAGCCCACGCGCAACCCGCGCACCGCCATTCTGCCGCCACCACCCCTGCTCCACCATAGCTGCCAGCGCGCCAGTCCCCTGGTTGGTCATGTGACCAGGGGCCGAAAATCTTAGCCCCTGAGGGCTGTGAATTTTTTTTTTTTTACCTTTCAACCTACCTTCACGAAATCGGGCATAACTCAGGCATTTTAGCTCAGATTTTTGAATGGAAATAGGAATTGGAAAGCTGGTTCCGAGCTCGATCTAATTGATGTAGGTCCTTTTCTCTGATTTTGCCCTTTTGTAGTTTTTTTGCTAGTCAAAGTCAGTACAAGTTTTTTACACTCCAGGAGCCATATCTTTTGCATACGGACTCCGTTTTTCACAAACAAATAGGCATTGGAAAGGGGTTTCTGTGCTCTTTCTAGATCTATCATTTATTTTTCCAGAATCTACACCAGGTACATTTTATTCAGTACTTTATGTTTTCACATATCTATCAATTACTTGGACATTTCAGACTTGGAAATGATTTGTTTGCGTGGGATGACTTTATTTAATCTGCTTTATCAGTATTAAAGTCATTTAGTCTCAGATTTGTTAATTTGAAGAGTTATCATGGGTTTTTCTACTCACCCTTCAGTTGTATTTCTAGAACGGGGTAATTATGAGTCATGGGCAAAGGGCATACTTACACACTTTAGGTGGCTTAATATTTTGTCTTATTTGTATGATCTCATACCTAAACCAACAACTTTAGAGGGAAAACTAGATTGGGATATCATTAGAAATCACATAGTAGGAGTTATTTTGTCTATTGTTGATTCTGACATTGTGTGGGCTATATCGGGCATTGATTGTCCTCACTCACTTTGGACACATCTTTGGGAGATCTACGGAGACCCCAGTCTTTCTCCATTCCCAAAGGATCCTGCTTTAGATTGTCTTGTACCCATTGGTTGGAGAGATAACACACCTTTTGATCATGATACTTTAAAGGAACTTCAATATTTAGACTAAGATTATCATGATCAAAAGGTGTGTTATCAACATCATCTCCTTTTGTTCCTGATCAGTTTGATATTGCCTCTTCTTTGGCTCCTATTGATTCAGCTAAGCAGGACATCATACATCTTTCAGACATGGCTACTTGGGATTCTTATCTTGGAGGCATTTTGTCTTTGTTTGTAGAGTCCTATATTGTAGACTTGGAGGATTACTTTGAGGATTTTCAGCTCCTCTTTGTTGACAACCATATTCCAGCTACTAGCCCACCATCATCTGTGCATTCCGAGGTTGCAGTTTTTGAGTCTTCAGTTCAGTTTGGATTTTACATCTTTTGTTTCAATTCAGACAAAGGGATTCTTCAGCATCCTATTATGGCACACATCTTGAGATAGATTGATTCTTCTCTCTTCACAGGGTTTCTTCATCTTCGTCCTTTGGATCCATTTCTTCCCAAGGGGAGGAATATTATATGCCGCTTCAGGATCTCTTTCTGGATTCTACCTCAGGCATCCATATGTGCGACAGGAGTTTCTTCATTATGGGGGGGGCTTCTAGTCTCTTTCTTTTTCTCCTATGGAGACCATTGTATATGTACTTATATGATAGAAGTTGTCTATGGGGGGTATCATGTTATCCACCTCCTATCCTTCTATTATTAGTGCATTTATTTCTTTCATCTCTTTTTGGAGTAGAGTTTTTCCCATGAGGTTTTCTCTATTTCTCCACTTTACAGAGATTTGGTTGTAATTGGGTACTTGATCAGGCCTTGTTGCCAGGACCCAAGTTTACTTTCTTGCATTGTAGTTACCTTTGCTTTCTTGCACATGTTTGTAACTGCATTTTTGCTCATCTTAAGGGGGGCTGTTAGAGTAAAGGTTTTAATTTAATCATGTTGATTAAATTACCTTTATTCCTCTCTTAAGATTTCACTTTAGTTTGCATTTGTGACATTTAATAATTATATTAATTATTAAATGTCTACCTATTAGGGTTTCTTTTAGGGTTGCACAATATCCTTTTATAAGGATTCATCATTGTAATTTATCTCTCTCTCGGATGAATACATTTTTTCAGCTTTCAGAGCACCCTTGCTTGTTTTTCTCCATCTCTTCTTTTTGTGACAGGTTATTTGCATGTAGGTGATCTTCGGGGTTTGTGAAGTTGGCTTTCTCAACTTCTACACAACAGTTGAACCTTACCATCTTGGCTAAGGAAAGAGCCCTTCCAACCAACTAACTTCTTGTGGAATTTTTCCACCAAAGCTCCCTAGAAAGTATCAAGAGGATCTTGGCATAAGAGGAGCCCCAAATAGGAAGCAAGAAGACTCCCTAATTGAAACCCCAGAATATTGCTTATTTTTATCTTTCTTCTCTCCAACATAATGATGAAATAAACAAATCTTTTAGACCAATTAATAAGTTGCCCAATAGCTAACCCATAACTATCCAAAGCTTTCTTTAAACTCCTAGAATCCTGTACTGAAACCTTCCCCATAATTATAGAGTCGTCCACAAACTCCTGATGGGAGTAGACCTGATCAGCTGAAGATGGTTTCAATCCACAAAACTCCCCTTTCTCAACCAGCTTTCCAATGTATCTCCCTAGATATTCCACCATGATAATATAAATAACCGGAGATAGAGGATCTCCTTGTCTAAGTCCTCTTGAGGACTTGAAAAAAGGAGAAGGAGATCCATTAATTAAAACAAACAAAGAAGTCAAAGATACTAATTGCCTAACAAGACTAATACTTCTAGAGCAAAAACCAAAAGTCAAGAGAACTTTCATCATTAAATCACAATCCACTCTATCATAGGCTTTGGATAAATCAAGCTTCAGAAGAAAGCCTTCTTTTTTAGCACTAGATAAAGAATTAATATTTTCATGAATCGAAATTATTGAATCCAAGATTTGTCTTCCAGGGACAAACCACTTTGTTGAGGAGAAATTATAGAAGGAAGCAACTTTAGGATTCTAGAGGCCAGAACCTTAGAGATAATCTTGTATAGAGAGTTGCACAAGCTTATGGGTCTGAAAAGATCCATGGAATCAACTCCCATCTTTTGGGGGATAAGAGAAATAAAAGTGCCATTTATCTCTTTCAAAATTCTTTTAGCACCAAAGAACTCTTTCATAGCTCTGGAAACATCTTCTCCAGCAATATGCCAATATATTTGAAAAAAGAACATAGGAAAACCATTTGAGCCTGGCGCCTTGTTACCTTCAAAGGAGTTGACAACTTTAAGAATCTCATTATTGGAAGGGATAGCAATCGGGTAAGAGTTTTGATCAGCCTCCAGGATATATGGAATACACTCCATTAGGTTCTTTTGAGACTGTAGATCCGAATTCTAATCCTTAGTAAGGAGGTTGGAGAAGAACTCCATGGCTACCTTTCTCATAGATTCTTCCTCTTCAACACTTCTACCATTAAGTTTAATCTGTGATATCCTATTGATGGTCTTATGTTTTAAAGTAGACATATGAAAGTATTTAGTGTTTCTGTCCCCTTCCTTCAACCTTACATTTCTAGACCTTTATTTCTAGAAAGTTTCTTCTTTTGCAATTATATCATGATATCTCATAAAAATTTCATCTTCAACTTCTCTTGAAGTATTAGTATATCCATTATTCTGAATCTCAGCTTGAATATCTTTAAGCTTAGAAAGAATAGTTTCTTTCGAAGCAAAGATATTCCCGAAGCATTCCTTATTCCACCTTTTAACATTTTCTCTCACAAACTTCAACATTTTATACATAGTGTTACCTTCAATTCTGACCTACCACCATTCCTTGATTTTGCTTTCCATATCCAGGTGTTTGGTCCACATTCTCTCAAATCTGTAAGGGAAGTGTCTTCTTCTATTCTTGGCATCAGCCGTGAAGGATATAGGATAGTGATCCGATCCCGCCCTTATGTGAGTAGATAAAGAACAAAAGTAAAGATTAAACCAATCCATAGATATAGGAGTTCTATAAAGTTTGACTTGAATTAAGTCCTCACCGCTCCTTCTATTAGTCCAGGTATATTTAACTCCTTGCAAATCTAGGTCATGGAGTGCATTATTATTGGTAAAGTCCATTAAATCCAATCTATTGTCCAGATTGGTTTGGCACCCTCCCTTTTTCTCGCTTTTCTTCAAAAGGGTATTGAAGTCCCCATAATCATCCAACCATCTTCAGCAAACCTACTTCTTAACAAGGTTAATTTTTTCCAAAAATCACTTCAACCACTCTTAGTGTTAGGAGCATACACATTAGTTAAGACCCATAATGTTCTATCTTTCAAATGTTTAAATCTGATACAAGCCAGATTGTTGTCCTAAATCAGCACTTCTCCCTCTACAGTATTTTTATTCCAAAAATAACAATACCTCCCGAGGCACCTTCTAAACTACCACCGCTAACTCCTCCATTACAAAACATTTTCAATCCCTCTACCTTATCTTTTGACATTTTGGTTTCTTGAATCAAAAAAATATCTGGTTTTTTGTCTCTAATCATACTTTTTATTAAATAATGTTTGTGAGGATTATTCAATCCTCGAATATTCCAAGAGATGATCTTCATGGTTTTCTAGAAATACATCCATCAAAGATGGTTCTTTGAGACCCATCTGCCATATTCTTGCTTGTTTCCATAGTCCTCTTCTTTACATTTGAATATCTTCCTAGAGAAGTATGTTGAGCTCCCACATCCCCAAGTCTGCTTCTGGTATTTCTAGTTGATGTACTATTGTTGTTGTTGTTATTCTTTTTTTTGTTCTTAATTTTTCTTTTATCCTCCATTACTTCTTCTTCTTCCTGCTTTGATTCACTCTTTCCAGTGCCTTTTTGATGTCTTCCTCATCTCCCCATTTTGGCTCATTTTCCTCCGGAAAGATCAACTTTACCTTAGCTAGAGAGACTAATTAAATCTTTGATAGCCCTTGATCCAGGATGTTATCAGGTTGTGTATCTTGGATCTAGTCTGCTTCCTTATCTGACTCAAATGAGTTTTATACTAAATTAAAATTGTCTCCTTCCTCTTTATTGTCTTTGGACTTATGACCATTATTTTTCTTCTCAGTATTAGTTAAAACTGTAGACACCTAAAAATGTCTCATCGATCTTGCACTAATTATTCATCTTATTAATTAAGTAATTCTTTGTGTTGGTGTAAATAAATATTCATTTTGGATATTATTACACTTACTTAAGTTAACTTAGGATAATGCATCTCTTCGTAGTTTGGATTTGAGACACTTAGGGAAGTGTGCACATAGGGATAGAGCTTGTAGGAGAAATTCCACCTTTTGTGGTCTTATTTTGTTGTTACACTCCACATTCAGTGGGTCATCCACCTCTTGTGGAATATTATATTATTTCTCCTACCTACCCCTAGTATTTCTTACCTACCCTTGTTTCTCATTGAGCCACATGTCATATTTGTGTGCTCATACATCCATATGGCCTTGCCTATATAAGCAAGCCTCTATTCATTGTATTGGTTAATCCAGTTGATCATTTTGCATATTGATGAGAATACAATTTGTTCTTATCATTCTATTGTCTCTTTTATGCTTTTCATTATGCCCTTGATCTTGGCAAAATCCTACATGGTATCAAAGCTATTGGGGTTTCATTGATCAATTTTTGGAGACATCGTGGAAGGCTTCTACTTTCAGATTTGGGGATCTTCATTTTTTTGGTGGTGTCATACAGCGATTTGGACATCACCGTTGAATCTAGGAGGCCATTTCCATAAATTTTGACTATAAAGTCGACCTATTTTGGTGAGAAATTTTTTTTCCCCATTTTGGCTATTATCGTACGGATTTCGAAATTTTTTTTCAATTTTTTTAATTTTTTTTTTCAAAAATTTCAAAAAAAATCCAAAAAAAAGAAAAAAAAGGTTTTTTTTGCATTGTTGGGGGTTCGCAGACCCCCCCTACTCTGTAGTTAGTACCTGCGTGTCGCAGGTGTTGCAGATCGCGTACCTGCTACAAACCGCGTACCTGCCGCAGACACATACCTGCCAGCCCGTACTCCTCGCTGCTGTCGGTCGCCTCGCTCCCGCCGGCTACCTTGCTCCCGCCAGCTACCTCTGTCGCCGGCGCCCAAGTCCTCCGCCGCCGGCCCTCGGCTCCGATCGCTCCCTCCGTCGATGACCACCAAAATAGGTGGCCCCGCATCAGTCATGTGGTAGGTGGCCACTGGCCCATGGGTAAACCGTACACACAGTCACCGCACCACGCAGCCCGTCTGTATAGTGCCACGACATCATCTGTACTGCACAGTCATCTACACAGTCAGCGGTCCATACAGTATGGATGCCCAGTCAGCAGGAAGGTGAAGTTTTTGCAATGGTCATACGACCGTCAAATTTAACATAGTGAATTTTTGATGTCAGTGCCACATCAGCACTTTATGAAAAAATTTTGACCCCTCTCCATTGGGCTTTTCAGTTTTGCAGTCCAACTTTGAAAGGCCATATCTTGCTCATTTTTGCTCCTTTTTTGGTGCAATTTTTTTTGAAATGGGCTAAAATTTTATGATCTTCGTAATGGTATGGTTATTTTTTGATTTTGGTGCATAGTTTTTTTGGAATTTTTGGATTCTCTTAGCTGTACCTGTCCAATCCTCAATTCTGCAACTTCAAAGGCCTCGTTTGAGCTCATACGACCTCCTTTTTAGGTGTCCCTTTTTTTGAAAGTGCTTATTTTTTCATTTACTTTCATAATATATGATCATATTTTAGAGATTTTGAGTGAAAATTGTACTTTCAGATATTGGTCTTATTTGGCCTATTAGGTACTTGTAAATTGCTTGGATCTTAGTAAGATCTCTTGCATTATCAGTTTGAGACTCTTTTGGCCTTATCGAGGTAGTTGTAAAATTGTAAATCAGAAGTCCACTTTGCCATTTTTTGCAAGTGGCCCATTGTATACGCATTACTTATAATGTGCCAAAATCATTACATTTGGGGAGGGGTTCTTTGATTGAGTAAATTTGGGGGGGTGTCTTGTGTGATTGTGCCTCTCTTAGTGCTCTTTCCATTTTTGTTGCAATGAGTCCTAATAAATTTCCACCTTTAACTCCACATAATTATGCATCATGGAAAATTAAAGTATGGAGTAAATTAATGGAAAAGGGTCTCACACACTACATAGATGGAACAATAACACCACCACCTGATCCTAAGGCTGATCCAAATGCTGAATTAGAATGGCTCACAAAGAATTGCATGGCTCTTGGAACTTTACGCAAGTATGTATCAAATGACCTCATTTTTCACATTGAGAAGTGTAAAACAATCAAAGAGGCTTGGGATATGTTTCAAAAATTGTATGGACAAGTTGATGAAATCAGAGGCTATCAGATTGACAATGAGCTCACCAACTTGGATCCTAAGAGTTTTGATACAATCCAAGATTATGTCACCAAAGCAAATGAGCTAAGAGCAAAGCTTAAGGATTGTGGAATTGACAAAAAGGATGCTCAATTGATATTCAACTTGTTGGACAAGCTTGCACCAGAATATGCATCATTTGTATCTAGCTTCCAAACTCATCGTTTGATAGTGGGGAGCTCATATGTTATGCCTTCATTTGATGCTTTCACATAAATGTTAATATTGGAACAATCTAAGTTGTTGAACATGGGGTTTCTCAAGTCTTCAAAGTCCAAGGCTTTGGTAGCAAATCAAGGAAATCAAGGAAGTCAAGGCAAAGATTCCAACAAGAAGAAGAAGCAATCCAAGTCTAAGCCACACAAGGAAAAAGGACAATCATCCTCTCCATCACAAGGCGATTTTTCATCCTCTTCCAAGAAGGGGACACCACCTAAGAAGGATAAACCAACTTGTGCATATTGCAAGAAGTATGGTCATGATGAGCATCGATGCCATGCAAAACAAGTTGATGAGTTAAACAATCTTCTCAAGAAAAACAACATCAACTTGCCATCTACCTACACAAAGAAGGATTCATCTCCTTCCTCTTCCTCACAATCTAAGGAAAAAGGGCAAGCATTTGTGGCTAAAACAAGTTCTTCACAGCAATGGATACTTGACTCGGGTGCCTCATATCACATGGGTTCTACAAAGGAGTAGTTTTCTTCATTGGAACCATCTAAGGTACCTCACATTTACATAGGTGATGACACACAAGTAGAGGTTGAAGGGAAAGGTTTAGTTGACATGGATGATGGAACATTTGAGAATGTTCTCTATGTTCCTAACTTGTCTACCAACCTTCTCTCCATCTACCAAATCACTCACTATGGGAATGGGAAAAAGGTTGAGTTTACACCAGATTCAGTTGTGGTAAAGGAACTTGATGATGATGCCTTGGTAGTAGTGGGACAAGTCAATGACAACTCAAGGCTTTATTCATTTTCCCACTTTGTGCCAAGTTCACCTTCTAGGGCCTTGCTTACTCATTCAAATTCAGAAAGTAAGCTATGGCATGAGCGGTTTGGTCACCTTAACTACCGCTATCTTTAGCAGCTCAACACTAAAGACATGGCCACAGGTCTACCTCGAATCAATTTTTCAGAGGGTGTATGTTCAGGTTGTTCCATGGGCAAGCATCCCAAAGAGAAGTTTGATAAGCGGAAAGCTTGGAGAGCTTTGGAAGTTCTTCAACTTGTTCACAGTGATGTAGCAGGTCCATTTCTAGCACCTTCATTTAGTAAGACCCTCTACGTTCTTACCTTCATTGATGATTACTCCCGCTTCACTTGGGTCTACTTTCTCATTCATAAGAGTGAAGTATTTGACAAATTTCAAGACTTCAAGACTCGTGTGGAGAAGCAATCAGGGAAAGTGGTCAAGATTCTTCGCACAGATAATGGAAGGGAATATGTGAACAAGAGACTTGAGGATTTTTGTACATTTGAGGGGATTGATCTTCAGCATTCTATTGCATACACTCCACAGTAGAACAGGGTTGCAAAACGCAAGAATAGAACTCTCAAAGAAATGGCTAGCTGTATGATACATGCATGTTCTCTTGATCTTGCCTTTTGGGTAGAGGCTATCAGTTGTGCCACACACATCCAGAATCAGGTTCCTCACAAAGCTTTGCAAGGTATCACTCCTTTTAAAGCTTGGGCTGGTAGGAAACCAATTGTGAGACATTTCAGAGTCTTTGGGTGTCTAGCATGGGCTCGCATACCTCCGCAAAAACGCAAGGCATTGGAACCACAGAGTCGGCCTTGCATATTTGTTGGATATCCTGAGGGTGTTAAGGCATACAGATTGATGGATCTAGAGACACATGAGGTATTCATTGAGAGGAGTGTTCACTTTGAGGAAAGCTCTCCTAGCTTAGCCTCTCTACCTCCTCCACCTTCCTCCATTGTGGATAGTGATGTTAGTGATTCAGATGATGAGACTTCTTCGACTCCAACTCGCAGGGTTATACCTCCGTAGGGTCCACTTGCAGTTGAGGAGCCTTGTTCTCCACCTCGACCTAGACCTCATTGGGCTCAACAAACACTTGAGTCCATAGGTTCTCTTGTTGGGGATCCTTCTGATACACAGAGAACTCAATCACAACATCAAGATCTTCCACATGCATTAATTGCTACCGCTTCCGATCCACAAACATTTAGGGAAGCATCAGGGGTTCCTGAGTGGGACCAAGCTATGGAGGAAGAGTATAGTTCCTTGATGAGAAACAACACATGGGATCTAGTCCATCTCCCTAAGGGGAGAAAGATGGTTCGATGTAAGTGGATCTATCAGACCAAGTTTGCAGCGGATGGTAGTGTGGATAAGTATAAGGCTTGGCTTGTTGCGAAAGGTTTCTCGCAAGTTGTAGGTGTTGACTATACTGAGACCTTTGCACCCGTAGCCTAGATGATCTCCATTCATTTGACACTTGCTATTGCTGCAACTCATGGTTGGGCTGTACATTAGATGGATGTGAAGAGTGCTTTTCTTCATGGTGATCTTGATGAGGAGATTTATATGGAGCAGCCATAGGGTTTCATCCAAGATACTTCCTTGGTTTGCAGACTAAGGAAAATCTCTTTATGGCCTTAAGCAGGCCCCTAGGGCTTGGTACACCAAGATGGATTCCTTTCCTCTCTTCCCAGGGTTCACTAGGTGTCATTTCGATTTGAATGTCTACATTTTGCGACAGGATGACTCTCACTTAATACTTGTGCTCTATGTTGATGACTTGATCATTATAGGGAGTACTTCATCCATCATTAGCAGGGTCAAATCTGCTTTGCATGACAGATTTGCTATGACTGACTTGGGTCTTTTGCACTACTTTCTCGGGATAGAAATTTCACAGTCATCTTCTGGGATTACACTATCACAGCCCAAGTATGCTCTTGATCTACTTGCATGCTTTCATATGGCTGATTGTAAGCCTACCCCAACTCCCTTTCTTTCAGGAGTCAAGCTTGAGGCTCAGTGTTCTTCTCCACTAGTTGATGCCACTTTGTATCGTCAGCTTGTGGGTAGTCTCATCTACTTGACTCATACACGCCCTGATATTTCATTTGCAGTTGGCATGGTTTCCTGCTTCATGCAGGAACCGCATGAGCTTCATTGGAAAGCCGCCAAATGCATCCTTCATTACATCTAGGGTACACATCACTATGGGATTCACTATGCAGTAGGCACAGGACTTCGCTTGGTTGGTTACACAGACTCCAATTGGGCTGGCGATCTTGTTGATCGTAAGTCTACTTTTGGTTATAGTTTTCACCTTGGTTCGAGCCCCATTTGTTGCCAGAGCAAGAAGCAACATGCTATTTCTCTCTCTTCAACTGAGGCTAAGTATTGAGGCACTGTTAATGCAGCGACTGAGACCATTTGGCTCTAGCAGATCCTCACAAAGTTTGGATTCACCACTCCACGACCGACAATTCTACATTATGACAATCAGAGTGCTATTGCAATCTCGAAGAACCCGGTCTAGCACTAGTAGACCAAACACATCGAGATTCATATGCACTATATCCAAGAGCTCATCCAGGAGCAGGTCATTGATTTGTAGTATTGTCCTATAGCAGAGAAGGTTGCTGACATATTCACCAAACCTTTCACCGAGAGTAAGTTCCAGCAGTTGCAAGCTCTCTTAGGGGTGCGGGATGTGTCATTAGGGGGGGTCAGTTGACTTCTCCTTCCTCTCTTATGGGGGGGACTTTTTCCTCTTTGAGATTTTATCCTTGAGAGCCTTTTGTACATTCATCTCTCTTTTGGGGGGGAGTTTTTTCCCACTGGGTTTTCTCCCTTTCTCCATTTGTGAGAGATTGCATTGCTTTTCTTTGCTTGCATTTTCATATTGTACATGGGTACCTATCATGGCCTAGCAGCCGGGACCCATCTTGCATTGTTGACTTGAGTCTTCATTCCCCTAAGTTGCACTTAAGGGGGGGTGTTGGTGTAAATAAATATTCATTTTGGATATTATTACACTTACTTAAGTTAACTTAGGATAATGCATCTCTTCGTAGTTTGGATTTGAGACACTTAGGGAAGTGTGCACATAGGGATAGAGCTTGTAGGAGAAATTCCACCTTTTGTGGTTTTATTTTGTTGTTACACTCCACATTCGGTGGGTCATCCACCTCTTGTGGAATATTATATTATTTCTCCTAGCTACCCCTAGTATTTCTCACCTACCCTTGTTTCTCATTGAGCCACATGTCATATTTGTGTGCTCATACATCCATATGGCCTTGCCTATATAAGCAGGCCTCTATTCATTATATTGGTTAATCCAGTTGATCATTTTGCATATTGAAGAGAATATAGTTTGTTCTTGTCATTCAATTGTCTCTTTTATGCTTTTCATTGTGCCATTGATCTTGGCAAAATCCTACACTTTGAATATTTAATTAATCTATTTAATCTTATTCTTCTAAACTAATTTGATCATTATTCTTCACATTACTAATTATTCAATTTCTATCCTTACATCAATTAATCATTTAATCTTTTTTCTCAAATATTAACTCCCTTAATTAAATAATATTTATTATTTAATTAATTTCATTTCTAATGATTAAATAATTTCATTTAAATTATTTAATTAACTAATCTATTCTTTCAAATTCCCAAATTTGAATTTCACCTAATTTCATCTAATTTCATTTCTCTCAAATTAACATTTCACCAAATTTGAATTTTGATGAATATAAGTAAACCTCATGTGTATTTAAGCATTCAAAAATCCAAATTCAAATTCAAATAAAAATGAAAATGAATTTCAATTCAATCTCCTGCAACACATGTTGAAAATCATAACTTATTGATCAAATTAGTTAACTAATCAGTTAACTTAGTTAACTTTTCAATCTCCCCTTTTTCACTTCAAATCACCTTTTCCGAGTGATCAATCAATTCAGTCTTCTAATCAATCAATTCAATCATCTGATAAATCAATTCACTCTTCTAATCAATCAATCTAGTTGACTACTCAATTAATAGAGTTTTCGATTAAGTGAAAAGAAGGTTTTGAAGGGGCCCCAAAACCCTTTACAGAAAGATAATCAAAAGATAGGGCATTAAAGACCAGCTAGAAATATCAAAACACAAAAAAGAGACAGCTGACAAAGACAAAAAGCTAGCAAGAAGCCAAAAGAGGCAAAGGGACAACATAGAGACAACTAAAGGACAACCATGAGCAATAGACCCTATGAAAGGTTTATGATAAGCTCCGCCACTTCTTGCTCCAGCAGGACCATAGAGGCAGCAGTACTTTTCAAATCCTCCAGTTCCTTGGCATGCTGAGTCATCTTCCTATTAGTATCATGAGTTCTTTTTCCATGACTAGTAGTCCCCCTTTCAAGAGTCAACACATTATCCTTGGTAGTATCAATAGTGTTCTTTTCTTGTTGGACCTGTTCCAGTTTTTTGATCATCATACTGAAGCTATCGGCAAAGGCTTTCAATTTTTTTTGGCTTTGTTCTCCAATTTTTTTCAGGGTGTTCTCATGATTGAGAACCCACTTCTCTAGATCATTGAATCTATCCTCTACAACCTTAAATTGAGAGCCATATGCTCTAGTGATAAACTCAATCAATAGAGTTAATAGATCAATCTATCCTATTAATAGATCAATCAATCCACTTAACTAATCAAACAAAATCAGTGATCTATCAATCAACACTTCAGTTCAAATCTAACCCCATCTGACCTGAAAATATATAAATACAAGATCAATTTCTCAATTTCAATAATCACAGTCTTCAAAATTATTGTGTTGAATCTATGCAGGAATCCCAGTGCAATATCTAAGAGTCTATAAACCACACAATTCTGGAGAAGAGCAATGGAACCTACAATGCAAGTGAGGGGGTTTTCAATTATATTAATTGTTTAATTCTTTCATTCATGCATTTTATTTTATTGATTTATATTTGGATTTTCTTTAATAGTTAAGGATTCTATGTTTCTACTTACTGCTTCCTTGCCTACACTATGTTTGATGGGAACTATGGGGGGGGGGCTTGCAAGAGTTCCCACATCATGGGGTTTATAATCATGGGATCCCTATGGATTCTTTAGTGCACAACCAAAAATATGACTCTTCAGTGGAGGATAATGTCCTGCCTCCGTCCTCGCCCTAGTACCATCTTGATTCTTTTTTTGTGATTGAGGAACTTGTCAGATTCAATGATAAGTTGTTAGGGGGAAGTCCCCCTAAAATGGGTAAATCCTAGTGGGATGCATCATGAAAGATCAACAATTTGAGGTCCTTGACGTGTTTCTTAATATGACTATTATTGAGCTCAACCTATCTCTTGTTGGTAAGTTTATGGATTTTTGACCTTCTATAGATCATGTTAGGAAATGGGTTAATGCTAAGCAGAAGCTGAGAGGTAGGGTGTCTATCAATGCTATGGAAAATGGTCTTTTCCTTTTCATCTTTGTCAATCAAGAAGATTTAGCCATGATTCTAGTGGAAGGCCTGTGGACTTTTGGTAGTAATAATTTTTTATTCCTATGCAAATGGAAACCTGCTCTTGACCCTTGGAAAGATCTAGGTGTGGTTTCTCCTACTTGGATCCGCATTCATGGCTTACCCCTAGAGTTTTTGGAATTTGAGAGTGTTCAAAGGGATTGCTAACTCCTTTGGTAAATTCCTAGTGGTGGATAGGATCATGCAATCCAAATCTAGAATCATGTTTGCTAGAATTTGCATTAATGTGGCCATTAACAAAGTTCTGCCAACCCAAGTCACGCTCCTTTCTAGACTTGTCTCTTGGGTTCAACCTATAGAATATGAAAATGCTAAAACCTTATGTCAATCCTATATAAGATATGGCCATCTTATGTTTGAAATCAAAAAATAGACCGGAAGAAAATGTAACCGATTTCAAATGCTCCTCCTACTCAACCCGAAGTGGGATTGGTGAACATTGGCTCCCATATAGATGGGGATTCCAAATCTATGTCTACTCCCACCATTGAGGAGATTGAGAATAATATTTTGAAAGATAAGAAAAAGAAAATGGATGACCTAATGACCTCTTCTTCTAGAGTGGACTCAAACTAAATCTCGAGGCCAAACCCCCAACTAAATTTAGATATTCCTCCACAAACTAGCCAAAAGGATAATTTGGATAAAGATGGGATTTTGGGAATGGTCATGGTTGTGGATTTGAACTATGTAACTCTATGATGGTTCCTCAATAGACTACTCCCACAGTCAAGCCAAGGGGAATAGGAATGGAGAATGTCATTGGCTTCTCAAACCCTAATAAGGAGAACATAAACCTGGACAATATGATTAGAACCCCTAAGGAGAAATCAGAGGCTAGGTTTGTTAACCTAAAAGGAAACTTACATATACTTGTGTTTTCTTCAACCCCCCACCTAGTAAGTCTAGGAAGATTTTAGATGGAGAAGGAGATGCTGACCTAGATTGGACTAAAGTTGGTGCTAAGAACAAAAAGAAGAAGAAAGATGATGTAGGAGGTGAGATTAAAGTTGGTTGACCATCATAGAAAGAATCCAAAAACAAGGATGCATCAAGAGAAATTGATAGTGGAAAACAAAGGACCTTAGATGGCCTCTTGGATGCAAAGAAGAAGAAAACGTAACATGTTTCACTCTTTGAGGGAGTTTGTGCTACTCAAGGATGAGTCGCTCTTTGGAACTATTTTTTGATGAAGATTCTATCTTGGACCATAAGGGGGCTTAAATAGCCTATGAAACAACACATGCTGAAATGTATGTTGCTAAATCCAAAAGTTGACATTCTCTTGCGACAGGAATCGATAATGAGATCATAAAACTTTCAAAAAATTACTAAGTTCATTTGTCCTTCTACTAAACTCCTTATTAGTGATGTTGAAGGAGTGTTAGGAAGTATTGTTACTTTATGGAATCCAACCTCCTTTATTGGTAGATTGATTCACTCTACCAAAAATTGTCTTAATTGTCAAACTAAGTTCTTGCAAACTCACTTTGAGTGGAACATCATAAATATATATGCTCCCAATGCAAGATTCCCTCATGTTGGCCTCTATTCCTCTTTAGCATCCTTTATTTCAAGCACCTCGACTGATTTTTGGATGTTGGGTGGGGATTTCAACTCCCTCTTGTATCCTTCCAAGAGGTCTGGTGCCCTAGAAGATTATTATGAGAGTATGAATGAGCTTACAGACTTCATCTCCTTGGTGGGTCTGATGGATATATACTTGGTTGGTTCTAAATTCACTTGGTCTAATAGGAGATTAAGATAAAACCTTATCTAGGTTAGACTTGATAGATTTTTTTTCTCAAGTAATTGGAGAGATGTTGACTCCTTGGCCCTTTACTCCCTCCTAATGTCAAGATCGGACCATAATGCTATTGTTTTATCTTGGGAGAATGGTGTCAGTGGTGTAGGAGCACCCTTCTAAGGTCTTCCTCCTTTTGGTTTTTGTTGGTGTTTTTCTTCTTTGAGAAGACATTGTAAATGTAATAAGAGCCATGAGCTCATTGGTCTTATTTAGGTCCTAGTTTAGGTCCTAGGTTCTCAAGTTTTGGTTGAGGTTTCTTGTGGAGGAGAGGGTAAGTGTGACATTGGTGAGTTTGGGGTCATTTTAGCATGGTGGTGTCCATAGGATAGCCCAATATAGGCCTAGGAGTCAAGAAAAGCAACTTTGCAAAAGTTACTCAAAAGTTGCAAAAAGTTGCATGACAACTTTTCAAAGTTGTCAAGCAACTTTTCCACCTAATAGGTCAAAAACCTTAGTTTAGTGTGGAGAACCCTAATTTTGGCACACAGACTGATGAAAGGATACTATATATTATTACAAACCCTAAAATGATGGGTTGGATGTTAGTTTTTGTATGAACCAAGAAAAGAGACCTTGACTGTGACTGGAATTTTGTTGCCAGTCAGCACAAATGGAGCATCAGAGAGTGAAAATGGATTTTTTTGTAGACTAAACTATGTTAAGATATTTTAATTGTGTTTACTCTTCCATTTTGAGCAGTTATCTTTAGTGTGTTGTGCAGGTTTTGAGTCCTTTGTAAATATTTTGTAAAACACTCTTTCACTGTCCAGTTTTGGACTGTTTTGTGTCAATGAGTTGACAACTCCTATCCCCATTGTGGAATCACCATGAAACCATGGGGAACATGAGTGTATACCCTATACATTACCAAAAATAAAGAAAGGTCGTTCAAGATGTAGGGAAGCCATCCAAAGACCCACTCCTAGGTGAGACTGGACAGTGCTCGACTAGGAAGGGTTAAGGTTGCAGAGGTCTGTGAGGGCAAGGAAGGTCAGAGGAGGAAGCACCCTTTGGAGGAGTTGTAGATGGGTGTGTGGAGCACCATTGGTGAGAAGAAGGAGCTTCCACCAATCTAGGTAAGGTGGCAGAAACACCAAACCATCATTGTGACCCTGACAAGCCTAAAAACCCTCTTAAAAACCCTTAAAAACCCCAAAATTCACCTAGGGCAGTGTACAAACACTTGGAGGCCCAAAACCTAGAAAATATTTGAGCTTTTGCCAATTTAAAAACAATACTTTTAAGGAGTTTATCAAGTTGGGTCATCATTTGCAAGAGAGAGCCCTAAAAGTCCGGAATGGAGGCCTAATTGGGCTCATTCCTTGTAGCCCTATTTTGCAGGAAAGAAACAAAATAGTGAGATTGGTAACAAATAGGAAGGTCTAAACCTCTTGGGGGAACATGAATGGATGGAAAACCATGTCTAAGACCTGACCTATCCTTGCTAGGACCTAAGAAGGTGTAGGACAAGCCAAACCCTTATTAGCCTAAATAAGGGATCTTTTGAATCTCATTAGTAGGTGAGACCTTAGGAGAAGTATTACAAGTTGTTGGTGGGTGGATTGGGAAAGGTCAAAGGATTACACAATAAAGGGAAGTCTTAGAGACCTTAGGGTGTGGTTAGAACACCTGGTGATCCAAGGAAGGGATCAAGGAGCATAGACTAGGCTAGTCTATCCCATACCCATTCCCATCAGATTGGTATCAGAGCTAGTTAAAGATTTGGTGGACCATGCATGTCTCTATATTATGGTGAATCAATAGGGGAGAACATAATGGTCACTAATGCAGAGTTGGCTAGGGAGATAGAAGAGAAGAAGGAGAAAAATAGACTCCTTGAAGAAGCTATGAGTGAGATAAGGGACAAGCTGCAAGAAGTGGTTGATCAGAGGGTACATGGACTCTGTGGTGAGGACACCAAGGATAAAGGAAAGAAAAATATTGATATAGATGACATTATACCTGAACCAAACCCCTTGATCAATGAAGAACCTTTTGTAAAGGCCATCAAGGCTTTGAATACAAAAGCATTTGAAGGATTGCCACATTTCAGTGGAAGGATGGATATTGACACCATCATGGAATGGATTGAGGGTATGGAGAACCATTTTGAGTGTGAGGGTGTAAAAGAAGCCCAAAAGGTTAAGGCTACCAAATATAGACTAAGGGGAGCAGCCTTGACATGGTGGAAATACTTACAAGAGGAGAGGATTAGCATGGGGAAGCTACCTATTGCAAATTGGAAGAACATGGTGAGTAAGATCAAAGAGAACTACTTGCCAGAGGACTATGAAGTCCAACTTCATAAGAAGAGACAGGGATTGAAGTAGAAGGATCTTGATGTGGCCTCCTACACATAGGAGTTTCAAAAGCTTTGTCTTAGATCCAAAGTCTAAGAAGAAGAATCCATCAAGGTGGCTAGGTATCTAAGTGGTCTAAAGTGGAACATCCAAGAGGAGATAAGCCTATGGACTCCTACCACTATCCAAAAGTGTCATCAGCTTGCTACTAAGGTAGAAGAGAGGAACAAAAGGAAGGGTGACTCCAACAAAAGGGGTAGAGGCAAAGGTAGAGATCAAATGAATCACTGAGGTGGTTACCAAAGCAAGACAAGTGAACAAAGGAATCAAGGAGAGTCCAAGTTGATTGAGCATAATAGTGAGACCACTCTTAGAGGAGGTCATTCTCAAGCTAGAGGTGCACAGGGGGGCCCAAATAGAGGCAAAGGTACTGGCAGGAGCAGTTCCTACTTTGCAAGCATGAAATGCTACAATTATGGTCAATTGGGACACCCGGCTTATAGATGCCCTGAGAAGCCTACATCATCAAACAGTGGAAAAAGGGTTTCTTATGCCCATGAAGACACATCAAGTAGCAATACACCTAAGGTGGACCATATTGAATCAAAGATTGGAGAAAATTCGATGTTCAATAGAGTCTTGATAAGACAGCTGGTTAAGGATGAACCTAAGCATAAGAGAGCATTGTTTAGGGTGAGATGCAAGATCCTTGGTAAAGTTTGCAAGGTGATAGTTGATTCAGGGTCAACTGATAACATCATATCAGATGAGGTAGCCAAGAAGTTGAAACTCACAAGGATACCCCACACTAGCCCTTACAAGGTGACATGGTTGAATCAAGAGCAGAGTGTGCTTGTCAATGAACAGACTTGGGTAGAGTTCTTTATTGGAGGATACAAGGATAAGATCCTTTGTGATGTGTTACCCATGGATGCCTGTCATCTACTACTAGGTAGACCTTGACAATTTGATGGGAAGGTGATCTATGATGGAGAGGAGAACTCCATTTCCTTGAAGAAGGATAGTAGAACCTTTAAGATTTAGTCTCTGACAGAGAATGATGAGGGAACCTCAAGAACACCTAGTGTCTTATTGAATACTGGTAAAGAGTTCTTACACTTGCTACATGAGGAGGAGATAGTGAGGTGTGACATCTTTGTGAAGCCAAAGGAGGAGGAAGACAAGTTGCAGATAGAGGTACCCAAGGAGGTGAAGCAAATGTTGCAAGAGTATAAGGACATAGTGAGTGATGGAGCACCTGCAACATTTCCACCAAGAAGGTCTATAAGCCATCAAATAGACTTTGTTCTCAGTGCATCCCTACCCAATAAAGCTGCATATAACCTCACACCTAATCAAAACAAGGAGGTGGCAAGGAAAGTGTAGGAGTTGTTGGATCAAGGACTGATCAAGAAGAGCATCAGCCCATGTACAGTCCTGGTAGTGCTAGCATCAAAGAAGGGAGACAAGTGGAGACTTTGCACTGATTCAAGGGAAATTAATAGGATCACCATAAGGTATAAATTTCCTATTCTTAGAATAGAGGATCTGATGGACTATTTAGGTGGTGCCATGTATTTTACTAATTTGGACCTTAAAAGTGGTTATCATCAGATTAGGATCAAGGAGGGTGATGAGTGGAAGACCGCTTTTAAGACCACAAAAGGGTTGTATGAATGGCTTGTGATGCCATTTGGACTCACCAATGCCCCAAGCACCTTCATGAGGTTGATGAATGAGGTGTTAAAGGACTTCACAAGAAGGTTTGTGGTGGTTTACTTAGATGACATACTCATCTATAGCATAACCAAAGAGGAGCACCTAGAACATCTAAGGTTAGTCCTAGAGAGGTTGCATGAAGAGAAGTTGGCAATCAACTTAGAGAAGTGTGACATTTTGAAGCAAGAGTTGGTCTACTTGGGATTTGTGGTGTCTAAGGGAACCTTGAAGATGGATCCAAGAAAAGTGGAGGCAATCTAGAATTGGCCTGTCCCTAAAACAGGGACTAAAGTTAGGAGTTTCCATGGTTTAGCCCAATTCTATAGAAAGTTTGTGAGGAACTTCAGTGGCATATGTGCACCAGTACTTGACACCATAAAAGGAGGCCTAAAAACCAAATTTAAGTGGACTGAATAGGCTAATAAAGCATTCTAATTATTGAAACAAGAAGTAGCCACAAAACCCATCCTACTCTTACCTACTTTTGACAAGCTATTCACATTGGAATGTGATGCAAGTGGCATTGCAGTAGGGGGTGTATTAAGCCAAGAGGGAAGGCCTATGGCATTTTTTAGTGAGAAGCTTAATGAAGCAAAGAAGAAGTACTCAACCTATGACTTAGAGTTGTATGCACTAGTTCAGTCTCTCAAAAAGTGGAGGCATTACCTACTCCCAAGGGAATTTGTGGTGTTCACAGATAACCAGGGTTTGAGTTACATTAACACTCAAGAGAAGCTTACAAATAGACATTTGAAATGGATGGAATACCTCCAATCCTTTACCTTCACCATCAAGCATAAAAAGGGGCAACTCAACAAGGTGGCAGATGCTTTAAGCATGAAGTTGTTGACTATCCAAGAGTTACAATTGCAAAGCATAGGAATAGAAGGTTTCAAGGACCTCTATGAAGTAGATGAAGACTTCTCATCAGCCTACAAGGTCTACAAGGAGTTTGAGAATCATTTTCATGGTGAGTATGTAGAATACACTCTTCAAAGTGGTCTCTTGTTCAAAGGTAATTAGTTATGTGTGCCTAGAGGATCCATGAGAGAAATCTCATACAAGAGAAACACAATGGTAGTCTAAGTGGACACTTTGGGATCAATAAAACCCTGGATCTAGTACAAAGGTACTACTATTGGCCTAGGTTGCCAAGGGATGTGAGAAGGTATGTGGAGTAGTGTGGTGTGTGTCAAAGAGCCAAAGGAGAGTCAAGTAATACAGGCCTCTATCAACCATTACTGGTCCCAAATAGGCTTTGGGAGTGTGTAAGAATGGACTTTGTAGTAGGACTCCCCAAGCCAAAGATAGGTATGGATAGCATCTATGTGGTAGTAGACAGGTTTTCTAAGATGAGCCATTTCATTCCATGTTAAACTTCTCATGATGCTAGCTATGTTGCACATCTCTTCTTTAAGGAGATTGTAAGGATTCATGGACTCCCACTAAGTATTGTTTCAGATAGGGACAACAAGTTCATGGGCCATTTTTGGCAAACCTTATGCAAAAGACTAGGGACCAATTTATCATTTAGCTCAGCTTACCATCCATAATTTGATGGTCAAACTGAATTCATTAATAGGGTGTTAGGCAACTTGTTGAGGTGTCTAACCAAGGAGTATGGGCAGACATGGGATCTAGTCATTCCACAAGCGGAGTATGCCTACAATGATAGTGTAAATAGGACCACTGGAAGGAGTCCTTTTGAGGTTGTCTATGGCAGACATTCAAGGGGAGTGTGTAAACTAAGAGAACTTGGTTCCATGGAGATGAAGAGTGGGCAAGCAGAGGACTTCACTCAAACCATCAAGGAGGTCCAAGAAAAGGTCAAGAGAGCCATCCCAGAGTCTGCTCAAAAACTGAAAGCTAAAGTGGATGAGAAAAGGAGAGAGGTTCAATTCAAAGTGGGTGACTATGTGATGGTCCATCTGAGCAAAGCTAGAATGCAAAGCGGAAAGCCTACTAAACTACAAATGAAGAGGGTAGGACCTTGTAGAATTCTATCCAAATATGGTGAAAATGCCCACAAGGTGGATAATCCTTCAGATTTGGCTATATCGCTAGTCTTCAGAGTTTTTGATCTGATACTATACAAGGGTGAAATAGCAGGACAAACTAAGAATCAAGCCAAGGTACTACAAGAATTGGATATGAATGCTTTACCTCAAGTGAAGCAACCCATAGCAGAGGAGATCTTGGAGTCAAGGGTGAAAAATTCTACTAGACACTAGGTCTATATGGAACACTTGGTGAAGTGGGTAGGTCAACCTGAGTCTGAAGCCACTTGGGTTGAAGAGGGCAGGTTCAAGAAACTTGCTATTGACCCGCCTCTCATTTCTCCCCTAGTTCCTTAATTTTGTGTAGAGGGGGAGTATGGTGCAGGAGAACCCTTCTAAGGTCTTCCTCCTTTTGGTTTTTGTTGATGTTTTGCTTCTTTGAGAAGCCATTGTAAATGTAATAAGAGCCATGAGCTCATTGGTCTTATTTAGGTCCTAGTTTAGGTCCTAGGTTCTCAAGTTTTGGTTGAGGTTTCTTGTGGAGGAGAGGATAAGTGTGCCATTGGTGAGTTTGGGGTCCTTTTAGCATGGTTATGTCCATAGGATAGCCCAATATAGGCCTAGGAGTCAAGAAAAGCAACTTTGCAAAAGTTGCTCAAAAGTTGCAAAAAGTTGCATGACAACTTTTCAAAGTTGTCAAGCAACTATTCCACCTAATAGGTCAAAAACCTTAGTTTAGCATGGAGAACCCTAATTTTGGCACACAAACCAAGGAAAGGATAATATATATTGTTACAAACCCTAAAATGATGGGTTGGATGTTAGTTTTTGTACGGACCAAGAAAAGAGACGTTGACTGTGATTGTAATTTTGTTGCCAATCGACACAAATGGAGCATCAGAGAGTGATAATGGATTATTTTGTAGATTAAATTATCTTTAGTGTGTTGTGTAGGTTTTGAGTCCTTTGTAAATATTTTGTAAAACACTCTTTCACTATCCAGTTTTGGACTATTTTGTGTCAATGAGTTGACAACTCATATCCCCATTCTGGAATCACCATGAAACCATGGGGAATAGGAGTGTAGACCTTGTACATTACCACAAAGCAAGCAGGGCCCTTGAAGATGCAGGGAAGCCATCCAAAGGCCCACTCCTAGGCAAGACTGGACAGTGCCCGGCTAGGAAGGGTTAAGGTTGCAGAGGTCCATGAGAGCAAGGAAGGTCAGAGGAGGAAGAACCCTTTGGAGGAGTTGTAGAGGGGTGTGTGGAGCACCATTGGTGAGAAGGAGGAGCTTCCACCAATCCAGACAAGGTGGTAGAAACACCAAACCATCACTGTGACCCTTAAAAACTCCAAAATTCACCTAAGGCAGTGTACAGACACTTGAAGCCCCAAAACCTAGAAAATCTTTGAGCTTTTGCCAATTGAATAGTAGTCCTTTTGGGGAGTTTCTCAAGTTGGGTCATTGTTTACAAGAGAGATCCCTAAAAGTATGGAATGGAGGCCTAATTGGGCTCATTCCTTGTAGCCCTATTTTGCAGGAAAGAAGAAAAATAGTGAGATCGGTAACAAATAGGAAGGTCTAAACCTCTTGGGAGAACATGAATGGATGGAAAACCATGTCTAAGACATGACCTATCCTTTCTAGGACCTAAGAAGGTGTAGGACAAGCCAAACCCTTATTAGCCTAAATAAGGGTTCTTTTGAATCTCATGAGTAGGTGAGACCTTAGGAGAAGTATTACAAGTTGTTGGTGGGTGGATTGGGCAAGGTTAGAGGACTCCACAAGCAAGGGAAGTCCTAGAGACCCTAGGGTGTGGTTAGAACACCTGGTGATCCAAGGAAGGGATCAAGGAGCATAGACTAGGCTAGTCTATCCCATACCCATTCCCATCATTCAAAAAAAAGATACTACCCATTTAGATATGAGATGATGTGGACTCTTTATCGAGACTTTAGAGCCTTGGTTGAGAAATGGTGGAATGTTCAAATTAATGGCACCCCCATATTTCATGTTGTCCAAAAATTGAAATTTCTAAGAGACAAAGTGAAAGGTTAGAATTGATGCTCCTTTCGAAATATTTTTTAATAGAAAAAGACAATTTCAGCAAATCTAGAAGCTAGACAGGACAAGCTTGAAAGTAATACTGCATATAAATATGAATGTTTAGAGGAGATTTCACCAAGGGAACAATTGTTTAGACTTAATAAAAAATAAGAGGTTTTTGGGAAATAAAATTCTAGAATCCAATGTCTCATGGAAGGAGACAAGAATACCAAGTTTTTTCACTAATCTACTATGAAGCATAGAAGTGGGAACAAAATACAATAGCTGAAGAAGGAAGATGGATCTAATAAATGTAGGATCCAACATTTTTTCTCTTTTAATTCAATAGAACCTGGTACCCAAATCATAATATCTTAAAAACATAATTTTCTATGTAGTCCTATTGTATCATATAGAAATATAGTTTAATTGTATTTATCTAACTTATAATAAAGGTGGATATAGGCATTTTTATTTTATTTGTAAATGATAGTAAAGGAGAAATATTTATGTATGAAGTTCAATATCTAGATTTAGTACTTATAGAGAAAAGTGTTAGTCTATTTGAAAAAAATCAATATATTTTAAATGTCGATTCCAAATTGAATAAAACAAAGAAAAAAAATTAGATTGAACTTTTCTTCAATATTAAATTAATAGGAGTCAATAGTTATCAACCTCCACAAAAGAAAGAAAAAAGAGGAAATATAAAACAAATAATGAAACATAGAATGCATTATAAATGCATGATTATTACACTAAAAGTAGCTTATTTTGTTCCACTTTTTTTAATAAAAAAATTATTTAATTTCAAACATGAACACGCGTAAATCTTCTCAATTCCATAGTTTCATTCCAAGAGGTGAAGGAGGCTATCTTTTCATTTCGGGCTTATAAGGCCCCTGGACTGAATGGGTTCCCCCAACCTTCTTTCAAGAGTTTTGGGATGTTAGAATAGATGTCTTCAATGATACCAAAGAATTCTTCAAGTCTAGTAAACTCCTCAAACAATTCAATTCTACCTATATTTCTTTGATTCCAAAAAAATGATAATGTTGTTTCCATTAAGGATTTTAGACCTATTAGCCTATGTAATACTTTGTATAAAATCTTCTCTAAAGTTTTTGTTAATCAACTCAAATTAGTGTTGGACAAAATGATATATGTTAACAAAAAAGGCTTTGTCAAAAGGAGACATTATGGATGTTGTTATTACTGCCCATGAAATGGTCCACTCTATGGAACATAATAGAAACCTAGCACGGCTTTTAAATAAAAAATTTCAAAAGCCTATGATACAGTTTCCTAGAACTTCCTCTTTGAAGTGCTCAAGAAGTTTGGGTTTAACTTTTTTTTTTGGATAATTGTTGAATGTGTTAACACTCTGTAAAGAAGAAAATCGTGAGTGAACCCTAAGTGTTCTCCCCTCCCAACTCCAAGGAGAGGGAAAGGAGGTCACTAGGGTTGATGGTTTTCACTTCAGAGAGACTTTACATTCAAAAGAGGGGTTGAAACCCACAAGATCCAATCCCACACAATGCAAGATTGGATTCTGAATAAGTTTCAAGGGTTAAGACAGCAAGGCTACCCTCTTTTGTAAAGAATGTAGATAGAAGGATTGAGCTAGGAATGCATGCAAAGTGAGAAAGATTCACTTATAAATAGAGATAGGAATATAGGATGAAGCTACAGACCTGGAATTAGCAGTAAAATGTCGAGACGGTGTTGTCCTACAAATTTGAGCAAAAGTTGACGGGACGATGGCACCTGGCATGCACACGATCCTCCAAAAAATCTGTGAAACGAAGGGGGATCTGTTCGTCTCTGCACAAGGATTCTAGATCTTCAATTACAGCTGCGTACCTGTAACCTACACACAGAAAAGAGAGGTTGATTGGGGGGTTAGGGATTAGGGGTTTGCACTTAGGTCAAACCCCAGTTTTGGAATTAACCAAGAAATGAGAATGTTGTAAATGTAAATGTTTGTAATGTAAACAAGTACTGATACCTTGTTGTAAGAATGTTTGTATTCTTACATGCGAAGGTGTAAATGTTGTTGTATGTTGTATGTTGTAAGTGATCTCCTCTTCAATGGTTGAATCCTTGTCTTGAATGCAACACTTAGCCTTGAATGGAGACTTAGAATGATCAATTGCTTGAAGGAATGCTTGAATGCTTGAATGTTTGAATGTTTGAATACTTGAGTATCGCTTCCACCTCTTTTTCCATCTTCAAAATGGGAGAGGAAATGTAGTTTATATACTTGCCAATTAGGGTTGATAGACTGATTTTTCCGACCTTAGGCCAACCAAGAAACATTATTTTCCAATTTGCAAACTTAAAGACCCGAAGCCCCAAAAGAGACCAGGCCCAAAATAGGGCCAGGGACCAGGGCACTGGGCACCATGGTCCTGGGGGACCAGGGCACTGGGCGCCATGGTCCCACCTCTAAGGATAGCAGGGTGCAAGGAGGATCAGGCCAGGGTGCTGAAAAATGCAGTTTTTGATGTTATGAACAAGTTTCGGGGTCTCCATTCAGGTTCCATGTTGCATCGCCATTGTGAAGACCCAAATGCAGTCGAAATTGCAAGTGTCACAATTTTAGGACGCTACACACTCTAATGTTTTTTATTCTGGTTAATGGATCACCTAATGGATACTTCTCCTATGTCCATGGCCTCCTCCAAGGGGACCCTCTCTCTCCTTACATGTTTATCATTGTTGTTGAAGTTTTGGAGAGGAATACATAAATGCTTAAAAAGGTAGGTAGATTAAAAGACATTAAAGTTACTTCTATTTTGGATCCTACTACCCACTACTAGTTTGTGGATGCTAAGATATCTAGACAACATATAAATTATGAAAAGAGTAAAATGTATTTTCTGAATGTTGACCCTAATCTTCAGTAAAAAAACCAAAATTCTAGCCTCCAATGCTGCCTCCTTTCCTTACTCCTATTTGGGGCTACTATTTATTTTTTAGAACCCTACAAATCTTTTTTGGAATGGCATAATTGTGATGTTTCAGAAAAAGATTGTTGGATGGAAAGGGAAAATTCTTGGTTTGGATAGTAAAGTCCAATTGGTTAAGTCTTGCTTACAGAACATCCTGATCTACTATCTTTCTCTTTTTAAGATGCCTTGCTGTGTGGTTGACAAAATTGAAAAAATCCAAAAATGTTTTCTTTGGACTGGTATGAAAGAAAAATCACATATGTCCTTGGTTTCTTGGGAGAAAGTGTGTAGCTCTAAGGGAGGGCTTGGAATAAGAAAACTTAAACCTTTCAACAGGGACTTAATTTCTAAAATCGGATGGCAATTGGTTGAAGGCATCAAAGAATGAGCCAAAATATTCAAAGCCAAATACTTAAATAATGAAAACAACACCCTTCTTCTACTAGACAAAGAGGTGTCATCTGGATCCTGCATATGGAATAATATCTCCAAACTCGCGACTATATTATGAAAGGGAGCAAAAAAATTGGTTGGAAATCAAAGGTGTACAAGTTCTCGGATGACATATGGTTAAAAGATAAAGCTCTCACTAGTTTGAACCAATTCAAAATGGTTAAAAAGGTCCTAATCTAGTGTTGCAATACCCTTGTTCATGGTTATCTTTCGTGGTAGGGTGATCAATTCAGATGGAGAAAATTTATGGATCAAGTTAGGAATTGCAAAAACATCTTTAATGCTAACATTTGCTAAATGGTGGAGGAGGCCTAGTCTTTGGTCTCTACCTTGGGAGACTACTCCTTTTTTTCTCCCTATCATGAGGATGAATGAATATGGTGCCACAATCTCTGAGGATCTTTCTCAGTTAAATCTGCCTATAATGCTATTGAGGAAGATCCAAAGGAGAAATTCAATTGGAACATGATTTGGGTTAAAGGTTTAATTCCAAAAATTAACTTCTTTTAGTGGGTTATTGCACATGGTAAAATTCTAAAAATTGATAATATGAATAAAAGAGGCTTCTCCCTTGTTAATAGGTGCACTCTTTGTTGTAAGGATCTTGAAAGTATAGATCATCTTTTTCTACATTCCCAATTTTCTAGGGATATTTGGGATGAGTTGATCACTGATTTTATAATAATGTGGACCTTCCTAGAGAATTTGAAAGACTTAATGAAGTAGTGGAATCACAATCCTTTTACACACCCAATTATTAGAAACCTATGGTCACAAATCCCCCTTTCATTGCATGGAATATCTAGAAGGAGAGTAACAATAGGATTTTAAGAGAGGAGGCTCGAAACAACTTGAGGTTGTTCCATATCATAAAACAACAAATTAAAAAGAATGTGAGTGATGCCTCCTTCAGCCCTTCAAAGGTTATGCTAAGCCTACTAGTCATAAGAATAAAGAAAAGATGGGTAATCACTCATAATCTTATGAACCTGAGATGGAACAAATTTATATTAAGAAATGATTATCTTTGGACCCCTGCAGATGAAGGCTGGTTCAAATGTAATTTTGATGGCTACTCTAAGGGAGACCTTGGCTTATCTAGAGCAAGATGCATCCTTAGAAATACTAGGGCACATCTGATAGAAGGGTATTGTATGAATCTGGGAAGAGGATCTAATAATAGGGCAGAGGCAATTACTACTTGGCAAGGGCTCAGATGACTCTATACTTAAATTGTCAAAATGTCAACTTGGAAGGTGACTCTAAACTAATTATGAACTATTTAAATGGTAGAATAAATATCCCATGGAAATCAAAAATATTGTGGATGAAAGTATAATATTAATGTGCTTATTTTCCAATATTAAGATTCAATATAATTTTTAGGGAGGGAAATAATGTGGTTGATGAAGTTGGTAATCAAGGATGAAACCATAAGGAATGGTTCTTTTTCAATTTTCTATAGAGTCCTACTAGGATAAAAAACATTTTGGCAAAGGAAATAACTAGGTCATACTTGACGAACTCAGTCTCCTATATTGGTATTAATGAGAAATGATGTTGATATCTTTTTATCTATTGTTGTTATGAGAATGGGTGCCAATTTCTTTTGAATTCAAATTAAGGTGATGACCTAGATGTTGACCTAGTCATTATTGTGGGGGTTGAGTGGGAGTCCTACTAGGAATTATGGTGGCATGGTAAATATTAGTTTCATTTGTGATGTTAGTGGTACGTAACAGTCTTTTCACCACTTGGCCTTAATTACTAAGGATGGGGAAATTATTAGATGGAAAGGCAGTGGTTGTATCTCACATATTGGCAAGATTTTTCATGATGTGAGATGTCTTTTCATTTGTGTTGGCAGCAGTGAAGATCATTTTAGAAACTGCCTTTTTGGTAGTTGTTTTTTATTACAGAATAAATAGGTTTTGAAGGGACCCGAAACTCTTTATCAAAGAACTACATCAAAAAGCTGCATAAAGATAAATAGTTCGATTACAACCCCAAAGATAGCAAAAAACCAACACAAAATCAAAAGGAAAGAGACAAAAAAAGGATAGAAACAAGTACAAGTTCTTAAGGGCTTGAATGGACTCTATTTCTAGTTGAGCCATGTTCAGTACAATCTTCTTCTGCTCCTTAGTTTCCTGATTAGCAGATTTATTCTTCAGGTTATCCCTTGTTCTCTTGTGTGGTCCCATTGTATCCTCAATCTTTTTATCTAGTGCTTCCACATCCACTGTAGCACCTTCTTGGTTATTGGCTTCAAAATTTCCAACCATGGCATTTATACTCTCAACCGAGGTCTTAAATACTTTGTGACTGAAGGTGAATAGAGATATCAGGTTTTCATTAGCTTTTTGGAATTTTTTTTCCATCTTACTTAGTCTTCCTCCAAAATCTCTTGATTTTTTCCTCTAGCTGAGAAATCTTGCAATCGTAATCTTTCTTCATATCACTTATTGTTCCCATAGTTTTTTTCCTTGAATCCACAATTTCTTTTCTCTGATCCACTATCCACTATTCATTAGTTTGATAGTCTTGTTTATTGATAATATCCCTCATTTTCATATTGATATCTTTAATTTAATGTTAGACCCATTTAAACATCCTTAAATTATCAACAACCACATCAAAACATCTTCAGGAATCTCCCTTTCCATGTTGAGGAAAGGGGAGTTGCCATTGAACTTTTTTGGGAAGGGGCGTCTATCATTTCGGCTCGACACCTAGACACATTTATTTAGGAGTGAATGATAAGACAAAAGGGAATCAAAATGTGAAGTGGACATAGGGGATGATCTGTCCCATTTAGCTTGGTGGTCACTCTTCAAAGAAGACCCAGAATTAGAGTCTAGGCCTTCCAAGTCTGTGTTCCATTCTTATTCCTTTGAGGAAAGATTTATATGGTCCCCTTCCTCAAAATCACTTTAAGCTTTAGGAATCCTAGCTAAGGGGGGGGGGGGAAGGGTTTTGATGTCTTCATGATTGAAGAAAAGCAAACCACCATGCAAAAAATGGAATTTTTTTTCTTTTGTCCTTTATGCTAGCATTAATAGAAGACATCAAATAGAAGGGGAACAAAATTTTCTCTTTATGCCTAAAATGATCAAGAAACAAAAATGATTCCAAAAGGCCCTAATAAATATGTCATCTAGGGGTTACATACTTCATCAAAACCATCAAAGCAAAGTGCCGAATGGATTTGATGTTACTCATATCATAGCTGCTTTTTTTTTACTTTCGCAAGCTTAGCCCTCTCCTTCTTGTTTCTGGGGAATTTCTTGATTGTAGCATCCACCATTTTCCTGTCCCTATAAAAAATTGCCCCTTCCATTGAGAGACTCATGACTTTAGAAATAAGTTTCTCATCAATCTCCACTGTTTTGCCTTTAATTTTAATTTTTCCATCCTTAAAACCCTTAGCAAATTTATTTGTCACATTTGCATGAGCGCCATGTAATGTTTGGTCAAGGGATGATCCCTCTTGATCCAAAATGCGCCAAATTGTTTTTTTTCTTGATCTCTTCACAATTTAAGGGCTCCACCCCCTTCCTCTGTTCATCGATCGATTCAATATTTGCAGTATTGAATAGAGTCAAATAGTTGCAGAGCAAGCTAGAAATAACCCAAAAAGTGTGTGACCCAAGTAGGATTAACACCAAAATGACACAATTAGTAATTGGAATATGAGCCATAAAAATAGGGTATTTTGTGATCATTTAAAATATACCTCCCCTGGGCCAAATCATATAAAATTAAGGCCTTTATATCAGCGAAAATATTATCACCTAGCCCCCATACTTTTTCATCATTGCTACTAACTCCAAGGCTAGAAAAGTAATCGGCCAACCTATTTTCTTCCTGATAGGCATGAGAAATATTATGGTTTTGGAAACCTTTTAGTAAATCTCTTTATCAATCCAACATTTAATATTCCATGAGGGTTTATACTTACCCATTAGACATTGGATAATGTTATTAGAGTCCCCTTCTAATCATACTGCCTTAGCATTTATTTTTTTGGCCAAGAATGCCTCATGATAGGCAACAACAACCTCAACAAGGTGGTTAGTCTGAAATCCCAAGGGGATTGCCACCACTACCAACAACCTACCATTTTAATCCCTTATCACTCCCCCACATTCAGTCGGCCCTAGATTTTCATTTGGTTGGGTTAGAGTTACGAGTTGTGATTTCTCTTTATTGCTTTTAGATCTTTTATGAAGCTACCCTGTTTCTATTTTTTGACATGGGGGGTCCATTGAAGAGGTTGAGGCCAAAAAGTTGTAAAGAGCTCCAAAAAAAATTAAGAAGTGTGGGACCTCTTCTCTAGAGTAGGGATGATGTCAATTTTATTTGCCATGAAAGGCTATAACAAAGCACTCTCGCAAGATTCTACAACACTTGGAAAAATGGCAAAGTTTCACTTGGTAGCATTTCCTTTGTTCTCTCATTGGAGCTAATTGTAAAGGTGACTGGGTTGAGGAACAAGGGCAAGAAAGTTGAGAAAACAAATTCTAGAGATTACAAGAGCTACCTAAAGAAATTTACCAAGAAGGGCAAAAAGTCAGTGGTGGTGCAGAATGGGTATGATCGCTCGGTCCTTCCTAAACCCTATGCTATAGTCAGTTATTTTGTTAAGAAATACTTTACTTTAGAGGGCTGATACACTAGTATGCACGACTACTATTTCCCTATCCTAAACAATATTAGGCATGGGGATAAAATTAACTTGCTATATTATCTTTTTACTTCATTGTCTACTAGCATTTTGAAGGGTGCTACCCTGCTACTCTACCAAGGGCTTATTTATGCCCTATATAAATATGCATTTGACCACTTCCCCCATCATAACCATTTTCTAACCCTCCCTAAGAATTTTGATCAAATAATTGAGACTCAATGCTCATCTATGAAAATTGAGCTTAAAGAAACTAATCCCCTACCTTTGAATGAGAACACCCTTGTTGCCAAATGAAAAGGTAAAAATCCCTCTCTTGAGTTGGAATCTGAAGCTCTAGAAGTTTCCCTCCTCAAGACTAACCCTAAAAAAATAAAATATGGAACCTCAAAAAATAACATGACTAATGCCAAACAGATTGAAAAGGACTCTAGCAAGAAGCACATTACAATTGACTTAGATTTGAATGAATCAGAGGAGGAAGAAGATGACCTATGTGAAAAGGAAAACAAGGGTAGCTTTGATGAAAGAAGGTCAACTCTCCTCCTTGCCAAGGATAAATAATTGAAAAAATTGAAACCAAAATTTTTTCCCCTGAATTAGCATATGTTTTTACCTCGGACGATGATGAAGGCTTTTCTAATGAGGACATGGAGGATGAGGAATTTTAGGTGGAAGTGGAGGAACAAGGGGAGGATAGTAAGGATGATTTAGAGGGACTAAGTGATTCTCTAAAGGACAAGAAAGATTTAGAATAGAAATCCTTGCCTCAAAATACTTTTGAGGATGTGAAAATGGTGCCCTGTTCTAAAGACTCTTCAACTAATAAGAATAATTCTAGTGCCAAGAAACAACAAAACCAAATAATTTACCTTCAAGTTAATGTCATGAACCTTGAAGAAAAGGTGGAGGAATATAGGTAGGGACATCAGATAATGGGGGAGGCCTTGAATTCCCTATGAGCTATTACTAACGGAATTATGCAAAAAGCAGCCATGGGGCTTGTCTAGGGACAAAGTGGGATGAAGAAAAAGCTAAGAAGCTAAGGAAGGGCGAAAACCATTAGGAGGAGGAACAGAAAGAGGACACACTATAACCTGGGATCTAGGAGAAACAAATGTAGCCACTTGTGTGAGACTATAACCTTATCAAGGATGTCTAGAATGCTAGTGAGTTGGTGCCCTTTTTAATCTATGTTAAGTTCAAAAGCTGATAGTTTTAGTTTTACTATGGACTTTTATATTAATAGGCATGTGTGCCTTATGTTAAGGTTTAATATTTGGATTAAGTACTGATAGTTTTATGGACTCTTTTCAATTGTATGCTAGTAGTTATATTATGGATAGAAGGAGCCAGGATAGGGTTAATATGTTTAGTTATGTGGGTATGCTAGTTTTTTATTACTTTTGAGAGTTGTTTCTGTGGTTTTGGATGTTTGGTTGTTTGATGCCAGTAGCTGTATTGTTGCTCTCTAGTTTTGTTGCTTTGTGAGGGTTCAAGGCCTTTTCCTGCTAAAGTAATAAAAAAACATTTGTATTTTCATTGTAGAAAAGATAAATATTTCTTGAGTACAATATTTTTTTACTTTAATTTGTTAAGTAACACAATTACTAATAACTAATTAAGCAATACTAATTAGAATAATATTACTTGATAATAAGTACTAATAAATTAAACTCTTCTATATATATGATTCACAACTTCAAGATTGTATTGTAATTATTAAAAGACTAAAAATCTTAAATACTAGATAATTAGAATAGATATTATAATGGAAATATAAATAATATATGAATAAGTATTATAATAAACATTTCTAATATAATCAATATATTAATATTAAACTATTAATTATAATAAATATTTAATCAATAATTTAATATATATTATAATACTATATAAATATTAATATATTTTTATCATAATAATTAGTATAATAATATTATGTAAATGCATTTTAATTAACTTATTGATTAAGATAATTTATTGTATTAAAGAAAATTAAAACTAGTACAAAATGAATTTAAGTGATAAACTAGAGAATATTATTACAACAAACAAAAGTGATTTGGAGTTTTGTAATAGGGTTAAAGTTTGCTACCAATTATGAAATTATGGGATTCAATACTTGTTGGTTTATGAGCATTTAGCAAACTTCCATACTTGGAAATGAATGTAAATAGGATTATTATAAAATTTTGTGTAAAGATTAAAATGAGCAGAGGAAACGAAAACAAGACAGAATAAAAGCAGATAAAAAGAGACACAAATTTATATTGGTTCGATAATCACCTATGTCCATTCTCAAGCATGAAAATATCATCTATTAACCGATATGCAGTACATGACTATACACATCTATTTATACATTTATTCAGCATGAAACAAAGAGTTTGGGGAAGACAAACAATCATGTGACCGTTGGGCTTCATATACCCAAAGTCCAACCGACACAACCATGCGATCATTGGGCTTCATATACCCAAAGTCCAACCAACACAACCATGCACTATGGCATCCCCTCCTTTGATTTCAAAAATTACAGAACTAGACCTATGGAAGATTTTAACTTCCCTAGATTTTGTTTGCAAACACTTCAAATTAATATTCTAAAACTTAAAAATTGTTCAAACACTTCAATGACTCTCTACACACACTTTATAGTTTCAACATCAAAGCTCTCATCAAACTTTCTAATTGCACACTGATCCAATCCTATCTCTCTGTATGCAAACTCCTTCAATCTTCTAGAAAAACCAATCTCAATGACACTAGTCCTAGGAAGAATACAACTAATACAACTGTCCCTGCACATATCATCATCAATTGCTCTCTCAAGATCATCCAATATACTAACAACCAAGTTTATACCTTGTTCATTTTTCATATCAGTTACTCTAGCACCACCTACTGAAAATAATTCAGTGAACTACGTGACACACACAACATCCATTGGAGAAAACTCAGTGAACACTAAAAGTGTGCCTTGATTGGGCCTATCACGATAAGGCCAAATCCCCTATACCAAAGAAAAAGCTATATGTTGTTCGACTAGATCAAAACCAATGTCACAACTACTCTATTTCAGGCAACCCTTGTCAAAAAGAGCGTCCGCTTCTTCTAGGGTTTTAGAAGAGGGTTTTGACCCATTTGCAACATATTCATTTACAGCTATTGATCCATTCTACTAGTCCACATCGCTCACCAATCCCTCCACCGACGAACTGACAGACTTGGCAATAGTTTCATTTTACGAACCATTTTGGGCACCGTGCAAGGAAGAGCTCTCAGACTGTACCTTCTCCAATTCCAAGGGCTGATTTTGAATATTTTCTTCAGTCAAAATGACACCCTCAACCATGGAGGCATCGAAAAGGGCTCTAGGAGAATCCATTATTGAATCAAGCATGAATGTTTTCTTACAAGTTGTAACTTCAATTAACTCATAATATATCTATTCACAATGATTATGTACAACAACTGTTAGAACCATTTCGGCACACTCCTGGCCATTAACAAACTTGTCAAAGATTGAACCAACCCAGATCTCCTTTCCTGCACTTCCTCTTCCTGTCCCATTGGTATGTCTACCTTCGTTCGTAATTCTTACCTCATTACATTCATTGAATATATACCATTGTTCCAAGTCATTAGATGATTTAATTTTTTCATGGATATGGGAAATGTGATGCTTCACATCCTCTATCTCTTCATCTTCCTCAATAGATTTAATTTCTAAACATCCTTGGTGATCCTATGCAAGAGCCTCATCCTTCTCTTTGTCTTCGTTGTTCCCCAACAAACTCTTTGTCGATAATTCTGTAAGTGATTCCTCTAACACTGTAGATGCAGTAGTTGTAAACTAGTATGAGGCCCTTGCTACTCGTTGTCTAGGATCTGGATGCTAATCACATGCAACATTGTGCGAAGTGTTGCCTTGCTAGTCCATGTGTACACGCTCTGGCTCACACTCCTTCAATTCACCATCTGCCTCGATATGCTCTCTAAATCCGCTCCATGTGCCACACCGTTCCCATTTAGATTTTCCAACAAGGTATTTCAATTCCTTATTTTATTTAATAGAAACATTCTCACAATCATCACCAAACCTCCCAAGTCCATAAATTTGCCTCTCCTTGAGAGCATTCCAGATTGGATCCTCCTCCGCAACACTCCAGACAACATCCTCCTCTTCTCGAGAGGTGAACTCAACAACTAATTCAACAACAAATTTCTAAGGATGTCCAAACACCTTTGGAACCATAGCGACCATGAGATTCTTACCTTAATTCTTCTCATGGAAGTCAAAGAAAAAATAATTTGCATCTACCTCTAGTTCACTCGCCTTGGTGTCCTCATCTTTAGCCAAATTTTCCTCATTTTTCCAGCCATCCCACCAATATACATGACGTTTTGTTTTAACTTTTCCTTGCACAATTTAAATCTCCACTGAGTCTAAATTTGCAAGAAATTTCTCGATGCCTGAATCAGTGTCCTCATCTTTTAGTTGTCTTTAGCCTTCTTGAAAGACTAACAATTTCTTTTGACACGGCCTTGCTTGCCACAATACCAACAACTAGTTTTTCTAACTTTGAAGTTTTGCATCTTCTTGAGAATTTTTAATCCTCTAGCTATCTATCTTTCCATCTTTGTTCAATCTAACTTCACCTAGGATCTGATACCAATTGTAAAGATTAAAATTAGCAGAGAAAACAAAAAACAAAAACATAATAAAAGCGGATATGTAGTGTCTGCCCTTGATTGAACTTGCATTTTATTTTGATAGACATATTTAGACCTTTGATTCACATTCGATGGATACATTAGACTGGATTAGACTTACATGATGCCATGGATGATTATTATGACTTCTTATATGTTTCAGTTTATTATTACGTTGTTAAACATTATGTGGACTCATGTTATTTGATGATTATATGGATGGTGATATTATTTTGCTGACCCCATGATTCGTTAGATCTTACATATATGTTCATATGTCGATAGATTATACATGCTTTGTTATGATGATGGATTATATTGATTATGCATTGATGTGATTGGATGTGCTAACCCTTTATTATGATGAGATGCTTTTATGAGATATATGTTTATTGTTCGATCATTGTTTGACTGTATTCGTGGATAATACATGTCAAATCACTCATTGCGAGTGACATGTGACATTGTGATATTCTTCCACTTGTATGTTATATGTATATGCATATGTATCATTGATTTTGGTTGCAAGACTTGTAGGTACTAGACACTTATTCCTTCTAGATCTCTAGGTGCGAGCTCCCTTGGCTTTACAGGTGTGAGTGTGTCTTCTTTCCCAATGATAAAAATGTGGTTTTAGAGATGACGTTGGTCCCCTATACACACTCTAGGTCCGAGACTGTCGCTTTGTGCATGTTGTCAGTATTGGCATGATTCCCCATGTCAGCGTGGTCGCCTTGGTCTGCAAGTATGCGGTTTGGTGTGGTTGTTTATTTATTTGACTATTAATGTAAGTACGATTATTCAATTGTGATTATTTGATTATTAATGATGGATTGGTTATTTAGTATTAATTGGTGATTTTATAGTTGTAATGTTTATTTTAATTTATCAAGATTAATAATTTTTAATTAGTTATTTGGCGATTAATATTTATTATTTTATGTCCCTTTGGATTTATTTGATATTTATTATTTAAGGTGGTTTAAGTTTTTATTTAAATATTTAATGTTTATAGTTTAATTCATTTGATTGCTTATTATTTATTTAATGTTTTAATTTGCTCTTTAATGAATTTGGTTTTGTGAGATTGATTATTTAATTTATTTTATAATATTGTCTCTGATTTATTTAATTAAGTCCATCTCCTCATTATAATTGCTTAAAATATTTGTGGAATAAAAACTAGGGGATTAAATAATAAATATTATCCCCCTCCTTATTTAAAGGTGTAGATATATATTATATTTGTGTGCAGATATTATTATTTCCTCTCTTTGATTTTTAAAATCTAATTGAAAGTCAATGGAGAGAGAGAGGCACATAAAATATATTATTAAGTTGGGGTTGAGATATATTTCAAAATGAAATAATCTCATTGGCCCAACTTGAGGTTAGGGTTTCAAATGTTTTTGTTAGGCTTTTTATTTAGTTGTTGGGAAGATTTCCTTCTTCTAGTTTTCTCTCTTTTTCCTTCTTCTGAAATTTTTTTTGGTCTGCAACTTTTCTTTTGGCTTTGGAGGATCTTTGGTGTGGAGTTGAGTTACCATGGGATTTCTGGAGCTCTTCGTCAGTTTTCAAATTCCTTTACGTAGGTTCCAGGTTGGGTTTGAAAACCCTAGTTTTTGTAGAGACTTCTTTGTTTGTTTTCTTTGTGCTTGTATTTGATTAATAATGTAAATTTTATTGCATAGTATATTGTTTGCAAATCAAAATATTTTGGAAATAGGGTTTATTTTACTGTGCATACTGAATAATTTTGAGGTTGTATGCATTTAATTTGAGGAATGTCGTTCACGATAATATTTCTTCCCTTTATATTTGTAATGGTGAATGTTTGTTTCTTTGTGGTACTAATATCTCATATGGGTGTGTTAGTTTATGTCGTCTATGAGTTTAAATCTCTTCTGATTTGAATATATACCTTTCAAGTACTTCCTAGGCATCTCGAGTTGTATTATGAGAGTGTCATTTTGTCGAGATCTCTAGTATCACTCCCCCATTTGAATTTATGTTCAATTTTGAGTCTTTCCAGACCTAGACAACTCTCTATTGGTAGTGTATTTGGTGTATTGTTCAAGTCTAGGTTTCTCTTTTTTTTTAGTTTTTGTCTGCCAGTATTTTTCTATGACCGTCTTATCTTATTTGAGTGTTGCATATGAAAAATGTTGCATCTGTTGCATGTGTGTCCCCTCTGCTTGCATATTCAAGTGTTTAGGCTAGGTTTTGACCTTCATTCCCATGTTGTAAGCCTTTTTCTATCACTATGCAGCAGATTGTTTGCATTTGCGCTGAAGGCGCTGCACCTAGATACCTTCTCATGACCTCCCCTTCTATTTGCATGTTGCGCACCCGCTTGTTTATCACTTTAGGGATGTTGAGATGGGCGTTGATTTTATCCTCCCACTTCCTATGGTTTTCTGTTGCCATGTGAAAGAAGGAATTATGAGCGCTGCAACCTTGTTGGTGTTGTAGCTATGCATTCACATGACTCATTTGATGCATACATGACACCCTTTCATTTATATTTGAGTCTTCTTTTGTTGTGTGATAGAATCATGGTTTGTGTGCTAAAACCTTGCCAGCCCTATGTTTATGCATATATGCATAGCTCAGATTGAATCCTTGTTGGGTTTGTGTAATGACTGCGATGGGATAGTGTGTGGACTTTGCATTAATAGTGTGTATTTATCTATGTTCAACCTACTTTATGTGTAACCCAATCAGTCATAAGTGTTGGCCTATATTTGAATGTAAATTTCAGTTGAGTTACTGTGATGCTATAATGTTGAGTGTGTGAGTATGTGATAATGCCATGTCTTGTAAGTATAGGGGAATGTTAGTTGAGTAATGTAATGTTTCAGATGTTCGTAATGATATCAGTTGTATGTAAGCGTGAAGCCCGTGAGTTATAACGTAGGCCAACGTAATGTAATGATGTGATGTTCTATCATGATTGGATTGATTTTTGGATTATCTTATTGGTTTACTAGAGCCTCTTATGATGTTTTTGTATTGGTCCATGTAGAGGGAGTGGGCTTCCTTGTGATGACTGGGGTTATGAGAGATGGGCCTTTATGAGGTTTATTGTAAGGATACATGAAGCCTGGACCACCTGGGCACATGGGAGTTTATCTTGCATTTAAACAAGTGATAACTAAATAATGAACAAGGGATGGGTAGCTAGATAATTAATAATATAATAAAGTGATAACAAATTTATAGTGGTTTGGCAATCACCTGCATCTACTCTCAAGCAAGAAAATCTCATCTATTAACTAATATCCAATACATGGGTATACACATCTATTTATACATTTATTCAGCATGAAACAAAGAGTCTCAGGAAGACAAACAACCATTTGACTGTTGGGCTTCATATACCCAAAAATCTCCCCCGTGAAGTCCAAACAACACAACCATGCACTGTGGCATCCCTTGCTTTGATTTCAAAACTTATATAACTAGACCCATAGAAGATTTTAACTTCACTAGATTTTGTTCGCAAACACTTCAAATTAATCTTCTACAAATCAAATCAGAATTAATAAAACTTAATAATTGTCCAAGCACTTCAATGACTCTCTGCACATGCTTGATAGTTTCAACATCAAATCTCTCAGGAAACTTTCTAATTGCACACAAATCCAATCCTATATCTTTGTCTTCTAGCAAACTCAATCTCAATGACACCAGTCCTAGGAAGAATATGACTATCCCTGCACATATCATCATCAATTTCTCTCTTAGGATCATCCAATATACTAACAGCCAAGTTTCCACCTTGTTCATTTTTCATATTAGTTTCTCTGGCACCACGAGACACCCAACATCCATTGGAGAAAACTTAGTGAACACTAAAAGTGTGCCTTCATTGGGCCTATCACAATAAGGCCAAAGCCCCTATGCCAAATAAAAACCTATATGTTGTTCGGCCATATCAGAACCAATGTCATGACTACCCTATTTCAAGCAACTCTTGTTGAAAAGAGCGTCTTCTTCTTATAGGGTTTTAGTAGAGTGTTTTGACCCCTCTGCAACATCTTCATTTGTAGTTGTTGAGCCATTCTTCCCATCCACATCTCTCACCAATCCCTCCATCGAGGAACTGATAGGATTGGAAACAACTTCATTTTCCAAATCATTTTGGGCACTCAGTGGGGCAGAGCTCTTAGACTATACCTTCTCCAATTATAAGGGCTGATTTTGAATGTTTTCTTTGGCCAAAATCACACCCTCAACCATGGAGACCTCAAAAGGGGCTCTAGGAGAAGCTATTATTGAATCAAGCATGAATGTTTTCTTGCAAGTTGTTCCTTCAATTAACTCATAATATATCTATTCACAATAATTATGTATAATAATTGTTAGAATCGTTTCGACACACTCCTAGCCAATAACAAACTTGTCAAATATCTAACGAACCCAACTTTCCTTTCTCACACTTCGCCTGCCCCACCGGTATGCCTACCATCATTAATAATTATTACCTCATTACTATCATTGAGTATATATGGTTGTTCCAAGTCATTGGATGATTCAATGTTTTCATGGATATGGGAAACATGATGCTTCACATCCTTCATCTCTTCATATTCCTCAATAGATTTAATTTCTACATATCCTTAGTGAGCCTATGCAAGAGCCATGTCCTTCTCTTTGTCTCCTCTATTCCCTAATGAACTCATTGTCAATGAATCTATAAGTGACTCCTCTAACACCGTAGACACAATAGTTACTGTATACACATAAAATTGGCTATGAGCAATTAAATAAATATTTTATATTTTTTTAATAATTATTCTTCTATTAAATAGTTAATTTGAAAAGATTAATTTATTTAATTCATTTTCATGTCTATATATTAATTAATTAATTTATCCTATTCCTCTAATTAATTATGCATTCGGTGAAAATGGATAACAATAATATTGAAAGACTAAGTAGATTCAACCACAAAACCCTATCCTAACAACAACAAAGATCCACCATAATATATGAAGATTACCTAAGACAATGCAAATCAAAATAAATCACAAAGATTATACCATCACATGTCCAATAGGGTTTGAATCTCCATTCTTACTATCTCCATTGATCTTGCTTGATATATTTGCTCTTAGATTTTATGTGTGCATAAGAGCTTAACAAAGAACGAAAATGTGGTTGCAAGTAGGCTTGATCGCATATGAAAGTTCAAAAGCATAGTTGGGAAGTCAACTGATCAGGGTTGATAATGAAGAAATCATCTCCTTATATAGAAGACACTATATGAAAAGGAGGGATAAGATTGAGAGGTGTAAAAAATAAATGGTCGGCTATGATTAGAGGGTAGGTAGAGGAAATAATAAAATAATGAGAGGGCAGGTAGTGTAGGAATTAAGAGATGAATGACATGTGTCATGGGTAGAAAAGGCTAATGAATTAATTAAATAAATAAAGATTTATTTAATTAATAGAAGAATTAGGCTAAAGTAATTAAATAAATAAAGATATGTATTTAATTAGACTGGACAATTTTAGGTGTCTACATTTTGCCCCTCTTTGAGACAATGCAGCTTGTCACGTTGTTTCAAAGAAGATAAGATGAACTAATACAAAGTTGCCCCAAGATGGGAAGGATATGCCCCCTTGAGAGATTGGATGAAAATGTTTGAAAAGATCGTAGACAATCTCTCAATAAAAAAGAAAGGCTAGAATGGACTGACCGGATAGGATGGAGTGACAGAGTCATGGGATAAAGAAGACTGACTTGGGAGACTAGGGCTAGGGATAGGGCTAGGGCAGTCTATAAAATAGACCATGAGGGGAATACATCCTCATTGTCATCCACACATCCAAGAGATCAGAGTGCAGAGAGAGAATAGAGCAGCAATAGTCAGCAGTGATAGCATTGGTTCACAGATTCAATCGCGTTCATCAATTTCGGAGGCCAATAGATGCAGGAGAGATGGTAAGTACCACAAAACCTCCTTATAGTTTTTTGTAATAAATGTTTTCATTAATGCATGATAGGTAGCACAATAAATGCATTCTAGAATATGTCAAACAAGGTAAAAAATAATCTTGAGGCGCGTCTATGTTGGTGCCAGGTGCGTCTGTGTTTGTGCCAGGTGCGTCTATGAATGAAAAGGCGTCTATGTCAAATGCGAGCGCATCTGTGTTGTGCAGGCGCATTTGTGCTATGTGGGCATGCCTGTGCAAAGAAGGCACGTCTATGCAGAGCATAGGCACGTCTGTGTTATTTAGGCGTGTCTGTGCAGAGTAGGCACTTTTATGTAGTATGTAAGCACGTTTATGTCATGAAGGTGCATTTGTGTCTTATAGGTCAAATCGACAGTTTTGTGATGAACATACGCTATCAATTGGATAAGCTACTAAGAGGATACACTCAAGAAGGTCCTCTAGGGAAGACTAGAATAGCAAATAGGGATAGGATTGACAATTTTGTGATAGAACATATGTTGCCAATTAGGAAACTACTCAAGAGGATACACTCAAGAAGAGGCCCTAGGATAGGATAGATTGAGGCACTTTGTGATGAACAGTGAGTACCAAGACATAGTACTTTGTGATGAACAGGAGGTACTAAAAATAGAAGCACTTTATGATGAACAGGGAGTGCAAAACACATAGTACTTTGTGATGAACATGGAGTACCACTAGGATAAACAACAACACTTTGTGATGAACAATGAGTGTCACTAGGATAGAGTATCATAAGCACTTAGGATAATAAGAAGCATTTTGTGATGAATAGGGAATGCCACTTTAACTGGCACACCTAATTTGTTTGACTATCTACCTATGCTGGAGTCATGAGAGAGATTCTCGTCGACTCAGAGCTTACGACTGGAGCTGACATTTGAGGATAGAGTAGCTATTGAGGTTATGGGCTTGCGACATATTCTGTATGTGCCTGAGTTTCGGGTGAACATGGGATTGCTGACTGCTTTAGCTGAGAGATGGCACTTAGAGACTTATACTTTCCATTTGCTAATGGGTGAGATGATAGTCACCTTGGAGGATGTATACAGGATATTGTGGATACCGATCGATAGGGATTTGATTCCCTATGATCGAGATGGAGACAGGGATGCCCTGAGATGAGTGTTTCAGGATCTCAGACTGGAGATGAGGGTAGGACACATGGCATGGGATACCATGACATGGATAGGATTGGCACTACCATCAGTACTAGCAGGAGTGATCACTGGGTTCCTGTGTCCAGATAGGGCAACATGAGGGTTAGCTGTGGGCTGGGGGAGCACATTGGAGACACTAGTGACACAACATACTAGATATGCCTGGGGATTGTGTATGCTGGCACATTTGTATTATGAGCTCCATCAGTTTGTATGCCATGGATCCGTAGGATTGGGCTGCGGAGTGACATTATTATAGGTATGGGCTTATGAGCATCTATCGTTGACCTGATCAATACATTTCAGAGGCAGGGGCCATGGACGCACTTTTGTTCACTTATATGACATGATTACCTCACAGCCGCAGATCAGGAGACTGGAGCACTGGCGCATGGTCATTGATGAGATTGACACTATGGTATGGAGGCCATACTGAGAGTGCGAGGAGTGGGAGGATGATGCAGTGGAGCTACCATACAGCTTCAGGAGCAGGTATTTGATTGGGCGGACACCCTATGTACTGAAGAGGCAGTTGGTTGACAAGTTTTGCAGGCAGTTCGATAGGATTTAATGGATGCCACGAGGTTTTGGGATGTATGCTCGGACAGTGAGGGATCAGGCACACTTTGAGACATTATTGTCATATGATCATGCAATGATGCAGCTGGTAGAGATGATTCCCTTGCCTTGGGATATGTGGCCAGAGATAGAGGATGCAGGGATGGATGCAGAGTATACTACATATTGGTTTGAGCATCCATTTCCTCAACTGACAGATCCAGGGGAGCAGATAGATGGACATGGCAGGCGGGATCAGGATGATGATGGAGATGGAGGAGGTAGAGGCTGATGGAGGAGGTGAGGGGTGATATGGGAGAGGAGAGTGGCTCTACAGAGAGAGAGTGGAGAGGAGAGACAAGCTTGCGTGGTTAGAGGTAGGGGTGGATTGCCATTACAGATGCCAGTAGCACAGGGTCCCAAATAGGTATAGGGACAGGGACAAGGACGAGGACAGGGGCAGGGGCAGCCATAGGAGCAACCATAGGTACAGGGGCATGAACAACCATAGGTACAGGGGGGAAATGAGGAGGATAAGCTATTGGAGTTGAGGGAGATCTACCAGGGATAGGCAGATGAGATCTAGGATCTCGAGTGGGAGAGGGATAGGCTTAGGAGATAGCTAAGCGACACTGAGTAGGAGAGGGATCAGGCTATCCAACATTATATAGAGGCTGAGATAGCACTGAGGGCAGGGAGGTAGGTAGAAAAGGACATAGGAGCTAGATATTCTTATGTTCTACGAGCCGGGGAGGAGATAGGCTACTAGAGAGACATATACTATGGAGTCATGCCACTAGAGTAGCGGGCTAGGAGCTTCCATAGACCATCACAGACAATGACAACCACTGGAGGGAGGGAGGGATAGGAGACAAGCATCCAACGGTTGGGTTATGGGTCCTCCACCACCACCAGATAGAGAGGGAAGGAGAGATGATCCTGGGGTGGGTCCTTCCAAAGCTCAGACTCCGTCGAGGCCAGGTGGCTCCGAGGGAGGTAGTTCATCATAGCCTTAGAGGGCTCCCTATGTATCAGTTTTGTACCATTATGTATTATGATGTAGACACCTTCGAGTGATTTTGTAGCCATATGATTTTTACATCATTGTATCATGACACTTATGATTTTGATATATATGAGATGGTGCATCCTTGTGGCAGCTATATGCATGTGTACCTATGTGATGCTTCTATGTGATGCTTATGATATGGATGCAAATATGTACATGATGGAATGCAATATTTTTGTTCTTTTATGTTTTTAATATGTTATGCAAATGTGAATATATGAAATGTAGATGAATATGATGAGAATTTAGAATGTGCTAACATGTGTTGTGTGCAGGATGTGATGCAATTGTGATATCTATATGTATGTATGGAATGCTTATATGTGGTAATGCAAGTGCAACTACATGAAATGCAAATATTTTTGGTGTGTCATTATACTCAGTCATGTGATAGTAGGCTACACAGACTCAAGAAGGATGATGGAAGTCAATCAAGAAAGGGGGATGGAAGATAGAAGATATGAAAGTGAAAGAGCTTCTTGTGTGTTATCATCATTGAGCTTTATTATGGCAAGTAGGTTATGACAATCAAGGTATATGTTCGACCCAAAAAGTCATTGTACCTGTTTGCATGGAGATAAGATAGTCTCAAACAAGGAATGCCCCAGTTCATGCTAGACTCACAATGTCCTCATATCGTTAGACAAGTCATAACATTACTAAGAGACAATCCATAGACAGCAAAAGAAAAATAGGTGACGATACCCCATCCTCGCCTTTCTAGTCAAAGACATCCTGGAGATAAAATCTCTAGTCAGAGACATCTCAAAAAAGCTAAAAGACATGTCACCAAAAGATAAAATCAAAAGAAAACCAAGACTCGACACTGACATTCACTGTAGTCCTCAAGTTTAGTGTCTCTTGTCATTTGTATAAGTCTATTTGATTGTGGTCACAATGTTTTCGCTCACAAAAGGATAAATAACACTGAACCATTATGTTGTCTGAGTCTATTGAAAGATTTGATTTGTTGAACCCATTGTTGCTGTTGTGTCTCATCTGAAACTGACTGAATCCATGAAATTGATACTTTATTGCGAAGAATACAAAACTTTATTATGGAGAATACGAAACTTTATTACGGACTGGTGATGCAAATGCTTCTTTATTGCGAATTGTGCACGGATAGACTGAAGAAAACAAGAAGAAACTATACTCTTCAAAAAATGTGATGCTTTTAGTTCCATACCCATCACTAGACATAGGATTTGCCTTAGCCACAGATAAGAGCTGATTTATTATGGATGGAAAGGGGTGAAAAGGGAGGTTTATTATGAATGGCTAACCAATCTTGGTTAGATCAATAACAAGCCATGATGGGAATGGGTAAGTTTGTTATGAATGAATTGGTCGTGAGTGTGTGAAAAGTGAAAGGATGAGTTGGAATCCTGAAGGAGGGAGGAGCAATGTCTCTACGCATGGCGTTGGTGACCCATTTTTCACCATGGTACTTGCCTAGGGTGCCATCAAAGTGGTTTTCACCGTTGGATGAAATTTTTTTCTGTTTTTCAATTTTTTTGTGTGCTACAAGGCACCTATTTGCCAGGTTTTCACCAAGAAACAATTTTTTATTTTTATGATTTTTTTTCTATTTTTTATTTTTTTTGTATTTTTGAATTTTTTGGATTTTTTTGTATTTTTGAATTAGGATACTTTGAAGATATATGTGTAAAACCTGTGAAGGTGCATCTTGTTGATATGATCCTCCAAAGGTTCACCCTCCATGGTTGAGAGCTGATATGCACCAGATCCATATGCTGTTGTGATGATGTAAGGACCAAGGCAGTGTGGTTCGAATTTGCCCTTCTTCTCTCTATCTTGCTGATTTTTAGGATTTTCTCTGAGAACCAAGTCCCCTACCTCAAATGTGTGAGGCTTGACTTTATGATTATAGCTATGACTCATTCATTGTTGATAAGCCTTGAGATGATTAAAAGCAGTTTGTCTTCATTCATCCAATAGTTCAAGTTCTTGTAAGCGAGAGACCCTGTAGTCTTCATCACTGATAATGTTTTGCAAGGAGACTTGTAAAGAGGGTAACTCAACCTCAATAGGCAAGATAGCTTTAGTGTCGTAGACAAGTGAATAGGGTGTAGCTCCTGTAGGTGTGTGGATGCTTGTGCAGTAAGCCCAAAGTGTGAGATTAAGTTGGATATGCCATTTGTGGCTAGCATTGTTGACTACCTTTTTTAGGATTTTAAAGATTGTTTTATTAGACGCCTCAGCTTGACCGTTATCTTGGGGGTAAAAAGGTGTGGAAAAATGATGGGTAATATGGAAGCAGTCACAGAGTTCATGAATATCCTGATTTTTGAAGGGAAGCCTATTATCGGTGATGATAGAAATAGGAATACCATATCGACAAATGATATAGTTGAGAATGAATATAGCAATTTGTTTTCTAGTGACTTGTGTAAGAGGCACCCCTTCGATCGATTTTGTGAAATACTCTATGGCAATGATGATGAATTTATGACCATTGGAAGAAGGAGGGTGAATCTTGCCTATGAGATCGAGTCCCCATTGACAAAAGGGCCAAGGAGTCACAATTGGTTGATGTTCTTGCACTGGTGCATGAATGAGGTCTCCATGAATTTGACACTGCTAACATTTCTTGACAAACTGATATGAGTCTTTTTCCATATTGGGCTAGTAATATCCAGTCCAAATGAGTTTCTTGGCTAAGGTGGGACCACTAGAATGTGGACCACATATCCCTTCATGAACTTCATGTAACGCAATCTGAGTTTCATCCCTTTCTAAACATCTAAGAAGAGTTCCATCTAGACCTTGACAGTATAGGATATCGGCTAAAATAATGTATCGAGAAGATTGGCGAATGAAAGTATGATGTTGGTTATTGGATAGGTTAGGAGGAAGGGTATTGTCACGAAGGTATGTGAAAGTGGAACCATATAACTGGGACTCAGGATCGACGATACATATCATCTCAGTAGGAGTGATCTCATATGAGGGAACCAAAAGGTTATCCACCAAGAACTCATAGCAGGTTTCATTTTGTGGTAGATCAATTAGTGAAGAAATTGTAGCCATGACATCAATGGCTCGATTATGCTCTCTTGGTATCTACTCAAAGTCTAATTTCATGAAATGTTGTTTCAGGTCATCCACCATTATTTTGTAAGGAATTAATTTCTCATCCTTTGTTTGGTAGTTATTAGTTGCTTGACGAATTACAAGTTGAGAGTCCCCAAAAACATGAAGTTCCTAGATCTTCCATTGAACTACAATGCATAATCTAGTTGTTAATACCTTGTATTGTGCTATGTTATTAGTGCAGGGAAATGATAATCGATATGATTTTGGTATGGAAAGCTCCTACCCCATGCTGTGTGTATGAGCCGTCAAAGTATAGCTGCCAAGGCTTTGCATGTGACACTGTCAAGATGGATTCATCTGGAAATTATGAAGTTAGAGGAACATCATCTATCATGGGAGCATCTGCTAACTAATCTGCTATAGCTTGTCCTTTTATTGCTTTTCTATCCACATACTCAATGTTGAATTCACTCAGGAGCATCACCCATTTGGCTATTCGACCAATAAGTTTTGATTTATTGAGAAGGTATTTCAATGGATCGATCCTTGCAACCAACTTATTTTTATGAGTTAGCATGTAATGTCATAATTTTTGCAAAGCAAAGACCACAATGAGACATGCATGCTCAATTGGTGTGCAGTTTAGCTCATATCCCACCAATGTGTGACTGATGTAGTAGACTGCCTTTTCTTTGCCCTCAACAACTTGTTGTGCTAAGAGTGCCCCCAGTGTTGTTGAAGTAACTGATATGTATAGTAGTAGAGGTTGATTTGGAATTGGTGGCATCAAAACTGGCAGATTTAGAAGATAATCTTTGAGTATCTGGAAAGCCTATTGGCAGTTATCATCCCATTTGAATTTGATGTTTTTATGTAGCAAGTGCTGAAAAGGATTACATTTATTTACAATTTGTGCTATGAATCTTCGTATGGACTGGAGTCTCCCTTGCAAAGATCAAAGTTGACTGATATTTCTTGGTGGTTGCATCTCTAGGATGGCCTTAACTTTTGTTGGATCGGCTTCGATTCCTCTTTTTGAGACAATGAATCCCAGGAGCTTCCCGGAGGTTACTCCAAAGACACATTTCTTGGGGTTTAATCTTACTTTATATTTTTCCAATTGATCAAAAATGACTGAAAGTATGTCCAAATGTGTATCTCTATCTATTGATTTGCCCAAGAGGTCATCAACATAATCTTCCATAGTAACGTGCATGAGATCATGAAAGATAGTAGTCATGGCTCTTTGATATGTAGCGCCTGCATTTTTTAGCCCAAAGGGCACGACATTCTAGTAGAAAATTCCCCAAGGACAAGTGAATGTTGTTTTGTGCTGATCCTCAGATGTGATTTTTATTTGATTATAACCAGACAATCTATCCATCAAAGATAACATTGCATGACCTACTATGAGATCTACAATCAAGTCAATATTTGGTAATGGAAAATCATCATTCGGACAAGCTTTGTTGATGTCTCTGAAGTCTGTACATATTCTGATGCTATGATCTGGTTTACTAATAGGCACTAAGTTGGAGATCCATTCAGGATAATCAGTTGGGCGTATGAATCCGACATCCAATAATTTTTCAAGCTCTTCTTTGACTAATAATTCCACTTGTGGATGCATCTTTCTTAATTTCTGTTTTATTGCTTTTGCCCCCGGTTTAACTATCAAATGATGTATTACCAAATCTGGATCCAATCTAGGCATATCAGCGTATGACCATGCAAAATTGATTTTTTTCTCTATGAAGGAACGTATGAACTTTGATCTTTCTATCTCTATCAGAGATTGAGCCAGGAATATGTTATGTGGACTTTCTTCTATACCAATTTTTGTTTTGATGGTCTCCTCTACCAACATAGATGATTTTTCCTTGTATGATGCTGGGAGAATGTTGAGTCTTCCATCCTTAGGTGCCTCAGAGAGGTTTTCACCCTCAGATACATCTTTTCTTTTTAGTTTTTTGGGGTCAGACAATGCCACAATGTGGTTTTCACTGTAAGACCCTTGATTTGTTTTTATTTTAATATTTTTGTGACTGGAAGGCCCGACACCCTCACCAAAATATGCCATGCTGTTGAGTTCTATAGTGTATCCTACTTTATGGTCCCCAAGGGGAAGATCATCTCGTATGCCTAGATAGTCAATAAAGGCTTCATCATTTTGGAATGTGTCAAACTATGCAGGTCCTTCATGGTCCTAGTCAATAAGCTGGTGGTGAACAAGGGGAAGGCCTTTGATGTCTTCAAAGGTAGCAGGGCTAAGGGTGAAGATGCAGTTATACCTAGGTATGTCGAGGTAGTTATTGAGGTCATCGTTGGCACTCTCCTCATCTATCTCGATCATGAATGAATCCAAATTGTCATTACTAGTAGCGCATTCCGGGATAGGTATCCTCATTCTATGTGATTTCGATCTAAAACCTAGAGGTAAGGACTATGTGGGATCCTCAGGGGTTGTTTCTTGACCAACTTTGAATTTTCTATAAAATTCCTCTTCTTTTGTGGGTTTACCTAGTTCTCTAAATGTCTTGGTGAGTTCATAGTCACTGGAGGATTTGTCTGAATCTCATTCCCATTCATTGGAGTCTATGGAATAGTGATTCTTTTGTTGAATTTTGGTAGCTTTGATTTGTAATGCTTCTCCTATCTATTGAGTGTTTACCTTGGAAGTCATGAAACCATGTCCTTTTGAGCATTCTTTTTTGAATGTCAATTCAGGTTGTAAAGGTTCAATGATGCCTTCCTTTCTCAAGCCAAGAGGACTTTTGCCATCATACCCAAATTTTTGTAGGATCTTGAACCCTTTTCCATATTTCTCACATGGTATGCTGATGTGATCTTGTGTATCATTTTCAAGGTCTTTGTAAAGAATTTTGTATAAGTCTTCTTCTTCCTATTCACCCCACTTTTGGAAGATTGTAGGATCCCATTTGAGTGTAATGATAGATACCCACTTATTAGGATGTGGTCATCCATATTATTTTGGTGAACTCGTAACTTGTTGTAAACACATGGTTTGATTCAAAGTGTATTCACCCATGCCCTTATCTTGATATTTCTCTTTAATCTCACCTTGTTTTGATGTTGAAGGTTTTAATGATTCAAGATCAATGTATGCAGAAGAAGGGACAACTTCCCTATTACTTGGAATGATCGTCTTAGTTTTTGGTCTCAAGTTATTGCAGTATATGAATGGATTAGGATCACCATTAACTGTTATTTCAACTCCATTGTGAGGAAACTTAATGCATTGGTGATATGTAGATGGGACTGCCCTCATTTCATGAATCCAAGGACATCCTAGTAATATATTGTATGTGAGATCTAGGTCTAGGACTTGACAAACCACATCCTTTATAATTGGCCCAACTCTGGGAGGCAAGGTGACTGTACCTTTGGATGAACACTCTTCATCATCATATTCCTTGATGGTAATTTTGTTTGTAGAATTCATAGCTTTATCTGAATATCCCAATTGTTTAATAGTGCTCAATGTGCAAATGTTTAGACCTGCTCCTCCATCTATCAGGACTCATTTTATTCTATATTTGTGTAGGAAGGCTTCAATATGTAATGGTGCATTATGTGGCTGACTTACAGAGGTGTCATCGGCTTCTGTGAATGTAAGGGAGTGTGGAATGGAAAGATATCCCACCATGGCTTAAAACTAGTCCACATTCAGATCAGTAGGGACAATAGTGTCTCTCAAGATTTTGTCAAGAATAGCTTTATGTGCGGGGGATATGCGTAAGAGCTCAAGGATTGAGATAAGTGCAGGTGTCTTCCCCAACTATTCTACAAGGTCATACTCAGGCTTGGTTGATGAGGAAGTAGTGTTTTTAGCTGGAGCACCTTGCAAGGTGAATTTACCTCAACAAGTTGTGACATTACATTCAGAGGTAGGTTCGGAAGAAGATCCAATGCCTTTTAGGACAATCTTGGGTCTTTGGGTAGAATTCTCAGGCATTTTGTCCTTGATGATAATGGTAGAGACATAATTGTCCATCAAAATGTGATTGATAGTTGAATCATAGTTATAGGATGCTCTGGTATAGTTGGTTTGGTCATCTATGGCTTTAACTTTCCCTTTTCATGCTTTGGGAATGGTTCCTTAAACATCTCATGTTCTTGATTGGATGAGTGTCCTTCAATTTCAATGTCACCTCTATCAATAAGATCTTGTATGATGTTCTTCAGTTGATGGCAATTTCTTGTTTTATGTCCTTTGCTCTTATGAAATTCACAATACTCATCATCATTCCACCAATTTGGTTTTACCTTTGGCTCATATGGAGGCAAATTTGGAATTGTTATTATCTTGTTTGCCACTAGCTTCTTGAAAAGTGACTCAAGTGGTTCTCCCAATGGAGTGTACTTCCTTCGTGACTTTGAAGTTGTTTTAGTATTCACTTGATTGTTTGTAGAGCTTGATCTAGAAAAAAAGATTTTGGGTCATACTGTATTGGCATCCACAACACCATCATTGACTGTGTTCTTATTTTTATTCTAAAATCTTGGCTTATCTTTTCTTTTAAAGTCATCTTTGTTTTCCTTGAATATCTTAATGACTCCTTGTTCAATTAGGACCTTCTCTATTGCTAAGCCTTTTTCAAAAATGTCCTTGAAGGTGGACAAACAAGCTTTTCTCAATTCATAACCAATGTCTTTGTTAACATTCTGAGTGAACATCTCTACCATTTGTTTTTGTGGAATTTCACAAGAGCATCTGCTGGCTAGATTTCTCCATCTTTGTAAAAATGATGAAAAAGATTCTCCATCCTTCTGTTTGGTGTTGTACAAAGTGGTGACTGATATGTCTATCTCTATGTTGTATGAGAAATGTTGGATAAATGCCTCTACTAAGTCACCCCATGAATTAATTCCAAGTGGGAGTTGGGAGATCCATTCCATAGCTTGATCACCTAAGCTTTATGGGAATAATCTCATCAAATATGTCTCTTCTACTGCTACCTCAATGCAGGCTATGAAAAATTGTCTTATATGTGCCTTAGGATCCCCTTTTCCTCTATACTTATCAAACTTAGGTGTCACAAAGTGTGTAGGAAATGGAGGCATTGGAATGCTTTTTTCAAATGGATACAGACATATGTCTTTCATTGTGTAAGCTAGCTTTGGTGTATTTATGTCCTCCATTTTCTTTTGTAAGTCCTTTATTTGTTGTTCCAAATTGTTCTTAGGTGGAGACCAACTTCTTGGACCATACCCCATGCCTGAACCACTGGGTGGAGGAGGAGCATATTGCATATATGTATGGTATTAATCATACACATGTTCATATGGAAGAGGTCTATAATGATGCTGTGTATATGGACCACTTGGTATAGAGTCATGGTGAGGAATGGAATATCTACTTTGTCCATGTATACCATACTCTAGAGGAATGTCATGAGTTTGTTCTAGTGTTTTTCCCCCAAATTTGACATGGGGTTTCCTTGTGTCCAAATTTTGAACATGCCTTTGAATATCCAATTGCTTTGGTGGTTGATCCTTAGCATTGGTATGTGATTGAGTATATTTTTGTGCATAAGACTTCCATAATGGTCTGCAAAGGTGAGTATCATATGCTTGACCATGTGTGTATGGGACCTCAGGTTTTTGAAACAAAGATAATGGTGATTCAGGCACAAGATGTGGCGCTATATTGCCTCCACTATTAGGCCTCCTTTGATCCATGTTGAGGTGAGGTTGTTGCAAAGGTCAATTTTCCACTATTTGAGACATGTCAAAATCATGAGGGATCTTGGCTCCACTTTGTGCCATCAATTGTAAGAAGTATTGTCTATCTCTCCTCATTATTTCCTCAACCAATCGATTGAATTGGGGATCCATAATGGAGTCTTCCACTTTTGCTGAATGTACTAAAATGTTGTCCGTATTATCATTGTGTGTATCATTGTTGTTTATAGTGTCCATGTTCTCAACATTTGGAATCTTTCTATAGGCATCCATGTCAGGTAAAGTGGTATGATCAGAATTGAAAAAGACATCATTATCATACGTTTGTGGACTCATGAGCATCTTTATCTTCTCTCCTAGATTTTTGGGAACGGATTTCAACCATGAACTAGGTCTTGACCAAGGTGTTTGAGACTAGATGAAAATGGAAAGAGTATAGAAGACCAAGAGTTTGGATGCAATGTAAATGAATCTAAGGTGTAATTGCAATGTCCAAAGTGTAAGATGGAGTATGTATGTAGTAGAGTAGGTGTGACTTCCAAAGAGATGATAGTTTCTCTTGATGAGGTAAGTTGACCTTGACTCTAAGTAAGACCAAATGAGACCCAAAGGTGATAGACCTTGATGAGGGACCACTTAGCAAAATGTTGTTGTATGTAGTGTGTTGACAAAGTATGATGAGGACAAGCAAGTGACCTAAGTTTGACTCAAGTTTAGACAAATGTGAATGTAATGTAGGGTGTAAAGCAATGATAGACTTTGTGAGACCCAAAGATAGGTTGAATTCTAGATGAAAAACTAGAGAGATACCTACGAAGCTCAATAATTCTAAAACTGGTTGTTCTTGTTTGTTGAACTGTAAAAGTTTTTCAATTCTGAACGCAGACGTGCCTGTATACTTCACAAATGCACTTAAATGACACAAATGCTATTCTGTCAGACACATACGCATTTCTGAGTTTTTGTAAATGCAATGTTGCTCAAAAGACATAGATGTGTTTCTACCCTTCACAGATGCGTTTAGATGACACATACATGGTTTTGTCAGATACAGACTCATTTCTGAAAACTTTGTACAATTTTTCCAATCTGTGAAGTGACTTGTTGTGACCAAATCTGAATTTTTGACTATTTTTCATGACAAGAGGACACAATGTTGATGAGGACTCAATGTTTGCAAGTGTTTAGACTCAAAATGACTCAAAGAAAAGTGTGTTGTTTGATGTAAAATTGTTTTGCATACACTTGAAGACACAAAAGACACAATGTTTTTATGTTTGGTCTAGAATGTTTGATTGTTCAAAATAAGATAAGCACAATTCTTATGGTTGGCCAAGATAATAGTTGTTGATTCTCACATGAGGCTATGATATTCAGAGCGGATACTTAGATGCTTGACCCTATTGGATCCACTCTCAGCACTCACTTCTCAAGGTAGCCAAGCATCAGTCCCCACGAAAACTCCTTGTGGCAAACTTTGTATCTCTACTAAGAACCATATGTGTGTGGGCCGCTCTAGAGGTCTGACCTCCTACCCCAACAACTAGAAGGAGTTTGGCTTCTAAAACAAAAAGGTGCTAGTAAGGGCATCCGCTCATGTGGCCATACATGCGGCACTTTCAGCTTTGTAAATACAGAAGGCTCCTAGCCGGTAGGGGTTACACTGTACAAATGATCAAATAAATTTGATCAAACGGGTTTATGGGGAGACATAGTGTCATTATGAACTAATCAACAGACATTATCCATAGTTTTCACCATGAATACAATTGTTTATAGTGGTTCAGAAGAGGTGGGTTTTCCTTTCTACCACTTGGGTCGTTCTCTCCTCAATAGTAGTCCTAATGACCACACGGGGAGATAGGCCCTCTAAAGATGAAACAAAAAGGGCCTATTGCCCAAGACACAAAAGACACTAGTTCAATTTTAGTGCACCAATTTAAGTGCTTGCTAATCTATGAAAACAAGGCACACAATGAAAGATCAAAAACCCTTGCCAAGGTCTTGCAACAAAGATTTGTTAGTAGTTTGGATTGTTTCAAATGATCACCCCTTCCTACAAGCACACAAGTTAGATAAATTTTTAGATCCAAAAGAATGTGAAATAGGGGCCTTCAACAAAATGATTTTGCTTTCAAAACAAGCTACACCAATTTTATGAGATCTAAAGATGTTAGCTTAATATAAACCAGATCTGAAATCCAAATGTGAATCAAAGAAGTCAAAATGCAACAAATAAACACAGACATGGTTCTAAGTAACACAAACACTATATAAATGCACAAACATGGCTGGATCTATCACAGACGCAGTTTCTGAACACAAAGGCATCTGACAACCTCACAAACGCGAATAGGGAACACAAATGCATTCCCTAGAATCTGCAAAGGAAAAATAAAATACTGTCAAAATGCAGACGTGATTCCAGATGTCACAGATGCGACAAAAAATCAAAAACGTGATCTGAATGTACGCAGACATGAAAATATCAAAATGTTGTCAGAAATGTCAGATCTACAACTTAAAAACACAAAATCTGCAACAAAAGATGTTAAATGCAAAAGGGACAAGAGTCCCACTAGGTGTGCCAAAATGTATTAGGTGAAAATGGATAACCACAATATTGAAAGACTAAATAGATTCAACCACAAAACCCTAGCCTAACAACAACAAAGATCCACCATAACATATGAAGATTACCTAAGACAATGTGAATCAAAAGAAATCACAAAGATTATACTATCACATGTCCAATAGGGTTTGAATCTCCATTATTCCTATCTCCATTGATCTTGCTTCATATATTTGCTCTCATATTTTATGTGTGCACAAGAGCTCAACAAAGAACAAAAATGTGGTTACAAGTAGGCTTGATTGCATATGAAAGTTCAAAATCCTAGTTGGGAAGTCAACTGATCAGGGTTGATAATGAAGAAAGCATCTCCTTATATAGAAGACACTATATGAAATGGAGGGATAAGATTGAGAGGTGTAAAAGATAAATGGTCAGCTATGATTAGAGGGTAGGTAGAGGAAATAATAAAATAATGAGAGGGTAGGTAGTGTAGGAATTAAGAGATGAATGACATGTGTCATGGGTAGAAAAGGCTAATGAATTAATTAAATAAATAAAGACTTATTTAATTAATAGAGGAAGTGGGATCAATTAAATAAATAAGATATTTATTTAATTTAGGAAAAGGGGAATTTAAATAAATAAATGTATTTATTTAAATGAGAAATAAGCCTAGAAGAGGATAAATGAATTAATTAAATAAATAAAGATTTATTTAATTAATAAAATAATTAGGCTAAAGTAATTAAATAAATAAAGATATTTATTTAATTAGACTAGACAATTTTAGGTGTCTACAAATTAAATATCTAATATTTAATTATTCCTCTAACCAAGTTTATTAAATATCTAAATATTTAATTATCTTCTCCAAACAATTAAATATCTAATATTTAATAGTTATTCTCCTATCCTATAGTCTCAAATATTAAATAAATTCTTAAATTATTTAACCTTTCTTATCCAACTCAGCTTCCATCTCCACTTCATCTTCCCTTCACCAACTCATCCATCATGTGGCTAAGGAAATTAATATTTCTTAAATATTAATTCATCATTTATCTTCAACTTCCAAAATTCAATGAATATTGTGTACGTACATATATTTCATAACCATTTCCTATATTCTCTCCAACACCCTCTACATCTTAGGAAGGACTTGAGTCCACTTGTCCTCTCATGCCTAAATTTCCTTCAACCATCCCTAGATTCTCTTAGTCAACAACCCAGTCAAGGTGAGATGAGTGACACTTGTCTTCTCCTTCCTCCTTTCTCTCAACCTTCACCTTTTCTCATAGCCATCCAAATCTGTAGATCTAATCAGGACCATTGATCTGAGCCACATCATCTAATCCTCTCAAAATCTATAAAATCAAGAGCTTCAGTTGAGAGAGAGTTAGTCTTAAAATTAGTCTTCAAATTGATCATATGCATCCGTGAGTTTTTGAAGCAAATAGCAAATAGCAAATAGCAATAGCAATTATCATATAGCATTTTAGCATAATCATGTAGCATTTGCATATCATAGCATCAGTTAACTACAAGTTACCAGTCCATTCTTCATATGTCATGTTGAAAGCCATCAGTGCATTGTCTAAAAGCACACCATCTGCAACCATGAACAGTGGAGTTAGGACACAATGAGACATAAATCATGAAGGTAAAATAATGTTTTATTTTAATATGTATTTCATGTAGTTTTATTGGTTGAATTTGGATTTCATGTATGCATTTCCATTTGTATTTTGTGAAACTAACTTATTACAGGTAACATTCTGAGGATGAAATTCAAGCTCGCACATTTTGACACCCATCGTGGGGCTCATAAACCTTGCATATAGTTTTAAAAATCTTGCAAATAGTTAAATTAATGCATTTGTAATGCAAATTCACACGTGTGAATTCTGACAGTGTTTTTGTTCAGCATGTTAGGGCATTTGCCTTCTAGGTTAGCGCATGAGCATTCTAGGTTAGCACTTTTGTCTTAAAATCTGTGCATTTGCATTACAGGTTCACGCATTTGTGCCCTAGGTTAGCGTATATGTCAAAGAAATTTCGCTTTTGTATCCACAAAGAAACACTTTTGTAGTCTAGGTTAGCGCTTTTGATCTACAAGTTAGTTCTTTTGAGTAAAAAGATAGCGCATATGTTAGGTTGGCGCTTTTGTTTATAAAACTGACAAAATTTTCTTGTAGGTCCGAATGTCCAAGAAATTAGATTTTTTAGATTACTAACATGCATGTGCAGGATGACATTTAAGACAAATTTTATTCATTTCATCATCTAGTTAATTAAAAGTCTTCATTTGGGAAGTAATATATCATATCGTGTTCATCTAGTTTAACTAAGAGGATGAATTGACAGCATACAACTTGCATTTTAGTATTTTCTCCAAAATAGTCGCACATAGACTTTTACAAAGGCTAAAATGAACACCATGCTTGTTGGAGCAACTTCTCCAAATAGGACTTAGCCAAACAAATTGCTTTAAAAAGGTTAAAAAAAAAAAAAAAAATGCTTGTATTTCATATCTCGAAAGTGGTAGGTATATGCTCTCCCCTTAATTGGGTGATCAAAAAGCCAAACCCACTCTTTTACACTTTCTTTACTTTCAAGCAATTAAATCCTTTAGAGGGCCTGCCTTCCTGAGCTGCCTTAAGGGGGGCAGTGAGAGGGGAACAACCTAAAGTGGAAACGGGCTAATAGCGAGTCCTTCCAATCCACTATAAATAAATCATGTTTGTGACAAAAGTCCCAAACAACATGTGCTGATAAGTTCATACTGACACTATGTTTCCCCATAAACCCTATGGAGTGTAACCTCTATAGGCTAGGAACCTTCTATATTTACAGAGCTGAAAGTGTTGCATGTATGACCACATGACCGTAAGCCTTTACTAAAAACCACTTGTACTAGTTGTCAAAATCCTTCTAGTTGTTGGCACAAGAGGTCAGACCTTTGAAGCAGCTCACATACATACAGTTTTTAGTAGAGATATAAAGTTTGCCATGGGGATTTTTCATGGAAACTGGTGTTTGGCTGCCCCAAAGAAGTGAGTGTCAAGGGTGGAGCCAGTGGGGTCAAGCATCTAAATATCCACTTTGAATAGCGTAGCCTTGGGGGAAACCCCACGTGAGATTCACCAACTATTGTCTTAGTCTGCCATAGGGATTTGTACTTGCTTGTGCATTTTGTTTATTAAACATTGTGTCTTCTATGTCTATAACATGTTCCAAATGGTCAAAAATTGAAGAAAATTATCATCTACAAGTGAGCAAAAGTCCAACAAATTGCTGAAAAAGTTTAATCAAAAAGAGTAATACAAAAAACTTTTCAGCACTTGAAACACCAAATCAAAATCGAAGTGTCAAAACATCAATATCAGAATAATTCTTGAAGTAAGATTGTCTCTATACCATCACATATTGTCAAAAACTAGCTCAAACAACTAGGTCACTAATCCTATAGGTTATTCTCAAAAGGTTCTATAAACATCAACATTTAACAAGCTATCGATTCAACCATCTTAAGTGCAAAAAAATCAACATATTTGTCAAGTTTCTCATCAGGATAATCAAATCCTCTATCATGAAGCTTGATCAAATCTATACTAGGTTCCTAATCTTGGATATATCTTTCCTATTTTGAACCTAGGTTATATCAAAACCAAAATTGCACCAACATTGGAATTAGAGAAACTTGTGAATTGTCAAATGCTTATATGAATTTTAAGTATCACCCTAAGAAAAGAAAACCTAGCTATAAAGCTACTCAGAAAAGGGTAAGATTCTTATATATCAATCATGAGATCTTATTGAAACATAGGACATTCCTACACCATTTTCATCACTACTACATGGCTATGGTACAGAATTTGATGGTGAAACTCTACAAAGACATGCCTTTCAACAAAGAGATGCTTTATCCCAATGAACAAACAATAGTGGTAAGATCAACAAAGCATATCTTCCTAAACCAATAATTAGCTTATTGACTTTGTCCTTTGGAACTTTCAACAACTTTCAAATAATCAAATGCCAGTTTGGAATAGAGCACAACACGAACAACTTAGAAAACAACAACAAATGGAGGAAGAAGATATTCCCATATTCCACACTCTTGGATATACCACTGTTGATGAAGAAGCAATCAATAGCACCATTAGAGACCTTGAGAAAGATTTCAAATTTGATAGACTAATGAAAAAATTGTTAGCAAAACAAAAAGAAAAATATCTCTTGATGTTGGCAAAATCTGGAGCTAAACTACCTTTAACATAGAAAGCTTGAAACAAGATGTGGAGGCAAGTAACACCCAAAACACAAATGAGCCAAATAACAAGATGTGAAAAAAGAAAGCAATGAAGAAACAAGGAAAGAGAGGGATGACAAAAGAAAAGAGTGTAGTGATAAGAGAGCTCACGAAGAAACAAGGAGAAACTATGTGGATAATCCATTATCAAGCCTTACTCAACAAATACAAACTCTACAACAACAGATAGAAGACATGCAAAATGGGACAAGCTCCAAGAAATATTCATTAGAAGATATATGCCCATATCCTTTTGATAAAAATCTGAATATGATACCATTTCCGCAACATTGCGAGATTCCTAAATATGACAAATACGATGGAAAATCTGATCCTCAAGATCACATTAGGGAGTTTTGTACTATGATCATGGAATTTCCTCATGATGAAACTTACCTTATGCATCTTTTTCCTAGGAGTTTAAATGGACAATCAATGGAGTGGTTTTCAATATTACCGTCCAGAATCAAATCCTTTGAAGAACTTGTGAATAGGTTTGTTTCACAATACTCCTACAATATAAGGAATGAAATAACAATGTTAGATCTTTGCAATGTTAAACAAAAGAATGGTGAATCCTTTATGATTTTCTTACAATGATGGAAATGCATGTTTAACAGGTATCCCCGAGATATACCTGATCAAGAAAAAATGGACGTATTCATTGATAATCTTATCAGTGAAATGAGTTATCGACTAAGGATGCAATGTCCTCCCTGTTTTGACAAAATGATCGAGAATGGTCTGACAATAGAGAATGCAATGGTAAAGAAAGGAGAACTAAAACTTTACAATAATTCATACAACAACAACAACAACAAGAATGACAAACCCAAGTTCTGGTCAAAGAATAGGAATGTCAGCAATGAAGGGAATGATGATAATAGTACTATAAAATAACAACAACCAATTTTCAATCTATCAAGTCAAATCCCAAGCAATAAAAATCCAAAAACTAATAAAGCCAAGTCCTTTTTCTCCAATCCATGGAGGAAATTCGCAAACATTGGAGAATCTTTGGAATCAGCTCTAAAAACTTTGCTTGCTAACAAATTGATTGTTTTGCCAAAAGCAAGAAGTTATGAACCACCAGTCAAGCCCAATTGGTGGAATGACAATCATTTTTGCAATTACCATCGAAATAAAGTACACCTAACAAATGATTGTTAGAGATTGAAACACCTTATCCAAGATCTAACCAGTAATGGAACCATTAGAGTGGATAGCCATAAGACAAATGAATCACACTTGGCTTTCAAAACTCCACTTCCAAATTATCACAAAGGTGAATCGTCCAAATTAAAAGATGACAAAGGAAAAACCAAGGTGAATTACACTTATACATATGATGATGTGGTAAATGTGATCATTGTTAACAAAAATTCATCTTCAGATCCAATAAATGTTATCACAAGAAGCAAAGAAGAGGTTACCTTTCCAGGTATAGCAAAAGACCCAACACCTAATCCACAACAATATAATTTAGTGGAGCAATTACAACGAATACCCGCTCAAATTTCAATTTAGGAACTTCTCAAGGTTTCACCTATGCATAAAGAAATTTTGGAGAAAGCTTTAGTGGAAACAATAGTTTCAAAATATTTGGATGTAGATCAGTTCCAAAACATGGTAGGACACCTTATAGATCCTCATTGCTTATCATTTTCTGAAAATGATGACACATACTTACAACATCCTCACAATGCTCCTTTACATGTTGAATTCTCCAGAAATAAAACTCGTGTCAAATGTGTGCTCATAGATGGAGAAGTTGGCTTAAACATTTGTGCATTAAGTTTGATATAAGCTTTGGGATACTCAGAGAATGTAGTAGACTCGAAAAGGAAAATAACCATCAAGGCTTATGATGAAGTAGAACGTTCTTCTAAAGGAACTGTTGTGCTACCAATAAGGATAGGACCTGTGGAAAAGGATACATTGTATCAGGTTTTAGATTTGAACCTCTCTTACAACATTCTTCTAGGAAGGCCATGGATCAACAAGATGCAAGCAGTTCCTTCTACATATCATCAACGTGTGAAATTTCCTTAGGAAGGAAAATAAATCATTATAATTGCAGATTCTAGTCAATATTGCAATAATTTGAAGCCAACACAAGATACAAGAGTTCCACATAACAAAGAATCAATATATCCTACCAAAGAAATTCAAGCAAAGTTTTGGGAAACTTTTGAAGAAAAGCTCAAGTTAAATGATGAAGGAATGGGAAAGTATTCTTTGCAAAATTTTCCACTTTCCCCTAAGTCATATGGAAAGCCTACAAATATTCAATCAAAGCCATTAGAAAGATCAAAACATATGTTTAAAGGAACATTTGTTAGTGCTGGAACTGTTGAAGAAGAAAATGAAGACAAAGACATTCTTGGTTGGTTGTACAAGGATGAAGATAAAACTATAGCAACAGCAACAGAAGTTAATATTCCCATAAAACAATATGGCAAAGGATATGAAATCATGCAAAAGATGGGATATGAAGGAAAAGGACCAATTGTTAAGCAACATCAAGGTATTTCAGAACCTATTTGTCTATACTCACAATCCACAGAAGATAAATCTGGGCTTGGATAACTGAAGTCAAATCAAAAGCAACATAATCATCAACAACAAAAATGGAGAAAGAAATCAGTTTCTAAAGAAGAAAATTGGCAAGAAAAGCTACATCAAGTGACCGAAATAGTAACGAATAAACAAAAGAAGAAAGAAGAACATGAAAAGAAAGAGGAGGACATCATCATCCAAGGTGAAGAAAAATCTTGTCAACAAGTTCTAAAAATACAAACAAAGACAAAATTTGAACAAGATATTCCAGAAGTAGTAAAAATAGAGATGACAGAAATCAGAGGACTTTTTGCACCATACGACATTCTAGTATGGTATAGTGGAGTAATCTTAGATCAAGATTCAGAGACAGATTCCAATGAATATGAATGGAGTCCAAATGCCTTATCCACTACATCAAGTAAAGAACACAATGAAGATCAAGCAGCTATCACAAAAGAAGACTTGTCTATTGCAGAACAAAATATGAAGTTAGAAAGAAAACAAGAGAAACTCTGAACTCAGAGAAAAGAGGCATATGCAAAAAGAAAAGGGAATTAAAAAGACAAAGAAGCAATGCCACAAGAAGTGCAAACACGGATCAGATATGGAAGAACCACAGAAGAACTAAGAGATAGTCAAGTTGGACTAACTATTAGTCCAGAAGAAGTTGAGTTTGAAAAGAGACAAAATCTATTAAAAGAATCCACTTTACCATATGGACAAATATGTCAACCTCTAAATGCAAATGAGGTCAATCAAGAAGGGATTTGCAGTATCAAAGATGTGCGTGCGGATATAATCCATTCGTTTAAGGGACAAACGTCAATTGAAGAACCACTTGAGTGTGAACTACAAAATGTTAATACAAATTTTGTTAAGACTAATTCAGAAATGCTTGAGAAAGACAATTCTCAAATATATTTAATCTATGATAGTACCTATTCTACGCTAAGTTATGATCATTATGTCATGAACATTGAAACACCTAATGATGACAGTGATTATGATTTACCCCTTCTGCATCCTAAACTAATTGATTGGGATAATTTAGACAACCCTGAACTGAATGTCTTTTCCAATGATCATGACTTAGTTGTGTACCTTAACATCATTGAACCCATCCATCCTAAGATATCTTCCATTGCAGAAACAAGTGATGTTTCTCATAGTCAGGAAAATGTCACAGATTACCGGAACTATTAGAAATTTAAACTTTAATACTCAAACCCAAAACATTAATACCGAAATAGTTGTTAAACCAATTAAGCATAAACAATAATTACAAAATAAATACCATCCACATGATACCAAGATTTATACGTGAAAAACCCGATAAAGGGAAAAACCATGGTGAGAAGCCTACCCACAGTCAGATTGTTAGGACTCGGAGGCAACTAAGAGGGGGGGGGGGGGGCTGTGAATCAGTTGTCTATTAATTTCAACCTAAATATAACTTAATCAAACTTGATGCATAATATTAGTGAACCAAACTTAATGCTGGTTGATAGTTTAACAGTTAATAACAATACCGATGAAGCTTAATGCATGAAACAGAAAGGGAAATAAATCCACAACACATAACACATATATTTGTACGTGGAAACCCTATAAGGGGAAAAACCATAGTGAGAAACCTTACCCACAATCAGATGATACTACTATAGATAGTATGTGTATACAAATGGGGTCTGCACATGCAGAAAGGCCAACTACCTAGAGCTCACTGTTCATAACACAAAATGAGAGTCACACTAACTACAATTGGATGATTAAATCCAATGATAATGTACTACTCAAAATAGCATCTTCATATGCTAGATTCAGTACTGGTTAAGCTCTGATTGTCTCCTTCAAACCTTCCTTGAATCTTCAAATGATGTCTGCGTAAGTAGCTCTGCTTGTATTCACATATACCAAATATCACAACCTTAATGTACCTTATGTCATTCCTCTACCACATAATCTCAGAAATGAGATCTTACATATATACCAAAACCTAAGACCAAATGTGTAGGTCGGCTCACTAAGAATATTACAATAGAATCAATTACAAATGAATCAATATGTGATGCATCATGTCAGCTCAATGCATTTACAATAATAACCAATCAATAAATCATCTCCATAACGTGTCATACTGATTTGGAATAGATAACGCATGCCAGTCCATAACCTAGGCCAATTTGCTGGTAACAACAAATATGCCAACTCGACTAGACCAATAACCAAATCACCAAAACCAAGTGTCCAAACCATTTCTTTGACATAACCAAGTAATCTCCAGATGATAATAGATCATCCTCAGTGTTGATGAACAATATAACCTATCAGTGACCCAAAGATCGGTGACTATGCATAAGTCATTGAACATGCCAATGAACATAACCAAATATCTTTAGAAAGATAAGTGCTGATAAGTGTTGAAAAGTGTTGACATCAATGAAAAAACCAATGTAACACATCCATAATACCAACAATCTCCCCCTTTGGCATTGATGGCAACACAAGATGGAAAAACCATCTAAGTGCCAAAGTCAGAATGCCAAAAACCCAAAACCAACAATCTCCCAAAGAGATCAATTACCAGAAATCAAAATACAAGTGCAGAGAGTAACAATCTCTCCCCCAATGAATAACCTCTCCCCAAAAAATAATGATTCCTAAATACAAAGTTTTTCCATAGATATCTCTCCCCCTTTGACATCAAATGCCAAAGCAATACAAAAACTAGATACAACCAGTTCATAGAACTAATTACAAATACCAACTACTCCCCTTGAGAAGTAGCTCTCCTTCATCAAAGCTGAAAAAAGGTTTCTCTATAAATTCTATTGGTCTAATGCCAAGCATCAATTGTCTAAGTATCTACCTGTGAGGGTGTAACCCCAAGCTACTCTCTGAGATATTCAAAAGTTTCCTTAAGAAAAAGCTTAGTAAAAATGTCTGCAATCTGCTCTTTAGTATTCACATAAACCAATTTCACTTCTTTTTCTTCAACATTCTCTTTCAGAAAATTGAATTTGATAGAAACATGTTTAGTTTTAGAGTGAAATACAAGATTATTAGATATATCAATTGCTTCCATATTATCATAGTATTTAAATAAGTATAGGCTCTTTTCATTTTACCTTTATGTCCTTCAACATTTTCTTAATCCATAATACCTAAGTAAAATTAGTTGCTGCTATAACATATTCTAATTCTGTTGTTGATAATGATGTACAACTCTGTTTCTTGCTTAACCATGAAATCAATCTGCTATCAAGAAAGAATGCTCTGCTAGTGGTTCTCTTTTTGTCATGTACATCTCCTTCCCAATTAGCATCGATGTATGCACATAAATCAAAATTTTCATCTTTAGGATACCATAAACCAAGATTTTTTGTGCCTTGTAAATACTGGAAAATCCTTTTAACTGCGGATTCATGATTTTCCTTAGGATTACTCTGAAATGTTGAAACAATACATATTGCATTCATAATATCAAGTCTTTTTTGTGTCAAATATAGTAAACCTCCAATCATAGATTTAGATCTTGTCAAATTAACAGGAGCTGAATCATCCTTCAATTATAGTTTATCAGTTTTTGTCATAGGAATACTTACCAGTTTAGAGTTTTCCATACCAAATTTCTTTAGTAGTTCCTTCCATTACTTTGATTAACATATGAATATACCTTTATCAGTCTGTGAAATCTGCAATCCTAAAAATAATTTTATCTCCCCAATCATAGACATTTCAAATTCTTCCTGCATCTTATTAGAAAATTCTTTACACAATCCATCTTCTCCTCCAAAATGATATCATCAACAAAAACTTCAATAACCAAGATTTCATCATTAGTCACTTTGAAATATAAGTTGTTTTCTGCATTACCTTTAGTGTAACCAAGCTTCAAAAGATATTTATCCAATCTAGCATACCAAGCTCTAGGAACTTGCTTCAATCCATATAAAGCTTTCCTTAAACTGCAAACCATATCTTTGTCATTTGGAAAAAAAAATCCATCAGGTTGTTCAATGTAAACTTCCTCTTCAAGATCACCATTCAGAAATGCACATTTAACATCCATTTGATATACTTTATAGTTCTTGTGTGCTGCAAATGCTAGAAATAGTCTAACTACCTCAATTCTAGCTACCAGTGCAAAGGTTTCATTGTAATCAATTCCCTCTCTCTGTAAATATCCCTTACACACTAATCTTGCTTTGTTTTTTATTACCTTACCATCTTCATTAAGTTTATTTCTGAATACCCATTTATTTCCAATTACATTTTTGTTTTTAGGTCGGGGAACCAATGTCCATGTGTTATTCTTTTCAATTTGTTCCATTTCATCTTCCATAGCTTCAATCCAATGTTTATCTTCACATGCCTCATTAACTTATGCTGGTTCAATTTGAGAAATTAAACATACCTCTTCATTTTCTAGTTTTCCTCTTGTTATAACTCCTTGATACTTATTCCCAATTATCTGACTTTCAAAGTGATTCAGTCTTACATACCTGGGTGCATTCACTTGCTGTTGTTCTTCAGTCACTGTGGAATTCTTTGATGATGTCGGTGTGACTAGATCAACATTCTGTACTGGTGCACTCAGAGTAGGTTCATTTATGATCATCTCAACTCCCAGTTTAGAGTCCATAAACCTTGAATCTCTTCTAAACTGTTCATCAATCTTCACATTTGCACTCTCAATTATTTTCTACAATCTTTTATTAAAACATCTATATGCCTTACTCTTAGATGAATAACCAAGAAATATTCCTTCATCACTTCTAGGATCAAATTTACCAATATACTCATCTCTCCTAATATAACATTTGCTTCCAAATATTTTAAAATATTTAAGAGTAGGAGTATTACCAAACCATAGTTAATGAGGGGTCTTACCAGTTTCACTGCTTCTCTCGAATACACATGAGGTAGATATGCTTCTGATATCATGCTTCTAGCTACATCCAAAATAGTTGTGTTCTTCCTTTCCACAAATACATTTTGCTGGGGTGTCCGAGGTGCTGATAGCTATCTTCTGATTCCATTCACTTCACAGAATGTATTAAATTCCTTAGATGTGAACTCACCTCCTTGATCTAACTTAAACATTTGATTTTCTTACCGGTTTCATTCTCTACCATTGCGTTGAATAGTTTGAATTTCCCAAAAGCTTCTGATTTCTCCCTAAGAAAAGTAACCCAACACATTCTAGAATAATTATCAATGATTAGCATAAAATATCTATCTCCTTGTAGACTTCTAGTTCTTATTGGACCACATAAACCAGTATGAATTAAATCAAGAACATTATTGGATTTGTCTGGAATACTCTTAAAGGTTGTTCTAACTTGCTTTCCAAATTGACATTTCTTACATACCAAATTGTGAGGTTTTACAATCTTAGGTAAATCCCTTACTGCCTTAGTTGTATTGATCTTTACAATGCAATGAAAATTCACATGACAAATTCTCTTATGGAATAACCAACTTTCATCAATATGTGCAATCAAGCATGTCTTCTCATTGTTATTCAAATGAAAGATATTACCTCTAGTTTTATTGCCGGTTGCAATTTCCAAACCAGTTTTGTTCAAGATTTTTCATTTACCATTCTTGAATTGTAACTGAAATCCCTTTTCAACTAATTGACCAACACTCAAAATATTATGCTTCAAACCTTTAACATAATAAATGTTGTTAGTATTGTGCTTACCATCAAAAGATATGGTGCCTTTTTCTTTGATCAAACAAGCTTTGTCATCTCCAAACCTTACTAGACCTCCATTGTATTCCTGAAAAAGTTAAGAATTTGCTTTTATCACCAGTCATATGATGTGAACATCTAGAATCAATGATCCATTCATCCTTTTCTTCAATTTTAGCTACCAGGGCCTTCTCTACCGGTTGTACAGTAGGTGTCGATTTATCTTCTGTTATTGCAACAAAAGCCCATCCATTGTCTATTGGTTCCTCATCAGAATCATCAGTAACTCCTTCATTAGCATAGTAACATGATTTGTCTCTAATCTTCTTAAATCTCTATCTCTGATATTCAGGGTTAGGCTTGTATGTTCTTTTAGCTTCTTCTCTTAATATTGCATGTCTATCAGGACACCTAGATGCCACATGACTAATTTTATTGCAGTTAAAACCTTTAAAAGGTGCTTTACCTTCATACTTACTTCCAACAGGACCTTTAGGCATTTTTCTTGTGAATAGTGCTTCAAGTTCTTCTAGTTCTTCATTTTCCTTTCTGATGTCTTCAAGTTCTCTTGCATAAAGTGCTTTCCAATCAGATTTCTCAGATGACGATGATGATGTTGCAGATGATGATGATGCTTTGAAAGATAAACCTATCTTAATTGAAAGTTGAATAGTTAATAACAATACCAGTGAAGCTTAATGCATGAAATAGAAAGAGAAATAAAATCCACAACACATAACAGATATTTGTACGTGGAAACCCTATAAGGGGAAAAAACATGGTGGGAAACCTTACCCACAATCAGATGATACTACTGCAGATAGTATGTGTGTACAAATGGGGTCTGCACATGTAGAAAGGCCAACTGCCTAGGGCTCACTGCTCAAAACACAAAATGAGAGTCACACTGACTACAATTGGATGATTAAATCCAATGATAATGTACTGCTCAAAATAGCATCTTCATATGCTGGATTTAGTAACGGTTAAGATTTGATTGTCTTCTTCAAACCTGCCTTGAATCTTGAAATGATGTCTACATGAGTAGCTCTACTTATATTCACATATGCCAAATATCACAACCTTATAATACCTTATGTCATTCCTCTACCACATAATCTCACAAATGAGATCTTACATATATACTAAAACCTAAGACCAAATGTGTAGGTTGGTTCCCTAAGAATATTACAGTAGAATCAATTACAAATGAATCAATATGTGATGCATCATGTCAGCTCAATGCATTTACAATAATAACCAATCAATAAATCATCTACATTATGTGTCGTGCTGATCTAGAATAGATAACGCATGTTGGTCCATAACCTAGACCAATTTGACAGTAACAACAAATATACCAACTCGATTAGACCAATAACCAAATCACCAAAACCAAGTGTCCAAACCATGTCTTTGACATAACCAAGTAATCTCCAAATGATAATAGATCATCCTCAGTGCTGGTGAACAATATAACCTATCGATGAACCAAATATCAGTGACTGTGCATAAGTCACTGAACATACTGTTGAACATAACCAAAGATCTCTAGAAAGATATGTGCTGATAATTGTTGACAAGTGTTGAAATCAATGACAAAACCAATACAACACATCCATAATATCAACACAGATAATAATTATGCAGTAAATATGTCAAGAAGGCCAACAGCCTAGAGTGTACTGCTCATCACAAAAGGAGCCTCACTGACTACATATAAATCCATATTACAATCCGGAGAAGTGTTGAACTGCAAAAGATAGCATCTCATATGCCTGAGTACAGTTCTGGTTAAGATCAATCCCAGAGGACTAAATCCTCTAAAATAAACCCAATTCAATCTCAAATGATCGACTAGCTCCTTTGCTTGAATGATATTACATTATTCACACATTACATTCCTATGATCTCTCCCATATAATCTACAATGAGATCTTACATCTATATATACAAACCCTCAACCATAAAAAATTAGGTCAGCCACAAGATAATAAACCAATTACATAATTAAAAACCATGTCGGCCTTAGACCAAAAAAATAATATCCAACACATAAGATATCCCAGAAATACATTGAGAGGTCCAATCCTCACGTTACATTAAAGTCGGTCCATAACCTAGATCAACCGGGACCCAGTATAGGTCCAAACGCTACAACAATGATCTCCATCCACCAAGTCTCAAACATGATCATCAATAGCATCCTAAAACTCCACCAAAACCTACACCAACACCACTTATGCAATTCACCAAAGATCTTCATCAAAATCTCTACCAGTGAAACCCTTGCCAGAACTAGAAGCCAAGCTTCCAAGCCAACAGGATAGCATCCGATTACCAGACCAAAACCAATTGACCAAATATGAGCATGAGTATCATGAACAAGCCAATTCCATCACCAAACCATACCAGATCATGTCGGATCCAAACCAACTAGAAACCACTCAACCTACCAGTACCAGAAGGGTGCTGGTAAAGCATCCAAATAACTAGTGTTGGCATCAATGACAAAACATCAATGCAACACATAATCATTTCCACCAAATGGACAACAAAATCATGTGGATAATCCTCTCACATCTCTTACGTACACAACAAATACAAACATTGAAAACATAGATTCAAGATATGCAGAGAGGAACTGTTAGAAGATATTCGCTTCAAGAAATCTATGCTTACCCATTCAACATAAATAGAAACATGATGCCATTTCCTACAGGTTGTGAAACTCCTAGATATGATAAATATAATGGAAGCATGGATCCCCAAGATCATATATGATAGTTTTGCATGATGAGTATGGAGTTTGCACATGAGGATACATACCTGATGATATTATTTCCAAAGAGCTTAAGTGGACTAGCTATGGAATGGTTCTCCAAACTTCCACTTGGAATTAGATCATTTGCAGAATTGGTGGATAAGTTTATTTCACAATACTCTTAAAAAATACAACATGAGGTCATAATGCTAGACCTATGTAATACTAAATAAAAGAGTGGATAACCTTTCATGACATTTCTATAGAGATGGAGATGGTTAGCTTTATGATATCCCCATATGGTGCCAGAATACTAGAAAATGGGCATATTCATCAACAAACTAAATGAGAAAATGAGTTATCGTCTAAAAATACAATGTCATCAAAATTATAAAAAGATGATTGATAATGGAATCAGGATGGAGGAATCCATGATAAGGAAGGGCAAGTTGAAGCTATACAAAAAAGGAGTTCATCCTCCTAACAACAATGCTAACAACAAAAATGATAAGCCCAAATTTTGGAATAGAAATCAAAATGTTGCCAATGATGGGATAGTGGATAACTGTTAGGAATTCCACAGATGTTGAGAGGGGGGGGGGGGGGGGGTGAATCATTATCTGACCAGTATATAGAATTTCTTAACTTAAAACATGCAGAACATAATATAACAGTGTACCGGTATGCAAGAAATAATGCAATAAATAGAATCAAGAACATCCACATGAAAAGCATGCCATAACACAAGGTTTTAATGAGGAAACCTGGTGTGGGAAAAACCTTAGTGGGATTTGTGACCCACATTATTCACTCACTAGCCAATAAGAGAATATTACTTACAATAGGGGCCTGCACATGCAGGAAGGCCAACTACCTAGAGCTTACTGCTCAGTGGGAAGTCTCACTAACTTACAATGAGGATTATACAAATCCAATATCCTGTACTGCTTTACAATAGCATCTTCAATGCCTAATTCAGTACCGGTTGCTTCTCAACTGCTTACATAAACCCCTTAACCTATATTTCACATAATAGGTCTACCTAATATTTTTCCTTAATGCTTACATCTCCTATATCAAATGTTTACAATGATCTCTTTTATATATAAGAGTCATTTTACAATTTTCCAACTCGGCTTACAAAGTTTTCCAATAATAAACAAAATATAATATAACAAAATCCTATCAGCCTCTATGTCGGTATACTTCATTTCTTCTGTGCCGGTGCCAGTGTCTTGAGTGTCGGTGTAGAGTGTGATATGTTGATGCTAGTATAATGCCTTTGTCGGTGCCATAGGATTGTAAGGTTTCCATCAATGACAAAACCTTCAATCACATACAATGTCTCATTGGAGTGTGGATATGCCAACAATAACAACCATGTGAAACCAAAGCAACCAGTTTTCAATTTATCCAATCACTTAGCATCAGCTCAACAAAACAAAATCACCAAAAATAAACTCTCAATAATTTCTTTTGAAGGAGATTTACAAACATTGGCGAACCACTTGGGTCAACATTAAAGACGCTTCTCACAAACAAGTTGATTACTTTTCTAGAAGGAAGAAACTTTGAACCTCAAATGAAACCCTCTTGGTGGAACAACAACCATTATTATGATTTTCATCAAAACAAGGGACACCAAATAGATAATTGTCAGCGGTTGAAACATGTCATCCAAGATTTGATTGATAATGGAATGATAATGGACTGATAACTATGGATGGACATGCGACAAACAAATCTCATACAATTTTCAAAACTCCACTTCCTAACTATGAGAAGGGTGAATCATCAACAACACATAATGGTAAGGGTAAATCAAAGGTGAACTATGCTCATGCATATGACAATGTGTTAAATGTGATTGTGGTTAAAGAGAAACAACATCAGGAACCTACTCATGCTATCACAAGAAGCAAAGCCAAAGTTGTTTTTTTGGGTCCTACAACTAACACGTCATCCACTTCAAAACAATACAGTCTAGTGGATCAACTACAAAAAACTCCTGCTCAAATATCCATCTTATAACTTTTAAGGCTTTCACCTACACACAAATAAATTCTAGAAAGAGCATTAGTAGATACGATAGTGTCCAAATATCTTGATGTAGATTAATTCCAAACCATGGTGGGACACTTCATAACCCCTCACTTCTTATCATTCACTAAAGAAGATGACATGTCCTTGCAACATCCCCATAATTCTCCCTTGCATATTGAAGTCCTCATTCATAAAACACACATTAAACTTGTCCTAATAGATGGGGGAGCTGGCCTAAATATTTCCTCATTAAGTTTTGTTCATGCTCTAGGTTATTCTTGAAGATGCAGTTGATCCCCCAAAAAATATCACAATCAAAGCATATGATGAAGAAGAGCATTCCTCCAAAGGAATTGTGGTATTACCCATCAGAGAGGGACCTTTCCCCAAAGACATAGTATGCCAAGTTCTAGACTTGGACTTATCATAAAACATACTTTTGGTAATACCATGGATACATGACATACAAGATATTCCATTAACATATCATTAGTGCCTGAAATTTCCATACAATGGATAGGAAATCATAATCTCAGCAGATTCAAATCCATTCCAGTACTGTAGTAATCTAAAACCAACTCAAGAGGTCACTGTTCCTCATAATAGGGAGGCATCGTCTTCAAACACAAAATCCAAGGAAAATAATGCATCGTCTTCAAACACAAAATCCAAGGAAAAATTATTTTCCTCAATTTTGTCAAGTACGGAAAATCAAATGCAGCTAAGAGATCAAGGGAATGAAGAATATTCACTATCATAGTTACCATTTTCTCCTAAATATTATGGAAAACCATCAAACTCTAAACATCAACCAATTATGAAATATCTTCCAATATTTGATGAAGCATTTGTTAGTGTTGGGACCTTATTAGAGGAAACATAAGACAAAGATGTGCTACAATGGCTATACATGGATGAAGAAGTTCAACAAAAAATTAACAATGTCAGAATACCCATTGAAAAATATGGAAAAGGATTTAGCATCATTCAAAAAATGGGATACACTAGAACGTGACCTGTAGGAAAATGAAAAGAAGGTGTCTCAAAACCTATACAACCTCATACTTAGCAAGCTACAGATAAATCAAGCTTAGGGTATGGACAAGTTACTCTACAAGAGGACACATCTTCTAGACAACAAAAGGATGGACATGAGAACAAACAAGAACAACTTGCAATTGAAAGGGAAGAAACATTTTCCAAACAACGAGAATAGGCAAACATAAAATGGTAAAAGAAGAAAGCTTCTAGTCAATAGGAAAAACAAACTAAAGGCACTTCCAAAGTAGAGTTAACTCCTAATCAAAATAGACAAGAAGCTAGTACAAATTGAGGAGAGCTAATAGCAAGGTTGACAAAACTCAATATCAGCCCAGAGGAAGCTGAATATGAGAGAAGAAAATATATAGCAAGAAAAATAGAAGAAACAAATCAAACACTACATTAACAAGTCTGCAAATTGCAAGCTGCAAGTGAGATAAATTCTAATGAATGGGAATGGGATTCCTATCATTTTGAACAATTAGCTAAAGAAACTTGATTTGAAGAAGATGTAGGTGTCGATGTAGTTCATGCGTATGTAGGACAAACGTTAGGAACTAGCCCACTTGAATTAGAATCACATTCAGTTGACTTGGACTTAATCAAGGACAATCAGGAGCTACTAGTGAGAGGTCATTCTGATGAGAGTATCATTCTAGACATTGAAACACATATCAAAAAATTTGACATCTCTATCATGACCCTTAATACCTTTGAAGCATCTCAACCCAAGCACCCCTTACCTCTAATCCACCCTGAGCTTATTGACTGGGAAAATGAAAGACATACTTCCATTGATACCTTTCCTAATGACCATGCCATATCCTTATATCTTAATGCAATCAAACCTGCAACAACTTTCACCAGGGATTTCAATAATGCATCTTCCAGTTAAGTGGGTGCCAAATCTCCTAGTCATAAAAGTGAAAACAAAGAAAATAATATCAGGTCTCATGTTGAAAACCATTTATTGGCAACATTAGACCAAGGAAAAGTAAAAATAAAGGACACATCTAATGATGAAAACCTCCTCGAGGCGCTGAAAGATGGGAGATTTGACACCTTACCTGAATATTATCAAGAAAGGTCATCCATATTGATCGAACCAACAGAGGTAGTTAACATTGGGACAACACAGTAACCAAAGATTATACATCCAACAACCTCTCTATCAGAACAATAAATGCAACAATATATGGAATTCTTCAAAAGATGGAAAATCAATTTTGCTTGGTCATATGCAGACATGCCAGGGTTGGATCCAAACCTTATTATGCATCACTTAAATGTCAGTCTAGGAGCCAAAAAAGTTAAACAGAAATTGAGAAAGATGCATCCTCATGCAACTTTTCTTGTCAAAGCAAAACTAAAGAAATTACTGGACATGGGATTCATCGGACTTGTAGCATATCCTAAATAGGTATCAAACATAGTTTCTATTTCTAAACCAAATAAAAGTATCAAAGTATAGACTTTGGAGATCTCAATAATGCATGTCCAAAGGATGACTTTCCTTTGCCTAATATGGACATCATTATGGATTTAATTGTTGGAGATTCCATGTTTTCTCTAATGGACAGTTTCTCAAGATATAATCAGATTAAAATAGCTCCAGAAGATCAAGAAAACACAACTTTTACATGTCCATGGGGTAATTTTTGCTGGAATGTCATGCCATTTGGACTAAAGAATGTAGGTGCTACATATTAGAGAGCCATGACAATGATATTCCATGACATGATGCATGCATTCATGGAAGACTATGTGGATGACATATTGGCAAAATCATATGACAAAGAAGAACATTTTGAAATACTAGAAAATATCTTTGACCGGTTAGAACAATACAAGCTACGGCACAATCCCAAGAAATGTACCTTTGATGTTACTTCAAGTAAGCTATTGGGATACATTGTTTCAGCTAGGGGTATCGAAGTGGATCTGGTCAAGGTCAAAGAAATAATGGAAATGGCATCTCCCTAGAATATTAGTCAACTCAGATCACTCCAAGGAAGAATGCAATCAATCAAAAGATTTGTTACTCAGCTAGTAGATAAATGTCAACCATTTACACATCTATTATACAAGAATGTCCATTTCAAGTTGGAAAATCAATGTGAAGAAACATTCAACAAAATCAAGGAATGTCTCATGCAACCACTAGTCCTAATGTTACCAATTCAAGGAAAGTTGTTACTATATGTATCAACCACAAAAGTATCATTAGGAGTTCTGCTCGCACAACAAGATAATGAAGGAAAAGGAGCTTAATACATCAGCAGAACATTAGTGGGTTACAAGCTCAACTATTCATCAACAAAAAAAGCATGCTTGGCTGTAGTGTTTGCATCTCAAAAATTGAGACACTATCTACTATCTCACTCTATCAATTTGATTGCTAAAATTTATCCATTGAAGTATTTTCTCAGCAAGGCGACATTAACAAGAAGATTAGCAAAATGGATCATGATCTTGAGCGAGTTTGATATTGAGTATGTGGACATAAAAGCTATCAAGGAGCAAGTCATTGTAGATCAACTAGCAGAGGCACCACTTCAAGATGATTGCCCTTTACACATTGAATTTCCAAATGCTGATATCCTAATGGTCACCGCAAAAATATGGCAATTGTAGTTTGATGGTTCATATACACAACATGGATCATGAGTAGGCATTCTATTCATCACACCACAAGGTCAAACAATTCTAAAGGCATACAAATTAATCTTTCCATGTACCAATAATATAGAAAAATATGAAGGTTTGGTCACAAGAATCAAAATGGCCATAGAATGGAACATTACACAACTTCAAGTTTTTGGGGACTCTTAGCTCGTCATCAATCAAATCAATGACAATTATCAAACAAAGGATGAAAAGATAATGCCTTATAAGAAGATGGTTGACGATGTCAAGAAGTACTTCTTCGAAATAACTTTTGAGAAGATTTTGAGGAATGACAACAAAGCAGCAGATGCCATGGCAACATTTGCTTCTCTACTTCAGACATAGGAAAATCAAGAGCATTACAAATTCCTAGTGGAAGAGTTGTTTTACCCTGCTCATAATTGTCTTGATTCCCAAACTATTTGTCACCTTGTTGGGCATGATTCCTCCTACTATGGGCAAACTTATACATACTTGAAAGATAATACCTTCCCTCTTGACTTTTCAAAGAACCAAAAGAGAAACTTTATTCCCCAATCCTCCCATTATATTCTTATCACGGATACCCTTTTTAAATGAGGTCTAAACGATACTATTTTAAGATATCTTGAGCAAGAAGAATCTGAGAAAGCCTTAAATGAAGTCCATAATGGCATTTGTGCAACTAATTCAAATGGTCTTACCCTTTCAAAAAAGCTCATACGCTCCAGCTATTATTGGCCAACTATGGAACGAGAGATAGCTAAAACATGCAAACAATGTCAGATCTATGGAAATTTAATTTATGCACTAGCACAAGAGCTTCAAGCTTTGGCAACCTCTTGGCCTTTTTGCCAATGGGGTCTTGATCTAGTAGGAAAGATAAATCCCCATTCATCCAATGGTCACAAATTCATCCTTGTAGCTACAAAATATTTCACAAAATGGATTGAAGCGGTACTGCTCACAAATATCACAGGAAAACAAATTGCTGCATTTATCTTGAACTACTTCATATGTTGCTATGATATACCCATGACCATTATCACTGATAATTGGCGACTGTTCAAGAATCAGGATGTACAAGAGCTATGTGAGAAATTCAAGATCCAACATAGATTCTCCACACCCTACTATCCACAAGGGAATGGACAAGTAGAAGCATCAAACAAAACTATTCTAAAAAATCCTCAAAAAGATAGTAAATGATGTTGGCAGAGATTAGCATATTCAATTAAACCCTTCTCTATGGGCCTACTGTACCAGTATCCACACACCAATAGGTACCACACCTTTCTCTCTTGTCTATGGATTAGAAGAAATGCTACCAATAGAAGTAGAGATACCTTCTCTATGAGTATCATTAAAAGGCCTTATCCCAAATGAAGAACAATGAGTATCTAGACTGCAAGAGTTAGAATTGATACATGAACGAAGACAAAATGCCTTTGATCATTTAAAGGTGTATCTGTAGCATCAGAATTAGGAATCATCAAAACAAGATAAGTAGATCAAAACATTAAACATGATAGCTCAATCATAAGAAAACTCATTGAAATGAACCTAATTCTAAAGCACATTCAATAGAGGTATGGAAACAAAGCATTCAAGAGTAAAATTATGCAAACCAGATGTAGAGTTGAATACTTCTTCCATGTGGCTCCATTGTTGTTCTTTCCTCTTCAATAGTTTTGTGGATCTCACCTACAAGTGCTCACACAATTGAAAGCAAAAAGGCTCAAGAGTACTAGAAACGAAGGTTCGGTAAATTGATAGAAAATTTTGACCAGGTTTGATTGAAAATCATCCAATTTATAGAGAAATTGGAGAAAATGAGCAAATTAGCATGAAAGAGATTTGAATAGAAATTCAAATAAAAAATAGCAAAGTTATGACATATTGCTATGCAAAGAGGATTATGATAATTTTATGACAAATTTTATGACAAATTTCCATGTCAAGACAAGTTTTATGACAAATTTCTATGTCAAGACAAGACTCTATGACAAGTTGCTATGTCAAGACAAGACTCTATGACAAATTTCTATGTCAAGAGTATGACACATGAAGCACACAAATAGGGAGAACTAGAGACAAGTTAATTAGGTGGAATTTGAATTGGAAAATTAGAAAAATAGGTGGAAATTAGGAATTAGAATTTAGGAAATTAGGAAAATTAATGAAAATTAGAAAAATTAGAAATGAGGAAAATAGGAACTTAGTGAATTAATTAATAATTTCTCATTTATCAATTAATTCACAAAAAAATTAGGAAAATTAGATAAATTAATTAATAATTTTTCATTTATTAATTAATTTATAATAAGAGGAATAATTGATGAAAGATTAGGAAATTAATTAATAATTTTTCATTTATTAATTAATTCATAAAGAGAAGAATAATTAATTAGCCAAGACCTAGGATAAATAAATAAATTATTTAATCCTAGAGGAAGAAATGACACACAAGGTTAAATGATTAAATCACAAAACCCTGGAAGACGAATTAGGTCTTGAAAGATAATTGACTCGATTTGATTTGATTTTAGATTGACAAATGACCAATGTGATAAATGATTTGATAAAATACGCCAATTGATGAGGAACAATGACAAATCGATCGCAAAATGACAAGATCGAACAATGACCACGATCGATGACAAATCGATCGCATGATGACAAGATTGAAAAGAGGACACAACCCTAATTAGGATTGACAATGTCCAAAATGATGACAAATTAGCACGCACATTGATGCAACAAGATAAAATCGATCAAAATCATGACTGGATAGTGTTGTCAACAAGACCAAATTCGAGGACGAGATGATTGAAGAATGCAGAAGAATGACTCGATGCTCACAAATGATAAAAATCAAGTGCGTGACATAGGAGAAATGTTAATGCGACGCAAAAACCTAAAATGATAAAAATCAAGTGCGTGACATAGGAGAAATGTTAATGTTAAAGTATGACTTCACAAGCGTTGACCATTTTTGGGTGTCTACAGTATCAACAAAGAATGTGCCAAAGTTATAATCACAACATCAAACCAAGAGCCTTTCAAGTTGGAGAACTAGTACTAAAGGAAAATCCACACAACCAGGCAGATCGAGAAAAGAAAGGGAAGTTTGAACCAAACTAGTTGGGTTCATTTGTGGTCACAACAGTATTTAGGTCAGAAGCCTATCAACTATCAATGACAGATGGGGATCAACTTGAAGAACCCATCAATAGCATGCATCTGAAGAAGTTTTATGTCTGAAAAAGCAAAAAATCCAAAAACAATGGAAAAACATAAAAAATAAAAAAATAGTGAAAAATAAGAAAAAGCTAAAAGCAGTGAAAAAGTAGAAAAATCCAAAAATAGTGAAAAAACAGAAAAATTAAAAACTGTGAAAAAGCAGAAAAATTAAAAACATTGAAAAAGCAGAAAAATAAAAAACAGTGGAAAAGAAGAAAATACAAAAAAAACAAAAACAAAGAAAAAAATCAAATATGAGAAAAGTGCAATAAAAATAGATGATGAAAACCTAGCAACAAGCATTATCTGTCAGCTATCTCTTCCATCTATTAGTTCATTCATCCTTCCATTTGTATTTCATTTTCCATCGGCATTTTGTTCATATCCACAAATAAGACTTTGTACATATGCTAGCATTGTAGCTTATATCTCACCATGGTTTGGATCATTGGGTATATCATAATAAATTTGTTTCTAGGCTTGGGGCAAAATCCTGCACCTAGCTAGGGGCAAAATTTTCCATCGTTTTGAGCATAATCAAACAGGTAGAACAACAGTTAGCCACCGCTTGTTGAGCAAAAACTGAGACACATCCAGCATTGCACACACGATCAAATTATCAACCATCAAACTATCACATATCAGTCCAAACACATCACACACATATCAATGGATGGTATCTTTTGACTAATGATTTTAGCACTTTAATCTATGATTGTTCAACTTTTCTATCTTTGATTTTCGCTATCATGATTTCTAAGTGACTCCAGGATGTCTTTGACTAGAAGAAAAAGGAAGGAAAATGATATTTTTCTTGTTTGTTGTTTGTAAATTAATCATTAATATGTACAAATTTGTCTCAGGACATGATCATTGGAGTATTACCAAAGATATTTCCGATTTTCATATAGAAATGGTTAATACTGCCCATTTTAAGCAAGCAACGTGGAAAATCAAAAAAGTGATTTCCACATTTCCTACCTCACATTAATTGGTGAACCCAATGTGAACTAACCCCCTAAGTATGCTTTTGAGATGTTTTACAGGTCAAAAACCCAAGAAACAGGGTAATGCAGGGCGTTCTGTGGACTTCTGCGTCTGTGTGAGATAACCTGTGCCTATGTTATGCATTCTGCACTCGTGTTAATGACATTCTGTGCTTGTGTCATGCATTCTGCACGTGTGTCATGAGTTCTACGTCTGTGTAAAGTCCAGAAATAGAGGTAAAAGGGCAATGTTTTGCTTAAAAATTGGTTTGTTTTGCTTACTGTTTCTGCTTTTTTGGTTTTTGGTACTGATTATCTATGCAGCATCTTGGCATACACATGGAAAAGACAACAAATGAAACTACTAACATGTTTTATGCAGGTTCGATAGTCAAAGAATAAGCATATCAAACTTCTGACTTGGGTTTTGCAGGTTGCCTTGGACATACAACTAAACTTTGTGTTTGCAATTAATATTTAGGCACCTAGTATGATTTCTAAATAGGTTGGAATGAACATGTGTTTTCTTTGATTGTTGAGTTTGACATTGGAGTAGGAGAGTATGCTCTCATCCTTCTTAGGGTGATCAAAAATCTAGATCTTCGATACCATGCTCATTGTTTGGATTGTGTGTCACCTTTAGAGGGCCTGCCTTCCCGACCATTTGATTTTGCAAGCAAGTGACAATCGTGAGAAGGGAACAACCCAAAGTGAGTATGGCTAGAATACCTTGGCATTCTAACTCACTATAAACAAATACCTGATGAGTGAAAGCTTTGAAGGAAGGGTTACGAGGGAATTGTAGTTACTTGGGAAGTGATGACCCTTGGACTCTTTCTCATATCAACATCTAAGTAGGGCCTCACGGTCTAAATCATGCTTGCGCAACTACATTTTTTTGGTATCTTGGTGGGCTTAATTTCTCAATCACACTTGCATGACATCAAGGAGTAACACTTAACAGAAATCCTTACTAAACACCTTGTTTTTAGAGGCCAAAAACCCTTCTAGTTGCTTGAGAAGGACAAGTTCGGATACTTGGAAGAGATACTAAGTTTGCCTTGGGGAGATTTCCATGGGGACTGATGCTTGGCTGCCTTGAGAAGTGAGTGCCATGGAGGGGAGCCTGTGGGGTCAAGCATCTATGTATTCTCCTTGAATCCCATAATGAGTCTACCTCTCAAGTACCTAATGTCCTTGCCTACCATAAGAAATGTGTGAATGAGCATGATTGTCTTGATTTTAAGTGGAAATATCTTGTCTTCTTTTCTTGTCAAAAGTTGAATTGCATCTCATTTCAAAACAAGACAAATTGATTCAAAACAAGGTTAAACACAAGAACATTTCATCCAATAAAGTTCAAAACACCTTCAAACATGGTTGTCAAACATTCTTCAAAATCTTGTCTCAACATTCATGTCACTTGGATTTAGGTTCATCCTAGGTTTTCATTTTGCAAAAGTCATTGTTAACTACCAAGGTTAAGTTTCATCTAAGTCATACTCCTTTGCATATCAATAAGGGTCATCCATTTGCATATGTCCTCTTGCATTAGAGTAATACCATTCTCATCCATTTGCATTTGCATCCTTGTCTTCATAACATTAGGTCACATTTGCATACCCTAGGTCTCTTCATTAAGCTTAGGCCATTATCATATCATATTAGGGTCATTTGCATACTAATTGTCCCTTTGCATATAGTGTCAAAACTAGGTTTTGTCATACTGGAGTAATCCAAATCTTTGATAAACCCTAAGTTATTGTTAGGAAGTCTAGACCTTATCAAACCTTTTGTCCTTTTGTCATCAATATCATTTCGTCAAACCTAGCTTAGTATCCAAGCATATAGGGGAGACATTGTCATCTTGTCCTTTTGTCACTTGGTCCTTTTGTCCTTTGAGGTCTAGACATCATTTCAATTTCCTAAGGGTCTCTTTTAGATTTGCATTCAAAAGTTTGTCAAAATCTTCAAAAACAACCAAAAACATAGGTTGCATTCTTGCCATAGATTTGCATCTTCATTTATTTAGTTTGCATTTAGTTGCATATCATACATTATCCTTGAAAAATTCCAAAAATAAAACATTGCATAGTGACATGTCTATTGAAACAAGGTTCCAAGCACCATTGATGCAACAAAGTTTGACATATCAACCGACAATGCAATCACAATTCTATTCAACCCAACAACAAAGAAACATTGATCAAACTTTTTATGATGAAACAAGTCTCCAAATACAAAAACTAGAGGAGAAACTAGCTCAAGAAAATGAGATTTTGGAACAAAGAGTGAAAAACATTGAGAAGAATAGATCACAAATGTCCAAAATGTTTCAAAAATTTCCAGGTTGAAATCCAAAGATTGAGCCAATTGATGTAAGATCTCTTCTTGAATGATTAGACATACCAGCTCTCCTCTCCCAAATAGAGATGATGAAACAATTTCAAGAAAAGAGACAACATCAATTTCAACATTATGTGCCTCCACAACAAGAACAAGAACAAGGTGTTTACTATCAATCAGATTTTCAACCAATACAACCAATGGTTCAACCAATGGTCCAACATATTCAACCAACACAACCAATGGTCCAATTTCAACAATATGTCCAACCAACTATACAATGTCAACAAATAGTTCAACCAATGGTGGAATATCAACAAGTTCAATAAACATATCAATGTCAACAACCACAACCAAACATTCAAAAACAAAGGTTGCAGCACACACCAAGCCAAATTTTGAACATGTCAAACCAATTTGAGCAACATCTAGTTCAAAATCAAAACATGACATCAGATCAGAACCAAATTCTTGCCAAACAAGTTCAAATTCCAGATACAACCATGTCAAAACCTCGAAAGAAAGGTGGCTTTATTGCAATGATCTTAAGGAAATTACCAAGTGAGTTCTTTGAGGAAAATCAAAATAATACACTTATGTCTAGCAATGCCTCATCCCCTCGCAAACAAATTGACTCTCCAGTGGCATCTATCCCTACACCTTTAGAAGTTCCACAAGAACCTTCTATATTGTCCTCATCAAACAATACACCCAAGGATGCAATTATCCAAGGACCATCCATAATTGATTGCCAAAATAATCCAATTCATGATGCACATCCTTGTCATGTTTCAGAAATACAAGATCCAATGCCACCATGCACTTTATTGCCATTACCTATTTTAGAGGACCCTATTCGAAGTCCCTCTTCCTCATGTTCAAGCATTGATTCCTTGCCAGAATCCATCACAAATGTTCAAAGTGCATTTCCTTCATGCCAAAACATTGATTCCTTGTCAGAATCCTCCATGCATATCCAAAGTCCAACCCCATGTCAAGAGGATAATTTAGAGCATGAAGAAATGAGTCCTAAAGAAAATCAAGATCAAGATCCTGAAACCTTATCATCCCATCCAATTGTTGACCAAGACCCCATGTTCCCAGACTCTCATGATGATTCCATTATTCCTGTCCATTCTATCCAAGAACACAATATCCTTTCAAATCCTATTGACACTCCATTCCCCAAGCAAGATCAAGATATCCTAGTCCATCCAATCCCAAATGATCCCCTTCCATTTCATGAAAAAAATGTCCTTTCAAATCCCATTGACATTCCACTTCCCGAGCAAGATCAAGATATCCCAGTCCATCCAATCCCAAACGATCCCCTTCCATTCCAAGAACACAATGTCCTTTCAAATCCCATTGACATTCCACTTCCTAAGAAAGATCAAGATATCCCTTCTATTCTTTTTGATGATCCCATTAAAAGTCAAGAGCAAAGCACCTTTAAAGAGGATTCCAATGATCTTCCTCCTTGTCAAGATCAAATTATTCCTTTAGATCCTCCACAAGATCCACTTGTTCCTCCATCTCCACGTCTTAATCCTCCATACACACTCCAAGATCACATTTCTTTTGATGATCCCATTATTTCTCCCATTCCATCTCTTGAAGAGCTTGTCATTGAACCATGTCCACTACACAATCCTAGCCCCCCTCATGATCCTAATCTCCCTCGTGATTCTAACGTGTCAGTGCAAGATGTTCATGAACCCTCGACATGCATAATGGTTTCTTCCACTTTGGTGCAATCCGATCCACTTCAAGATCTCATTATTTCTCTCATATCATATCCACCTCATAATGGACTCGCATCTTCTTCCCAAAGAAAAGAGTATCCTACAAGTCAAGATATTCATCAAGGCAAAGGAGTAGATCTTCATAAGCAAGAATCTCTCCATATCAAAGAAGATATTAAGGGTAATGTCTACACAACTTACTCTCAAGATGTTGGTATCCCTCCATCGCAATCAAAACATATCCTTTCCCCATCACACTTTCCATCCATCTTAGGTCCTTATATCCCTTCATCCTCTATGCAAGGTCAGCAAAGGCACACATCCTTGAGTAAATTTCATCAATCCAAAAGAACTCCATTTCATTCATATCCATCCATGCATTCCTTTCCCCCTCCAAGCAATTTGGATGCCAAGTATAAAGGTCATAAGTCTAGCAATCCACATGTATTCAAGGATCAACATGTCCAATATAATCGACATGTCAAAACAAAGAACAATATGATCTATAAAGAAAAAGAAATATTCAAAAGGCCACAAAGGCCCACTAAGCAAAATAAAGAAAAGTCAAAATATATATGGGTTCCTAAATCCCTTGTGCAAGCAATGCACTCCAAGGAACCACAAAAGTATGAAAAATCAAAAACCATGTGGGTTCCTAAGCGGCTCCTTGAAGCACAAAAGCCTAAAGAAACATCCAACTTGGCATCCAAAGTTGCTATTCCTCCATCCAAACCTTCCAAGTCTATTCCTCCACCACCTTCTTCATCCGTTTTGGGCCCTTATGTCCCAAAATCCCAAGCTATTCCTCCATCCAAATCTCAATATCCAAAATACATTTTTCCTCCATCAGTCCATCACCCCTCAAGGTGTGTGCCATTGTCGATCTTGCCAACATTTCCATCCAATGAATCCTAATTCTTCCAATACCCTACCTATTATCCGATGCATATTTTCCATCCTTCGATCCCTTTGATCCAATCCTTTGCATAAATCCTTGCCTTAGTTTCATCTTATTTTCCATGTCCTTCTTCTACCAACGTCTTTGAGCATGCTTTTAAAGGTCATGGTCCTTTTTTTTTTTTCAAGGCTACTATCCAAAAAAAAAAAATAGATGCTTGAGTCCTTCTTCCACCCCCTATCATGTGTCCATCTTCTATTGAGAAAGTCAAAATACCAAAAAAAAAAAAAAAAGTGAAAAAAAAAAGACAAAAGAAAAAATAAAGAAAACTAATTCATCCACTGGTGAAAACCTGACAAACAGGCACCTTGGGGAAGTACCATGATGAAAACCTGGCAAACAGGTGTCATGCGTAATCTATGAACTTCTTGCATACCGTACTTGGGGGCAGGTTTCCTCCTTCATATCTTATTACCCTTCATTATCCTATCGAACCCCTGTCATTACCCTTCATATCCTATTGTCCCTCATGTCCAGTTTCCCTTTCCACCTTTGATCTTGACAAGGCTGAGGATCTTCATGAGCATCATGTATCTTGTTTGCAGCTTTTAGTCCATCATAGCTTTTGGTCATTTATCCATTTGCTTATTACAACCTTTCATCCATATTCCCTGGCTTATTGCAACTTTCTGCCACTATCCCATATCCTATCCCGACCTTCAGTCCATGTCCCTTATCCATTCTTGGTCTTGCTTATCCTATCCATATCTTATCACTATCCATACACTTTTTTTGTCCCTTGATCTTGATCTAACATAAGGATGCAAAATTTAAACATGGTTTCAAAAAACCTCTTGAAATGTCCCTCATGCCATGTCACTGCTTTAGATTGTCATATCCTGTCTCTTGTCCCATCACACAATAGCCCTTGGAAATTGCATCTGTATTGTCTTCATGATAAAAGGCCTTTGTCTTCCCTTTATCCACCAACATTTCAGCCAGCCTATTTATTCACCTGTCATATTCCTTGCCTTGCTAGACACTGGGGGCAAAATCAAAAAAATTGAAAAATGTCCTGAAATAATCCACAAAAATTGAAAAATGTCCTGAAATAATCCAAAAAAAACAAAATAATGTCCGGAAAAAATCCCTAAAAAATCAAATAATGTCCTGAAAAAATGAACACAAAAAAATTGTAAAAACTCAAAAAACAAAAACAAAAAAAACAAGCATTTTGCAATAAATGATCCCTTTGTGCATAGACAGATTGTTGAGCATACATCCAATGACAATCAATCAAACACTATGCTTTAATGAAATCATGCGTTAACAGATGAACTTTTCAATCAAACCAGGCATTCAAACTGATCAAAATTGTCATATCAATCAATCAACACCAATCATTTGTTCTTGGCACCACTATCATGGGTCTTATACAGGGTGTGGTATACTCAAAACTAGACTATATCCTGTCTTAGATGGGGTACCACATGTCCTGAAATGAGACAACATGATTGTCTTATCAGCACTTTCAACTTTTGACAATGAAGATCAAGATGTTTGTTTGATTTGTTTGAATTTGTGCATCTTATCTTTTTTGATTTATCTTTGGCTTCGATCATGTTCCTATGTTGCTTGATGATGTCACTGAGGGATTTAGAGTGACCGGGATGGTTCTTGGTCTCTTTCTTTTTTTTTGTTGTGATTGTTTTTGTCTGCAATGTGTCTGTTGCAAAAAGGGTTGCATTTCAGCTCTGGCCTTCAATGCCATGATGCTACGCATCCATTTTGCTATATTAAAATAAAGGTTCTCACCTACAAAGTGCATTACTGAAAGCAAGTTTTTCTTTGTCTCTAACTATCCTTTGTCTCATTTCTTCTTACTAACATTTCTTCCATCAGTTCGGATAGTCAGTCTGATCTAGTGCTCCGATTTCTCCAAACACATATGTTGCATCCTGCATTCATTGGTTAGTACATTTGCATTATGTCATTCATCACATCAAGCATCATATCAAGCATTTTATCCATTTCATATTATAAATGCATCAAAAATACATAAAAATACATCCATACATGTTCATAAATAGTGCATAAGTCATCCATACATGGAAAATAACCATAAGTTATAACATATTGCATCCCGTCATATCAATGCATATCATATCATATATCACAATAATATCGGAGTACAAAATCAGACTGTCTCTCCTAAGTATGGCCCGCAGGCTGACTACATAATATCAAGCTACATATGTCATCTGTCTATGTCCTAAGGAGTACGTTCCTCTGTCATTGGGTGCTCCCTCTATCCTCCTCATCCCTGCCATGTCTCATGGATGACGTACCTCCTGCCCCTGGTCCTGGCTGTGGTGGTCTCATAGGTCCACTCACCCCCATGCTGCTCAATGATCTCTGAGAGTGTGCCCTTCTCTCTATCCTCGATTGTGCCCGATATGAAGCTACTCTCTACTCTGGTGGAACTGCACTCTCATATAGTGTCCTCCAATGGCGTATCTCCTCTCCAATCTCTACCAGCATCTATGCCATCTCCCATGCACTGGCATCCCTAATCGACCCAATGTACTCAGTGACTCTCTATTCCTCTTGCTCTGCCTGAGCTATTGCCATATCTCAAGCCGCTATGAGTCTGGCTATCTTTTCTCTGAACTGATCTCGCTGTCTCTCCAATGTCGCAATATGATCCTGTTGACTTGCTATAGTAACCCTGCACATCTCCATCTCCTCCATCCTAGCTGTCTCCGGCTCTATGGGAATATCCTGTAATGTCTCCTAATCAGCTGAGTCTGTCTCATCATCATCATCCCCACCATCATCTCTGTCCTTGTCATTCCCCTCATCCTCATCCCCACCCTCATCCTCCTCGTCATCCTCATCTTCCTCCTCTTCTGTGATTGGGAAGTCCTCCTGTCTCCTCGATACTGGAATATCAGGATCAGTCAATGGCACTGACTGTCATTGTGCAAACCATATCTCATACTCCTCTGTCATCCCGACATCCACCACATCTCACCTCCAATCCCACTGTCTCTGCTGTAGCTGTGCAAAGTTGGCATATGCTATGTGTGGCTGAATCATACTCCCCCATTAACTCATCTCTCTGTGAGATCGGGCAAAGTGAGCAGTCCTCCTAGGTACATCCTGCCTCTCTCCAAACTGTTGTGTGACTCTCTCTAGCAGGTACATCTCAATCACTCTCTGGTGATTCACTAGTCACCCAATCAAGTATCTCTCCTGTCTGCAATACGATAGCTCATCATGATCATCTGACCATCTAGAGCAATCAAGATATGGCCTCCATGTGAACTCTCTCAATCTGTCTAGCTCATGTCACCAATACAATATGTATCCAAACAGACCCTGTCTCAGTGCTCCCCCATAGCAGTATACATATGGTTGATGTGGTACTACCTATCTCTCAGTAATTGGTCGACATATGGCTATGTGCTCAAATGCCCATACCTGTAACAATGTGACTCCACAGCTCAAAGTCTGCACTCCCTGATATGCTATTTGATGTAACTGAAAATATAGCATAGCAAGCACACATGGTCCCCATGCATACACTGTACCCTCTATCGCCATCCACTCTAGCACTCTTCCCCATCCAATAGGGAATCCATGTCCTCATCTGTCCCCTGCTAGTAGGCATGCTATCACCACTGCTATCACCACATATCGCCGATCATACTTTGATGCCATGCTCTCCCAGCTGATCTCCCTCTCGATGATATCCAGATCATCTTTGTCACACTCAAATAACCTGCATAATGCATCTCTCCCTGTCACTGGGTCATACTCTACCATCTCACCATGAATCAGAATGCGGAGGATGCACCATACATCCTCTAGTGTCATAGTCGCCTCTCTAGTCGCCAGATGGAAGGAGGAAGTCTCTGAATGCCATCGCTCTGCCAATGTGGTAAGCAATCCTATGTTTGCCCTAATCTCAGGCATGAATGTGATATAATATATCCCAAGTCCTGCTAATGTATCTCTGTCTGTGCTCCTAAGTCTATGTCGTAGCATGAAGCAGTCTGGTCGGTTCTCCCGCGTGATTAATGGATATTATCAACTCTGCATCACAATTGGGACACATTTTGTCAGTATTAGGGTTTTCTCCTACGGGCTACATTTCCTTGTTTCATGGCCAAATCAGGGTGTTCTCTATCTATTTTTACCTATCCTACCCTTATCCCCCCTTTTCAGATCATTTGCATGCCGTTTCGGACCAAAATTGAGTTGCCCATGCACAACTGCGCCTGTGTCATGCATCCTGCACCTGTGTCATGCAACCTATGCCTATGTACCCTACACAAGCGTAGAAGACCCTACACAAGCGCAGAATTCACCCTACACAAGTGCAGGAGTCAGTTTCTGCATTCCCTGTGGGCCCCACAATGCCTTGCTAGCAAGTCAAATTCATCAAATTGAAAATATGGGTTTTTGAGATACATACCACTGCTCCCACATCATCTGATCATCTGTAAGTGCGTACACATTCTCTGAGGTGATTTGCCATTGGAATGTTCGCCATCTCTCTACAAGTGTTCTTTTCCAGAGCAACAAATTCTCCTCTTTGGCTAGTGCAAATGAGCTCTTTTCACTCTCTTTGTCTCATTTATAGATCTTTGTCAGTGCATAGATGGACATGCACCCTCTCCATCTTATGCTGGTTGTGGTCTTTTGCACCATCATTTGTTTGTCCTTCATGCATCCGATCTCCAATTGTCAGTCCGTTCGATCCTATCATTTTTATCGATCAATTGGCCTCTTTTCTACATGTTTCCGGCCAATTCCTCGAGGGGGCATGCATATGTCATTGTTAGTTGTCTGGGGCATCTTCATTATTGTTCTTTGAAACAACGCTTAAACTTGCATTGTCTCAAAGAGGGGCAAAATGTAGACACCTAAAAATGGTCAACGCTTGCGGAGTCATACTTTAACATTGGCGCATTGCCTCATTTTAGGTTTTTGCATTGCATTAACATTTCTCCTATGATTCACACTTGGTTTTTATCATTTGTGAGCATCGAGTCATTCTTCTGCATTCTTCATTTGTCTCACTTTTGAAATTGGTCTTGTCGACAATGATCTTCAATCATGATTTTGGTCAATCTTATCCTGTCGCATCAATGTGCGTGCTCATTTGTCATCATTTTGGACATCGTCAATCCTAATTAGGGTTTTGTCCTCTTTTCAATTTTGTCATCATGCGATCGACTTGTCATCAATCCTTGTCCTCATTTTCAATCTTGTCATCTTGTGATCGATTCATCATCGATCCTTGTCCTCATTTTCAATTTTGTCATTTTGCGATCGATTTGTCATCGATCATTGCCGTCTTTCTCAATCATGTCAATTTGGATCAATTTGTCATTTTTCCTCATCAATTGGTTCATTTATCAATCAAATCATTTATCACATTGGTCATTTCAAAATCATGATCGAATCAGCATCAAATCAATCAAGACCTAATTGTCATTCTCGCATTGCTAATTCATCTTCTAGGGTTTCATGATTTAATCATTTAACCTTGTTTGTCATTTCTTCCTCTAGGATTAATAAATTATTTATTTATCCTAAGTCTTTGTGTCACAATTAAATGTTCATTTAATTGGCTAATCATTCCTCTTTTTGTGAATTAATTAATAAATGACAAATTATTAGTTAATTTACCTAATTTCCTAATTTTCATCAATTTCTAATTCCTAATTTCCTCAATTTCTAATTTCCTAATTTCTATTTCATCTAATTTCAATTCTCTCCTATTTTTCTCCTAATTTCATGGGAGTGACATTTCAATTTGTCATAATTTGTCATAATTGACAATCAATCAATTTTGACATAGAAATGTGTCATAATTTTGTCATAAATTATCAATCAATCAATTTTGCATAGCAAGTGCAAAATTTGTCATAATTTACATGTTTGATTTGCAATTTCCATTCGAATTGAATCATGCTAATTTGGTCTTTTTCTCCAATTTCTCTATAAATTGGATGAATTTCTTCAATCCCAACTAATGAGAATAATCAGGTTATCGAATTTCTAATCAATCACGCTTTGAGTACTCTTGTGCCAATATCCATCTTGCTTTCACATTAGGTGTGTGCACTTGAAGGTGAGATCCACAAACAAAGGCTATTTGGAGAAGAAAGAAGGACAATGGAGCCGCATTCAAATCTACATCTGGTTTGCATAGTCTTTAGTTTTGTATGCTTTGTTTTCATGTCTCTATTGATTGTGTTTTAGGATAGATCATTACATTGTAGTTTTCGTGATTGGGCTAGTTTAGTATTTTGATATTGCTTGTGATGATTCCTAATTTCCTAACATACAAGGTCAACTTGGTTCAATTATACCTCGATGCTTGTGCTAACTTGCAGTATAAAAATCCAGGAAAGTAGTGTTTAAGTCATCATGGTTTAATTATACCATCAATGTTTGCACTCACTTCCCACATTTAAAAAAAAATATCAATGATGACACAAAGCAATAACCTAGTGGCTGGTCTGATCGCAACATTGCATTTCATTTGCATTTATCTTGCATTTCATTCTTGCATAGGATCACAAAAGATCATCTTATCCAAGGCCAAATCTATCACAAGAATCATCAATGTATCATCATAGGTGTATACACAATCAGATCGATGATTCATCTCTCTCGAGATGTTGTTGACCCAAAGTGAATCTTATGCTTTTCCACTAAATGCACCAACATCAGCACATCTAACTCTTCCTGCAACAGGATATCAACAAAATGTCAATTCTTTATCCAATCGATCTTATCAATTCTATCAATCCATCTCATCTAATTCATTCTATCTTGTCTTATATAACATGTATCTTTCCTAGAACCAGACATTTTGATCAAGTCTTATACAGGATATATTATTCTTGACACCACATGCTTTGATCATCTTTGTCTTATATATGAGGTGTCATTCCTGAATCCAGATTTGATATCAATCTTATCAGTTTTGATCAATCTCATTAATCTAATCAATCTTATCAATTCAATCAAACTTCTATCAATCATCACATCAAGAATCATATGATAATGATCGAAGAACTCACACTTTCATCATCCACAGTTGTAGAAATTAACCAATAATCTATCGGGAAATCAATTTTGCAAAGATCCAAACACTCCAAACATCAATTATCTCAATTGATCTCCCAAGGGGGCATCATCGTATCACAATTTATCAATCAATGTTTAAGGCATCCTATCGAATCAATATCACATCAACATCATCAAATTGATATTATTCTTTGAATCAACGTGTCATCACACCTCGCTTCAAAGGGGAAAAATGTATACATCTAAAAAAGGTTTGAAGATAATTAATTAACTAAGCAATTATTTAATTAATCCCCCTTCCCAATTTAATTGAATTCATTAGCAATTTGATTAAATTCCCTATTCACCTACTTATTAATATAACTAAGGATTTATTTAATAAGTTCATTTCAATATTCCCCTTTAATTATTTAATCTAAATTAGTTAATCCTCCCCCCATTAAATTCATTTCTTCTAATCCCCTAATTAATTAAAACAAATCAATTTATGAGTTCTTGAAAGTTAATTAGCCTTTTCTTATTATTTAAATTTTTAAATTAAAATTTCTCACATGCCTCCTAACTTCTAACCACCTAACCTAACCCTATCCTACCTTGCACATCCTAACCTCCTATGGGTTGGATATTCTCCCCTTGAGACACATGGAACTTATGTCGCATGTCTCCTCCCTTGGACACTTGCCCTCTTGTGAGAAAAGTTCCTTGACACTTGTCACCATAGAGATGTCAAGTGTCCCTCCCTCCAACCTCTTCTCCAACCTCCTCCAATTTGACCCTTGATATCTTTAGATTCAATCTTGACCATTGATTCCTGTCACCTCACCCTTGGCCTTGGAAATCCAATAAATATTCCCCATTTTGGAGCACAATGGATCCCATCTCAAGCATTTTTATTATAGGCATATCATTTCTAGCATTCTAGTTTAGCATTGCTATCATTTATTGCATCTTAGATCTAGCTTAATTTGATCATCTTCTAGCATAATCACTTAATCATATAGCATAATCAATCTCTCATATAGCTTAATTCCATCTATCATTTAGCATAACCATTCACATCATTAGCATAATTAGCTTCTTGGATCAATCTACTTGCACATCATATCATTTTAAATCCTCCGTCTTGGTGTAGTCAAGTCACTAGGATTTCTCATCTAGATCTAAGAGCAATTCCACACTCGCATCTCTTAGGAGGTGATATGTTTCTTTGCCATGGTTTATCTTACATTTGATTTCAATTTTCTAATCATGCTTGTAATGATCTATTGAGTGTTTGTGTTGTAGTTGCATGTATCTTACTTCACACTCATGACACAAGGTATAAGGAACCAGGGTGGAATTTCATAGACAATGCATGGACTGACACATATATACAGACACACAAGCTAATCTAGCACACCATAGAGTTACAAAGACCCTGCAGACAATGGTGCTAGAAGAACCCCAAGCAGAAGATATGACCCAAATGTAACATGAGATGACAGATACCTCATGAGAGTACAATAAGGGACACATCCAAAAGACATGCAAAGCAAAGCCAAAAGGAACAAGATCACATTCTTAGCCTTGTTATTCCTAGCACACCATGATATAAGGGATCGTGGTGACCAAGAGGAAATAGAGTCCTCAGGAGCTTAAAGAGATAAACAAAGATAAAAAAGAATCAAAGCCAACACAAGTATCTTAGATGTCTTTTGTCAAAAAGATAACCAAGGGGATGAGGATTGGATAATGTCTGACTTGAGGAAGGTTACATCCTATGCAGACTGACGATGGGTCTTGGTGAGAAGGATAAATATAAGAACAACGACCAGGATAAAAGATTGATGATGGGATGACAAAAGATACCTGATATGATCATGATGACAAAGATGCTCTAGGATGATTATTGAATAACCAGCTAATAGGATATGATCTTAGAGGAAATGACCGATGCAAAGGATGAGACCTAAGGAAACCTATATACAAGATAGATGGATGATGGAAGAAGACCCAAGGATAGGAATGATCCTACCCCAGTCAAGATGAAAATCCATGAGAGAATGATGATGAATGGGGTGTTGTAGATGTGTGAATGATATATCTTGAAACAACACAAGGATTGGGAAGGATGCATCCTGATTATGATGATTGGATTGTGATCAAGGCTTGCAACAATACTAGTAACAAGACCATGGATGTGATTCGATGATTGGATTGGTGCTTGAACTTTGATAGCTGAGGAAGATGGATAAGATTGAAATGCAATGGTGGATTGTGAGGAGTAGATAGATGCAAGAGGAATGTGAGTACCATGGGATACCACATTGAAAAGATGCAGATGTAATGGAGATGAAGAAAGGTTGAATGAATGGAATGGAATTGGATTGTGTGGGGGTATCCTAGAGCTAGATACCAATGAAAAGGGATGAAAGAGGCAATGGAATGATAGGAGCAGAGGGATGAAAGGATGGAAGAAATGATGAAAAGGATCTTGAGATGGAAGCATTATGGATGTGGCTAGGAGATGAAAGGATGAGGGACAAAGGGACGAAGGTAAAAGAGGATTGGAAGAGGAACTAGTTATGGATGAAGGGATGGAGGAACTCAAAGATAAGAATAGTGGATGGACCAGGTTATGGATGAAGAGATGGGGGAACAAGGAGGTAAGGATAGGTGGATGAATGGATATGGTAAGATAACTGATAGGAGGATGGGAATCTCAATGGAAATGAATGGAAAGTAGGGAGATGGGTGGATAAGGACTATGAAGGAAAAGTGTGATAGGGAAGTGGAATCTGATGAATACTAAGAGGGGGGGTGAACTAGTATGCCAAAAATCAATGTACTTAAACAATTTACTAGTCTAGCAATAAACCGGTAAAATAGTTTAGTAGAAAAACTGGTTACTACACATGTAAACCAAATAGGAAATAATGCATTCACCCATAGAAGCACAAACACCATAACACAAGAGATTTTGACGTGGAAACCCAAATGGGCAAAACCATGGTGAGATGAAACTCACAAGTAACTATCTGCAGAATAGGAACCAGACTGGTTAAGGTCATACAATGTTCTTTACCATAACAAATCCTTTTAGGAATCTTAATCTCTATTAGGAGATAAGTCTGATTAAAGACTACCTTGCTAGAGGATTTAAAATCCATAGACATGAACCACCTTGTTAGAGGATTTACAAAAGGCTTTTTGGGCCTACCCGGTTAAGGGCTTCAGACTTGTCAAAGATGTGAGTAATCAATAAGTGAGTGATCTAGAAAATAGCATAGATTGCTTGGTTAGATCCTTAATAGCTCGTTCCTAATGCATTCCAGCATTACTTCAGTCCTCAACACATTCACACTCTGTCTTCTCTCACAGACCTGAACTTCTCTTCTATGATCTCTCTTACAAAAAAATCTTCAACCACCTTAAACCCTAGCAACAACCTAAAACCCTAAACATGATGTAATTATAAAGGAATCTGATTTCATGTCAGTCCAATAGGATTACAATACAATTTCCTAGGTTCAATGCATCTAGACATCTTCTGTAAAATGACACAAAAAGAACTGTTAAAGTGTCGGCACTGCCAAACAATCGGTGGATGGTAACTCATCATAAAATGCTAGTTGGTAACTCATCACAAAGTATTATTGGTTCATACAGAATACTAGTTTAAGCAAAATACCGGTTGCCGGTTTGACAAAATGAAGACTGGGAAATATGAGTTGTGTCGCTTTGTTCCTTCATACCGCTTGTGATCCTCGAACCACTTGGGGTCTTCATACCACTTTAGATCAGTAAACACTTTTTGCAAAACACTGATAGTCTAAAGACTATAATACATCATATCGGTTGGAACAAATAGTGGTTGAGCTTTAACTCATACATACAAAACATGATCTCATAGCAAGTGTGTGTCCATCAATGACAATCACAACATAATCATCAAAAATGCCAATAATCTCCCCCTTTGGCATTGATGGCAACACTTAGGAAAATTTTGACATCTAAGTGTTTTACAATAAAGAATATGCCATAATCAAAATTACTCCCCCTAAGCATATACACTATCCCTTTTGCAAAAAATGCAATGTGTACTACTCCTTAATAGAAATAACATAAAAGTATACATCAAAGCATCAAAATTTATATACTTCTCCCCATTTGCCAACAATGACAAAAAAATATTGCTGACTAACCACTATTTTATTAGTATAAAATAATAAGTGTTTATGATAGTAATGAGTAAAACTTGTCAAAAACTGATTTAAAGTCCTGCAAAAATTGCTTCATGGATAAGGACCATGAGTCAAGTAGGGATGTAGCCACTTCTTTCTTTGTCTACATATGGGAGACCTGTTCTTCCATGGCATCTATCATGCTCATTTCTTGAGTGACCGTTAGGGCATCAAGATTTAGATAGCACTTTTGGAGAATTTGCAGTCTTGGCAGTAGGACTAGTTGAAGTTCCTACAAATTTTGTGTCTGGTTGCTTATCTCTACCTCTAGTCTTGCAAACTATAGTTCAAGCTAGTGAATAGTTTGTCCATATGTGGAAAAGCAATCATATGGCATCTTGAAGGTGCTAATAAATGATTGCATATCAGTTTGCAGTTTGTCCTTTTGAGTGAGCACATCATCACAAAATAACTAAAGGTTGGCAAATCTTGCTGAGTAGAAGATTTCCCTCATTCATTACATCTCTAATGTTCTTCTGTGTCTTCTAGAGATCAGACCAGAGCTCTATTAATTTTCTCACCAAGGTAGTGTCCAAAGCCTTTTAATGTGCCTTCTTGGTATTTGCTTCTGCGACCTCTTCCAGGCTTTGGACCTGGTCTTCTATAACTGTACATAGGAGCTTCAATTGAGAAAGTGAGGAATTGGTACTGGGAAGGTTTGTACCAAGTATCAAACTGGTAAGTGTCTCCACCACAGTTTGGATAACATCTTCCTCCTTTTTCCTCCTTAGAACAACCACTCCCTCTTGAGAAAGCTTAATTCTCTACAACAGCTCTGATTCATTTGCAGACTGGAGGTCAATAGGACAAGTAATTGCAGCCAGTTTAGCCTGACTACCGGTTTCCATTGGAGTCTCCACATGTGTGCTCTTTTTCGCTACTTCCTTGTCCTTGGCTTTTTGATTATCTTCTTTAGCCTTCCTTTGCTCCTCTTCTTATTTCTTTCTTTTCTATTCTTCTTGTCTCTTCTCTTCATCTTTTCGCTTCTTCTCTTCTTCATCCTTCTTCTTCTCATCTTCCTTTTTCTTCTCTTCCTCTTTTCGCTTCTCTTCTTCTTTCTTTTCCTCTTCCTTTTTCTTCTCTTCCTCTTTCTGCTTCTCCTCTTCTTTCTTTTCCTCTTCCTTCTTCCTCTTCTCCGCTTCTTGTTTCTTCTTTTCTTCTTTGTTTCTCTTCTTCTCCTCTTCTTTTCGCTTGTCCTCTTCCTCTTTCTTCTTTTCCTCTTCTTTTCTCTTATCCTCTTCATCTACTAGTTTCTTCTTTTCTGCTTCCTGTTGCTTCTTTTCTTCTTCAGCCTTCTTTTCCTATCCTATTCCTTCTGAAGGTGTGCTCTGAGTAACATTTTCACCATCTAAGGCATCAACATCAATGGGGTCCATTTGGTCTGTGACCGGTTCTTCTTCACTGTTATACACCTCATCCGGTTTGCCAGTTTCTGGTTCTTGCTCAGCTTTTTTGTTGGCTTCAGCCACTTGATGCATCTTAAGAGCTTCTTGAGCATGAGTATGTGTATCCTTGATCACTTCATGACCCTTTCCTTCCAGTAAGAGGAGTCTTCTTCTTCTCATGAAGAAGAGGCCTTTGTATTTATTCATAACTTCGAAAAGTTTTGAATTTGATACATCAGGAAAATGTTGAGCAAATATTTCTTCCTTGATTTCCTGTTCCTTTTCTATGGCAATGCACCATTTATTGTCTAAAGAATTATACAAAGAATCAGGTGTCTCATATCTAATTTCTGAAGGTGATCGGTCATTAACACACAAATACTTAATGATTTCCTATTCAACTTCTTCCTTTTCTTCATCATTGAAATCATCAAAACAATCAATTAAATCATTCAGCACTTTTCTCCTAATATTCTTTATAGTTCTTTGACAATGTGTCAAAGGTTTGTAAGAAAAAATATCAATATTTACCAGTGCAGATGATGCCGGTTCATTCTTTGTCTTTTTTTTTTGTTTGCCTAGTCTTCTTCTTAGGTGGTTCTTCTGACATAGTTTCTTCTGAGTCAGATGTATTTCTTTTTGTCTTCTGCTTCCTCTCAAATACTTTTGCAGGTGCCACTTCTAGTTTCTTCTTAACTGGTGACCGCTTGGTTAGTTTGGGACTAGCTGCAGTAACCTGTGTCGATGCTAAAGGCACTGCCTTTCCTTTCTTTTCTGAGGGTTCTACAACCGGTGTAACCCTTTCCAAATAGGTTTCAGTTCTTTTTGCCTTAGGATCAAGGGATGAGGCAATTAGGGTAGAAGCATACCCGTCCAACATATCATTCATTACTTCATAGCCCATAGGCTCTACTTCTTCCTGCCTAGGCTCAATGGCCTCCATTATGCATTCATCCACTTTGATGGTGAAGTAGATGTCTTCCTCATACTTTTTGACTAAATCACTAGATATTCTTATCCTTTGGCTCATCTTGTGTCTGAACTCACCAAAGTATTTGTTCAATGCTTCCGGATAGCCGGTTCCAACCGCTTGTAGACTTTCCTTGATTTGTTTTGTTACCAGTTGGTTGGCAGACCACTGAATATCACCGACTCCTGGAAAGTAGCCTTGAAAGTAAAAGAACAAACCAGCCAGTAGTTGTCCAAACTTAAATCTCAGTGCATTGTCCTATTTGATCGACTTAAGATTCAACATAAGTTGTCTTTGCATACAAGTGCACAGATCAAATGATGCATCTTCCTTGATCATCTTGTAAGTGATATTTACTACTGCAATAGAGACAGAATTAATTCCACTAGCAGAGAATGTCCGGTAACCTATCACCATGCAGACATACTTGACCAGATCGTCCTTGATTGAGTTGATGGTCATACCACGTGAGTCGCTCACTGAACCGGTGAGCTTGGAGATTTTAGTCTTGCTGACCTTCCTTAGGGTTGGCACTTCCCCTGTGTTACAAAAACTAGTGATGGCATGAATTGCTTCCAGTGTGATATCATGCATCTGCTTGAGGTACATCTTGTCACCATGTACCTTTCTTAGAATAATACGAATGTGATCATCCAAAAATTCTTCAAGAAAGTAAACTGCATTTTGAAGTTTCTTCTTTTCTAGAATGCTGAATTCTGATTTAATCTTCTTATCCTTTCCACAGAACAAAGTCAGCTAGGAATGGATTACAAGTCACCCTAGGTCTTCGATTTTGTAGTCTATGTAATCAGAAATCCCTTCTTCTACTATAACACTAGCCGATACTTGAGACAAGGCATTGTATTTTGACTTTCGCTTAATGAAGTCCATAGAATCAACAGTTGCACTAGAGCTATCATGAGATACGGAAGCCATGATAAATGAAGAATTATGAAAAATACCTTCATAGATTGAAATTTAGGGCTTCACAATTTGAACTTTGCTTCACACTCCTTTGGTTGCAGAGATACCACTTTTCATTCTACACTCTTCCAATAGATGTTTGCTTCAAATTCTTCTTTGGGAATTTGACAAATTCTTCGATTCATAGTGTAAATCACTTTCCTTCTCTCTGCACTTGAAAAACTTATTTGCTCGAAAAATGATAAGTGAGAAATGATTTCAAAATTCCTTTTAAATAGGTTCTCTAGCTACCATAATAAATGCTCCAATATTAGGGCGTAAACCCTAATTTGCTTTTTACTATTTCCGATCTTTTTCCAACTGACAGGTATCTCATACCGATTAAGGTCTTTTACTGGTTCTAATCGGGGGTTCGAAGTATTTTTCTGTTTTCTCCCCCTAAGATTTTTTGATGCTTAGTTTGTCGGTTCCGTGATTTCCACACTGGGTGCAAAAACTGATTCCTCTTGCAACACTCCTGATTTCTTTTTCCAGGTTTTGTTCATATCCGCTTGAACAGTTTCAATATCAATCTTTCCTTCTAGAGTGACAGGTATGTCATGCGATATGTTCTTTCTTATTTAGTAGAATCTGGCAATGTGTCCCAGTTTGTTGCAATGATAGCAAACCATTCTAGGTGCTCTCCAAGGTCCATTATTCATGTTACCATTCTTCCTCCTGCATGTTGCAGCAGTGTGACCATGACCATGACAAAGAAAATAGTTTGCTCTCCATTCAGTTGCCACTTGATAGCCACTGCTTCCTGACTAATAATTAAAGGTATTAAACCGGTTGTGATTCCAGTTCACAAAAGGTTCCGGACCAACTCCTTGAGTCCTTTGCGGATATCTTCTACTGTTTTTCATAACAAACCTGCATTCAGATGCTCTATGCCCAAACTTGTTGCATGCATAACAATTACCATTAAACTTATTAGATCTAGGTGCATTGTTTATAAAGTAAGGAAAATTATTGTAGGCTTTGCTCCTACACACATTAGCAGTATGTCCTTTAAGTCAGTTAAAGCAAACAGGTTTGAACTTTTGCTTACCTTTACCTTTGAATGTCGGTTGCTTCTTTGATGCTTCAACATTTGCACAAGAGGTCTCACCTTCGTCATGACCGGAGTAACCAAGTCCATCAGTATTCCTGATAGGTTTGGCCGATTCAAGCTTTTTCTCTAGCTTAACAGTACTCTTGTTGAACTTAGCAAGTATTTCCTTTGACTCAGAGAGTTCTTTGGAAATAGTAGCATTTGTTTCCATCAAGTTTGCATTCTCAGAGATGGCCATGTTCAGTTCTCCTTGCATTTCTTTTTCCACTTTGCTTGCATGGAGTTGAGTGGTTAGGGCACTGATTTCTTGCTTCAGCTTGGAGATTTCATGATCTTTGTCTTTTACCAGATCTTCACCTTTCCTTCGGTTCTCAAGATCTTGGCACATTCGAATAGTCAGTCCTTCCAACTCTTTTCTTAGGTTGGAATTGGATTGATTCAGCTTTTCTACTTCTTGAATTAGGGCTTCCATGTTCGCTTCATCATAAGAACTATTTTCAGATAGCTCCATCATTTTTTCAGCATGTTCTCTCCTTTTAACCTGAGAGGCCTTGTATTTGACCATAAGATCATCATAGGCTTGCTCAGACTGAGTGAGCCGATGAGTAAGTTCCCTCATAGTGTATTCCCCCATATCTCTTTCCAAGTAGTTAGACTTATATAAAGGTTGGCTCTGATACCAATTGATGAATACTAAGAGGGGGGGTGAATTAGTATGCCAAAAATCAATGTACTTAAACACTTTACTAATCTAGCAGTAAACCGGTAAAATAGTTTAGCAAACAAACTGGTTACCACACATGTAAACCAAATAGCAAATAATGCATTCACCCATAGAAGCACAAACACCATAACATAAGAGATTTTGATGTGGAAACCCAAATGGGAAAAACCATAGTGAGATGAAACTCACAAGTAACTATCTGCAAAATAGGAACCAGACTGGTTAAGGTCATACAATGTTCTTGACCAGAACAGATCCTATTAGGAATCTCAATTTCTGTTAGGAGATAATTCTGATTAAAGACTACCTTGCTAGAGGATTTTAGATCCACAGATGTGAACCACCTTGTTAGAGGATTTACAAAAGGCTTTTTGGGCCTACACAGTTAAGGGCTTCAAACTTGTCAAAGATGTGAGTAATCAACAAGTGGGTGATATAGAAAATAGCACAAATTGTTTGGTTAGATCCTTGATAGCTCATTTCTAATGCATTCCAACATTACTTCAGTCTTCAACACATTCACATTCTATCTTCTCTCACAGACCTGAACTTCTCTTCTATGATCTCTCTTACAAAGAACTCTTCAACCACCTTAAACCCTAGCAACAACCTAAAACCCTAGACATGATGTCCTTATAAAGGAATATGATTTCATGTTGGTCCAATAGGATTACAATACAATTTCCTAGGTTCAATGCATCTCGACATATTCTGTAACACGACACAAAAAGCATCGTTAAAGTGTCGGCACCGCCAAACAATCGGTGGATGGTAACTCATCATAAAATGCCAGTTGGTAACTCATCATAGAGTATGTATTACCAATTCATACAGTACCAGTTTAAGCAAAATATCGGTTGTTGGTTTGACAAAATGAAGACTGGGAAATATGAGCTGTGCCGCTTTGTTCCTTCGTACCGCTTGAGATCCTTGAACCACTTGGGGTCTTCATACCGCTTCAGATCGGTAAACATTTTCTACAAAACACCGATAGTCTAAATACTATAATACATCATACCGGTTGGAACAAATATCAGTTGAGCTTTAGCTCATACATACAAAACGTGATCTCATAGCAAGTGTGTGTCCATCAATGACAATCATAACATAATCATAAAAAATGCCAACATAATCCAAGAGGTGTCCAAAGCATGTATATGTTGGCATATGGACACTCCAATGAGACATTGTATGTGATTGAAGGTTTTGTCATTGATGGCAACCTTGCAATCCTATGGCACCGACAAGACATCATACCGGCAAAGCATTACACAGGCAAGACAGTGCACCGACATCAATTGATCACTCTACACCGGCACCGACATAAAAGGAAACATGTATACTGGAATAGAGGCTGACAGGATTTTTGTTATGTAATATTTTATTTATTATTGTAAACCAACTTGGCAAATTGTAAAATGACTCTTGTATATAAAGGAGATCATTGTAGACATTTGTAGTAGTGATGCAAGAAGCATAAAAGAAAATTATTAGGTAGACCTAATGTGCGAATTATAGGTCAAGGGTATATGTAAAGAATAGAGTAGGAACCGGTACTAAATCTGGCATTGAAGACGCTATTGTAAAGTAGTACAAGTCATTGGATTAGTATAATCCTTATTGTAAGTCAGTGTGACTTCCCATTGAGCAGTGAGCTCTAGGTAGTTGGCCTTCCTGCATGTGCAGGCACCTATTGTAAGTAATATTCTCTTATTGGCCAGTGAGTGAATATTGTGGGTCACAAATCCCACCAAATTTTTTTCCACATCGGGTTTCCTCGTTAAACATCTTGTGTTATGGTGTACTTTTCATGTGGATATTCTTGATTCTATTTATTGCATTATTTCTTGCATACTGGTACACTATTATATTATGTTTTTCATGTTTTAAGTTAAGAAATTCTTACTACCGGTCAGATACTAATTTAGCCCCCCCTCTCAGTATCTGTGGGACCCCTAACAATTGGTATCAGAGCCTGGTCCTCTATTTTTAGAAGCCTAACAGCTTGAGGAAGATCTTGACACCGGTAAAGATGGAAAATCTGATGAAGCAACTCGAAGGAGCTCTTACAGACTATGATGCAGAGAAATTGAAAAATATCAAATTAGAAGATGATTTAAGAGCAGCTCAGGATATCATTCAGGCACTTCAAGAAAATTTTACTATTGCAAGAAATAAGAGAAGAGAACACTGTGAAAAAATACAAATAAGAATGATGAAAAGGAATCACTTAATGATATGATAAGCAAGTTGAAACAAGAGATCATGACAACAAAAAATAAAATGCAGGATATGACTATGAGATTCTGCAAAGAGATTGAGGACAAGAAGAAGAATGAAGAAGAATTAACCAGAAGACTAAGTGATGCAGCAAATGAGAACACAAGACTTAGCTATGAAAATGACATGTTGAAGACATATCTGATGCATACTCAAAATGACTCAAATGAACTAATGAGACAAAAAGAAATCTTAGAAAGAGAACTAGAAACTGCAAATCAACACAAAGAAAAATTCAAGAAAAGCTCAGAGGAACTTGGTACCTTGCTGAAGAATCAAAAACCTAAAGGTGACACTTCTAGAATTGGCTTTGAAGTTGGTGAAAGCTCTGGTACTACAAATACTCAGGATCACAGCAAACCGATAAGACAACTTAATGCTTATAAATTCAATGGAAAATGCTTTAACTATAATAAGTATGGTCATAGAGCAAATGAATGTAGATCTAGGAATTATCAGAATATCAATACACCCACTGGTCAATGTTCAAAATGCAACAAAGTTGGTCATAACTCTGAAAACTGCAGAATGAATGTGAGATGTTATGTTTGTGGAAGATTTGGACATTTATCAAATCAATTCAAAACACAAACTGGCATAGGTTATGGGAAAGCTATTCAGAAGAATAATGTAACTTGTTATGCATGTAACAAGATTGGTCATATTGCTTAATTTTGTAGAAGTAAAGGAACACCGGTAGACAACAAAAGTGCTAGCTTGAAAGGTAAGGAAAAAGTTGAAGAGGTTAAGCAAGAATTCTCAAAGCAATGGATTAGAAAAGCTGATCTAAATATTGGGGATACTTCTCCACCGGTAGAACCAACCAATGCTTCACTGGTAGGACAAAATGATGCTTCACCGACAGGACAGAGCAGTGCTCCACCAACAAGAAGTTCTTCATCTAATTGAAGAAAATTTCCTTGAGGGTTTGGCAATCAAATGACACAAGTGCTAATTATTCCCTCGATTAGATATAAGAAGTTGAAAGTCACTTATTACTAGCAAACAATGTTAATCGACATGTAATAAATGTGGTAGATGGTGAAAAGACATTATAAAAATAAGGTTTTGGCTCCATTTTGTTTCACCGTGATTTAAAATTTTCAGAGAGCGTGAAGTTTCCGAGCTAAGGCATTCCAAGCAAGAAGCAAGCACACTCCAAGCAATCATCCACCCAAGGCAGAAAAAGGTATTTAATCATGGCATCCACCTCTACAATTGAATACATAGAAAACCCTATTGTTGTTGAAGTAATTAAAAGACCTAGGCCCGTATTTCAGTTAGTCCCCGAGATAGAAAAGAAGGATGATACATAGGTGCTTTTTCTCAAATCCCTAAAGGTGTTGTATATGCTGAAGACCCTAGAATGTACATTGAAGAGTTAGGAGATGAGGAAATCAAAACCATGTATAAAACTATAATATGTGATGATACCGGTAATGTTAAAGATGAACACAAGGTTATTGAAACCCTAGGATTCACAGAAATCCTTAGCATTCTTGAATTTCCAAAGGATGTGATTAGGATAGTTCATGGAGAATTTTTCTGGCTAGATGCAATCCATAAGATCACCAAGGAAGATGTGAAAGCTATCATAGGGTTACCGACCACTGGTAAGAGACCAGATAAAACCAAGAAGATTCCAAATGACCTAGTTACAAAACTAACTGGTGCAACATTCAATAAGAGATCTCTAAGGGTTAATGATGTAAAAGATATCAATGTGAGATTCATAAGTATGATATTAGGTTACAAAGCCACTCATGCTAACAGACTTAACTCAATTTCAAGTTTATGCATTAAGAGTGCTTATGATATGCTAACAGACAATGCAAAAATTGACATCTATGAATGGTTAAAGGATGAACTAATAGACAACCTTGGAAAAATAAAAAACGACAAGAAAGGAACTTTCAGATTTGGAAATCTGTTAGTATGCCTAATGCTACACATAACAAAATAGGTTCCCAATATAGGTTATAAAGAACTTGGATATGACATACCGGTAGGAAAGCAATTGATAGAACTGTTCAATACCATGGGTGAGAACAAGGAGAACAATATTCATGACTTTTTCCAAGCATTGAAGACCAAAATGAAGCAAAGAATAAGGTTATCCAAGAAAATAGTAGATAAATACAAAGATGATATATGCTTTGTTATTAAGAAAGATGAAATCTGGATGGAAGCGGTCATCCCAAGGACAATTTGGGTAACCGAGATGGGCTATGAGATAGATGATCACATAGTTGAAACTTATGTAAAGCACTTCTGGAAGCCCCCAATGAACCTAAGGAAGAAGTATTTGGTAGTGTTGAGGCCATAGAAAGCCAAATACAATCAAAGAAAAGAGTAAAGAAGGTTGAGGTATTTGTAAGGAAAGGATCCAGATAAGCAAAGGCCATTAAGTAAGATGTATTAAAGAAAATTGGCATAATAGATGATGAGTTGGTAGCTCCACAACTTGAAACTCATCTATCACCTGTATCTACTTCTTTGGAAGGTGACATGCCAGCAACTTTTAAAAGAGTTGTTAGAAAAAGAGATCCCTCACTGGCAACCACTCCTTCACCTAGAAGGACAAGGCAAAAGCAACAAGAAGTGAGATCTCCGGTTAGAAAGGCCACACCCAAGAAAAAGCTGACACCAAAGAAAAAGAAAAGAACAAATAGTGACTTGGCACCTCTTGATATATTGTTAAATGAAACCACAGAGGAAGGAAAACTGAAAAACATAGAGAAAATTTATGACACTCTATCTGTTGATGAGAGAGAACAAGTTGAGAACAGTGTTATACTGCATATGGACATGTATAAGAAATTTTTTATGGAAGTAGCAAATGAAATTCTTGATGATTTGTTCAAAAGGTTAGAAGCTAGAAGGCAAGCAGTGATTGAATTAGATAAGAAAATAAAAATAGAGAAACTACTTACTGAATATCTAGTAAACTCTCCCAAGGAAATTGATGATTTGGTTGCTCCAGCAAACCAGTCAGTATTCTCTACTGCACACCGGCATATTTCATTAATGGCAAGAAGAGTCAATGAAGTCACAGAGGAAACAGAAGATGGTTGGGATATATTCCTAGTTGACAAAGAGAAACAAGAAGAATACAGGAACCCTAAACCTATAAAGCTATATCAGAAGGACAGAGACAAGGGGAAAGGCAAAATTGGTGCACCACCAAGCATAAAATTTAAAGACAACCTACCCCCACCGATGAAAATTACAACTACTGAAAATCAACCGGTAGCAGAAAGTATGGATGCAGAGGATAGCAATCCTAATTCTAAAGTCCTGTATACTATAAATGTTGATACCCAAAAGATCAACATAATAGTTGATAAAGATACAACTGACAAGTTAGATATGGCTAATGAGCCTCCAGTAGCAGGGAAAATAGAGAAACCGGTACAATATACAGAGAAAAAGGTAGAATCTAAGGCACAGACAGAGACAACACAACATTCAGAGAAATCAATAGAGCCAAAGGCTCCGGAACAATAGGTACATAAGGAAACAGTGCCACCAGTAAGTAGTGAAGTAGGAAAACCAGTGCTAAAAGAAATTTAGACACAAACTGACCTACCAGAGGTCAATACAAGCATGGTTACTTCCACCAGCACTCAGATTGTTGGATCATCATCAACATTCAAGTCAACAAATGTGACTGAGGTATTATTGATTCTATTAAGAAAATAACTGACTCCAGTTCACAGGCTTATAAGGCAATTGATGATTCTATACCAATTTTGAAGGCAATAGCTCCAAACTATAATATAGATAATAAAGATTCTTTAGGACAATTGGATACATTGTGTAAATACATTTCTGAAAACATTGAGAAAATAAAGGAAGAATCAGTAAAGGATAAGGTAGAAAAAGAAAAATAGAAATTCTTTGATGAGGAAATAAAGAAGTGTAACAGAGATTTTGACACACTTCTACCAGAACTATGTAGTTTGTTGAAAGAATACAAAAATCTATATAAAGATACATGTAAAACAAACTTTTTGACTGTAGATATTGACAAGAAAATAAGCAAGACATAGGATGAGATAAATAAGCTTGCAAGCAATTTTCTCAACTCATCGGATTCATTATCAATTTTTGAAGAGAAGATAGCAAAATTTGAAGAAGAACTACTCAAACTAGAAAGAGAGAAAGAGAGAATAATAAACAAGGTAAAACATTTGAGATCTAAACTAAGTCCAAGATTGGACTATTTAGCATCTCTACAGAAGGAAATTTCAGAGGCACTAACACAGGGAAGCAAAACACCGACAGAGCATTTGCAGCATCTCACCGGTACAGTAAAGAGGATTGAAATAGAAATTAAAGATAGTAAAAAGTTTATGGATAGTATAAACTTAATTTTGGGAGATCTTTTTTAGATAATAACTACCCAGCTACAAGGTTGAGGATATGGATAGATGAACCTACAAACTCTACTAACATCTTGACAACCTTTGTCATTGATGCCAAAGGGGGAGTAGTGGGATGAGAAAGGTCAAAACACAGGAATCATATGTTCAAGGGGAGCTCTCATATTTTTGGTAAACATTTTTGGTAACATTTTTTTTGGACTACACATTTTTGATACTTTTTGAAATTTCTCATGAGTGTTGCCATCAATGCCAAAGGGGGAGATTGTTGGCATATGGACACTCCAATGAGACATTGTATGTGATTGAAGGTTTTGTCATTGATGGCAACCTTGCAATCCTATGGCATCAGCAAGACATCACACTAGCAAACCATTACACAAGCAAGACAGTGCACCGACATCAATAGATCACTCTACACCAGCACCGACACATAAGAAAACATGTATATCAGCATAGAGGCTAACATGATTTTTGTTATGTAATATTTTGTTTACTATTGTAAGCCAACTTGGCAAATTGTAAAATGACTCTTGTATATAAAGGAGATCATTGTAGACATTTGTAGTAGTGATGCAAGAAGCATAAAAGAAAATTATTAGGCAGACCTAATGTGCGAATTATAGGTCGAGGGTATATGTAAAGAACAGAGCAGGAACTGGTACTGAATCTGGCATTGAAGGTGCTATTGTAAAGCAGTACAAGTCATTGGATTAGTATAATCCTTATTGTAAGTCAGTGTGACTTCCCATTGAGTAGTGAGCTCTAGGCAGCTGGCCTTCCTGCATGTGCAGGCACCTATTGTAAGTAATATTCTCTTATTGGCCAGTGAGTGAATATTGTGGGTCACAAATCCCACCGAGGTTTTTCCCACATCGGGTTTCCTCGTTAAACATCTTGTGTTATGGTGTACTTTTCATGTGGATATTCTTGATTCTGTTTATTGCATTATTTCTTGCATACTGGTACACTGTTATATTATGTTCTGCATGTTTTAACTTAAGAAATTCTTACTACCGGTCAGATACTGATTCAGCCCCCCCTCTCAGTATCTATGGGACCCCTAACAGTATACACAGTGGCCTTTTTCTTTTTTCTTTATCAAGATCCAAGAAGGATGGAGGAAGTAAAATGGATTGGATATGACGGCTATGATAGGAAGATGGAGATGGTGGAGGAGATGGTGAGATGAGAAGAAGAACTTCCCCCCTGAGAGAGGAGAGAAAAAGAATGAGGGGAATTATGCATGATGTCTGTTTGCTAGGTTTTCATTATGGTACTTGTCCAAGGCACCTGTTTTCCAAGTTTTCACCAGTGGACAAATTTTTCTCTTTTTGTTTGAGGGGGGTGGATTTTGTAATATTTTTAGAGGAAAATTATGGATAGAGATTGATGAGGATAAATGGATGTGGAGGATAGGGGGATGGAGGACTCAAGAATGAAGTTTCATATCAAGGTATTAGGAGTCCATTTGGAGTGATCACTAGATGTTCGTACAAATTTATTAGGAAGGAGTGGATTATGCAAATTCTTGGATTAGATGGTTTTGATGAGGAATGCATGTGGTGTAAGGGAGATGGTGGTAGCAAGTGTTTGAATAGAATGAGGGAAAAAGAGTGTGATGGGGGGATGTTGTTAGGACAAACATTGGCACATGTTTTGGGGGATATGAGATGAGTGGAGGGGAGATGGATGTAGCATGTGGATATGATGGAGGAATTGTGATAGGAAGATTTGAGACAAAGGGACCCAAAATAGACTTAGGAGATGAAGGGTGAGAATGTTTGACTTGTGGACTAGCAATTTTGGATGCCATTAGAGATTTTTCTTTTTGATGCACTGCTTGTTTTTGCTTTGGAATCCACATTGTTTCTTCTTTTTCTTTGGTGGGCCTTTGTGGCCATTGGGAGTTGTTGCATTTTTGTATCAGCTTTTGCACTATTGGAACATGTCTTTTTGAGTGGACATGGTCCTATTTATATTGATGTGGTTGTTTAGCATTATGCTTTTGTAATTTGGCATCCAAATTGCTGCGAGTAGCCTTGGAAGGAGTGTGCAAGGGTGTAGGAGATAGAGGAAATGTGGATGAAGTGATGGATATTGGATGGAATGTAATGACATGTGTCTTTGTTGATCTTGACCAGGAATAAAAGGGATAGGATATTTATGATGGATGACAGGCATATGGGATTTTTGCATGGAGGGATGAGTAGGAAAAGATGGAGGAGGGGATTTTGGGATATAAGGGCCCAAAATGGATTTAGTAGGTGGGAGATATATGAAGGTAGATTCTAGTATATATGGACCCAAAATGGATTTAGAGGATGAAGGATGAAGATGGATGGTTTATTTGGATTTAAATGATGGAGGAGGGGGAATGACAATAAATGATTTGGAGGAACGATGGGAAGATGAAATGGTGTGTATGGAAGCATACTTTGATTTTGCATTAGTTGTACCAAAATTTTTGGATGAAGTATCTTTGGATATGTAACCAAGACCATGATATCTTGGATGTGATTTAACATGGATGAGATACAAAGTACCTTTCTCATGTAGTCCTAAGCCTTTTCCTTGATAGTTCATTTTTTTGAGCATTTTATTTAAAGTAGGATACTTGTTTTCTAGGTAACAAGATGTCAGTCCTTTATTAGATGGAGGATAATGGGTGGTGTATATGAGATGTTCTTCTGCTGCAAATGAACTACCATGGATGAATGTAAGTGAACCAAGGGGATAAGATGATAGTGGTGGGGTGGTTTGGATCAGAGGAAATGGAGGATCAAGAGGTGGAGTATATGTGATAGGAGGATCTTGACTTGGAGGATGGGATGATAGGGGATATTGAGATGAAAGGGATGGAATGATAGGATCTTGACTTGGGAGAGGGGATGATAAGGTTTCTTGCGATGGAATGGTAGGATCTTGATTTGGATCAATAATTCTTTCAACATGCTCTGGAACAAGATCTTGATATGAGGGTATTGGTGTAGATAGTGTGACAAGGAGTGAGTGGGTAGACTCTTCAGATCGAATGGATGGAATGATGGAAGGTTCAATGACTTGGGTGGATGGAATCAATGGGAGGATGGGAGATTCAATGACTTGGGTGGATGGACTCAATGGAAGGATGGGAGGATCTTCAGCTGGGGGAGATGGAGTGGATGGAAGGATGGGAGATTCATCAACTAGGAGAGATGGGATGGATGGAAGGATGGAAGATTCATCAAATGGAAGAGATGGAATGTATGGCAGGTTTGTGATGGTGTTAAGTGTTGGGAGAGGTATGATAGGTGCAGGCATTGGAAGGGACACTGGTGGATGGTGAACTGGGATAGGAGGAAGTGCATGGTGGAGGATTCATGTGAGATGAAAGATTACGATTGGTGCCACATTCTTGTTCATGACTGTTCGTCACAACAATGGATGAAGGTGGTGCCTATAGATAACTAAATCATGGTTTCAAAAGTACAAGTTGTGATGTCACTTGAGACTAATATTGTGGAGCACTAACCACTTGTGGAACTCATTAGATGGGTGGGGGAACAAAGGATAATGGCATTGTGTAATTCATGCCCCCATTCATACCTTGTGTGACAAATAATGATGAATTAGGATTAGATGAAGGATTGAGATAATATGGAAGATTAGAATTGGATGGAGAAGTGAGATAAGATTGCGACGTGACTTGGAGATCTATCTCATCAAGTTGATCAACCATACCTTTGCCATCATTGACATAGGTTGAAGTAGAAGAAAATGAGGGATGACCATACTCATCATAATAGGATTAAGACATGACTTGGATATCTGAGTCACCGGGTTGATCAACCATACCCTCATCATCATCAACAAACGGTGAAGTGGAAAAAAAGGAAGGGCAACCAAACTCATCATAACAAAATTGCAAAACCCAGAATAGGATAAATGACCAACTCACACTAGGATGGCGGAACAACATCTAAGACTCAGAATATGCAAGAACAGATAATGACTACCGAAAATTGAAGAGATTTCTAATGTAATGTAGACAACATTTTGGCAACGTGACAACTTCTAAAACCAAAGATCACCGAGATAGAACCTAACAAATGAGGAGTCAAGAAAACTTAAATGCTAAATAGACAAAATTCAGAAGCGTGACAACATCTAAGATCAATATTGTTGCAAAAAGATAACTAATAACTGGAGAATCAAGTAATTTCTAAGGCAACGTGGATAGAATAACAACAATGTAATGACGTCTAAAATTGAGATCATGAAAGATAGACCCTAACTATTGATAGGTCAAGAAATGTGTAAAGTAATGCAGACACCATAACGACAACACAATGACATCTAAGTCTGAGGACCATAAAAGATCGATGCTAACTACTGTGGACATGTAAGATTGTAAATCAATGAAACATAAATTTGGCAGCATAATGAGACTAAACTGACAAAATGAGACAAGACAAAGCAAACTCGCTAGGACAAGGGTACAAAATCTGCTAGAAAAAGATAGGCAAGACTGAAAAATGTCTGGACAACATAACGACACCAAAAATGCAAACCAATTGTTGTAGGGTGCAAACCCATTGGAAGAGGGTGCAAACTCACTGGAACAATAGAATAAACAATATCAAAAGTGAACCCACTAGAAAAAGACTAAAAAATAGCCATAGGAAACCCACTAGTTGAGAAAATTATAGTGACTATGCTAAGTATGTCAATTCTGGCTCAAAGTTGATAGCATTCTTGCTAAAATATGACTGCAAACCTATTGTAATAGACCATACACCCACTAGAACTGACTTCAAACCTACTAGAGTGATATTTCGACAAAAAGATGACACCAAACATAGCAAGCATGAAGATATGACCATAAAACAACTAAAATCGATTAAGTACAACCTTATGGATAATCAAATGACAATATATGTTAAATCTCCTTAACCAAAATACCACATCCAATCAGATAGATAGAAGCCTGACAACACTGGCTCCACCCTCAACACACACTTCTCGAGCATGCCAAGATTCAAATTCTTGGGTAATCACTTCGCAGTGAATTTTCTATCTCGAATTGGGGGGTACATGAGGAGTTTCTCCGGTATGCGTGTATCACAACATCTGAGTCAACACATAGAAGGATTTTTGAATACTAAAGAACAATTGGCTAATATTGGGGGAATTTTTATGGTGAATTAGGTAGTCATACATGTAGTGGCTAGCTCATTTAAGAGATATCCTAACCCATAGAACACAAATTTTACACATCTACCACACAAGCACTAGGGGATTTTGACTTTCTTGAAGACCACAAAGGTATTTGCATAATGATACCAAGGAAAAACCATCGGTATAACACAATATTACCAATTGATTTATTTCTTTCACTAAAATCCCAAATATTTATATAGAAAACCAAAAAAAGTACCGCTTTGGTAGTTCTCTCTTCACCCGACCTTATAGGCTACTCAAGGAGACAGGCCCTCCTACTTAGAAATGAAAAATCAAGTGTTGCTAACAATTTTCTCTTGCACCTATGACCAGGAGAGCCAGATGGAGAGGATAGTGCGTGTTAGCATTAGGACCACTCTATAGATGCACAAGCGTGCAAGACACGAAAGACATGGGGTTCATTCCTTTACTTGAATTGAAGTGTGCCTAATTACTCAAAAGACACACATGGACACCATTTCCTTAGTTGAATTGAAGTGTGCCTAATTAAACAAAAGACACAAATGTGAAAATGAAAGCAATAAAGGAAATTTGTTTTTATGAATCCCCTCTTCCTTTAGCGGCCCTACAAGCAAAAATGTTAGTGTTTAAACATTTAGGGGTCTTCTTATAGCTTGAAATACTGCAAAAATGTTAGCGAAACCACCCAACAACACACAAATTAGCTGATTAGTACTAAAATAACATTCTAGAAAAATCACGAAAATGATAATTAGCGATCCTTCGACTGTGTGGCACAAACCCACTGTTTCAAGGCATAAACCCACTGTTTCAGGGTGCAAACTCATTGTTTTAGGGTGTGAACCTGCTGCTATACATACAAAAGCCCATTATCATTTATAAAAACTAGAAACTTAAAATGGAGATTTTACATTGCATATGAAAATGATAATAGCGAACCCACTATTTCAGGGTGAAAACCTACAATTTTAGGGTGCAAATCCGCTATTCTGCAGCAAAATGCCAATGATCATTTACAAAAACTTGAATCTTAAAATAGAGATTTTACTTTCTGTACGAAAATGATAATAGTGAACCCGTTGTTTCAGGTAGTGAACCCATTGTTTCAAGGTGAGAACCCACTATTTTAGGGTGCAAACCTGCTATTTTATGCAAACCCGCTATTCTACAGAAAATGCCAATTATTATTTACAAAAACTAGAAACTTAAAATGGAGATTTTGTTGGAAATTTGGAGGAATTGATTATGTGTTGCATTGATGTTTTTTCATTTATGGAAACACTGGCTACTCTATCTTTTTTGGTTGTTTACCGGTATCTGATTGGTCTCGGTAGGATGATTGGTTTTTGGTTGGTAAGATCATGTTGATCCTGTTGGCATTTTTGATGTTCATGTTGTGATTGTCATTGATGGACACACACTTTCATTAAGATTCTCTTTATACATGTGAGTTCAAGCACAACCGATATTTGTTCCAACCGATATGTTGTATTATAGTCTTTAGAGTATTGATGTCTTGCAGAATGTGTTTATCGGTCTGAAGTGGCATGTTGACCCCAAGCGGCTCGTAGATACTAAGCAGTACAAGGGATTAAAGCGGCATAACACATTTTTACCAGTCTTCATTTTGACAAATCGGCAATTGGTATTTTGTATGAACCAGTAATACTCTGTGATGAGTTACCAATCGACATTTTGTGATGAGTTACCATCCATTGATCATTTGATAGTGCCGACTCTCTGGTGGTACTTTTTGTGTCATGTTACTAGATATGTCTAGATGCATTGAACCTAGGAAATTGTATTATAATCCTATTGGACCTACATGAAATCAGATTCCTTTATAAGGACATCATGTCTAGGGTTCTAAGGTTGTTATTGTTGAGGTTGATGTTGTTGCTAGGGTTCAAGGTAGGTGAAGAGTTAGAGAGAGTTTGAATTTATAGAAGACTGAAGTAATGCTGTAATGCATTAAGATCAAGCTATCAAGGATCTAACCAAGCAACCTATGCTATTTGATAGATCACTCACTTGTTGATTACTCACATCTTCGACAAGTCTGTAGCCCTTAATTGGGTAGGCCCAAAAGCCTCTTGTAAATCCTCTAATAAGGTGATTCACATCTATGAATCTAAAATCCTCTAGCAAGGTAGTCTCTAATCAGACTTATCTCCTAACAAAGATTGAGATTTTTAATAGGATCTGTTCTGGTAAAGAACATTGTAAGACCTTAACTGGTCTGACCTTAACTAGTCTGGTTTCTATTTTGTAGATAGTTACTTGTGAGTTCCATCTCATCGTGGTTTTTTCCATTTGTGTTTCCACATCAAAATATCTTGTGTTATGGTGTTTGTGCTACTGTGGGTGAGCATTATTTTCTATTTGGTTTGCATGTTTGTTAACTGGTTTGTCTGCTAAATTGTTTTACTGGTTTACTGTCAGTCTTGCAAAGTGTTTAAGTGCAAAGATTTTTGGGATACTAATTCACCCCCCCTCTTAGTATTCATCAATTGGTATCAAAGCCAACCTTTCTATAAGTTTAACCACTTGGAAAGAGATATGGGGGAATACACCTTGAGGGAAATTACTCAATGGCTCACTCAGTCTAAGCAAGCCTATGATGATCTTATGGTCAAATACAAGGCATCTCAAGCAAAAAGGAGAGAACATGCAAAAAAGCTGATGGAGCTATCTGAAAATAGTTCTGCAGATGAAGCAGACATGGAAGCCCTAATTGCAGAAGTAAACAATTTGAATGAATCAAACTCCAACTTGAAAAAGGAGTTGGAAGGACTGACTATTCGGATGTGTCAAGAGCTTGAGAACTGAAGGAAAGCTAAAGATCTGGTGAAAGAAAGAGATCATGAGATCTCCAAGCTGAAACAAGAGATGAGTGCCCTAACTGCTCAAATCCATGCTAGAAAAGTGGAAAAGGATGACATGCAAGGTGAACTGAAAAGTGCCATCTCTGAGAATGAAAACCTGATGGAAGCAAATGCTACTATTTCCAAAGAACTCTCTAAGTCAAAGGAAATACTTGCTAAGTTCAACAAGAGTACTGTCAAGCTTGAGAAAAAGCTTGAATCTGCCAAACTGGTCAAGAATACCAATGGACTTGGCTATTCCAGTCATGAGGAAGGTGAGACCTCTGGTACAAATGTTGGAGCATCAAAGAAACAACCGACATCAAAGGATAAAGGTAAGAAAAAGTTTAAACCTATTTTCTTTAACTATCTTAAAGAAGGACATACTGCAAATGTGTGTAGGAGTAAGGCTTACAACAATTTTCCTTATTTCCTAAATGATAAGCCTAGATCCTATAGATTCAATGGTAACTGTTATGCATGCAACAAGTATGGGCATAGAGCATTTGAATGCAGGTCTGTCATGAATGACATTGGAAGATATCCTCAGAGGATCCAAGGAGTTGGTCTTGAACCTTTTGTGAACCAGAACCACAACTAGTTTAATGTCTTCAATCATCAGCCAAGAAGCGGTGGCTATCAAGCGGCAACCAGATGGAGAGAAAATTGTATGATCTATCATGGTCATGGTCACACTGCTACAACATGCAGAAGGAAGAATGGAAACATGAACAATGGACCTTGGAGAGCACCTAGATTGGTCTGCTATCACTGCAACAAACCGGGTCACATTGCCAGATTCTGTAGATCAAGAAAGAACATATCTGATGATATACCGGTCACTCCAGAAGGAGACATTGATGTTGACACCATTCAAGCGGATATGAACAAAACCTAGAAGAAGAAACCAGTGGTGTTACAAGACGAACCAGTTTCTGCACCTAGTGTGGAAATATCGGAACTGACAAACTAAGCCTCAGAAAAGCTTAGGGGGAGCAAACGGCAAAATGCTTCAAACCCCCAGTTTACACTAGTAAAATATCTTAACAAGTATGTGATACATGTCGCTTGGCAGAAGACCAAAAATGGTAAAAAGGCAAATTGGGGTTTATGCCCTAATAGAGGAGCATTAATGGTAGTAGGTGAGAGATATGTTTAAAGGCATTTTTCAAATCATTTCTCACTATATGATTTCAAGTGAAGAAAAGTTTTTCAAAGAGCAAAGCGATGAAAAGGCAATTTGAGCTGAGATCTTGAGAAATTGACAAACCAAGAAGGAGATTCAAATTCAAACTACAAGCGGTCAAGTGGAGAACACAAAGTGGTGATTCAGCAACCAACGGAGTGTGGAGTGAAGGAGAATCGGAAAGCCCTAAATTCATGTGTTTTAAAAAGGTATTTCTTGAAGTTCTTAAAGTTTCTATCATGGCTTCTACATCTCATACTAGTTCTAGTGCATCCATTGAGTCTGAAAGTTTTATTCAACGAAAGTCCAAGTATAATTCTCTATCACAAGTTCCAGCTAGTGTGATAGTAGAAGAGGGAATTTCTGACTACATAGACTACAAGATTGAAGACCTAGGGTCTCTAGCTATCCACTGCCAGTTAGGTTTGTTTTGTGGAAAGGATAAGAAAATCAAAATGGAGTATAATATCTTGGAGAAGAAGAAACTCCACAAGGTTGTCTACTTCCTGGAAGATTTAACAGAAGATCACATAAGGATCATTTTGAGCAGAGTCCATGATGACAAGATGTACCTAGATAGGATGCATGATATCACACCGTAGGCAATTCATGCAGTCACCAGTTTCTACAACATAGGGGAAGTGCTAGCCCTAAGGACAATAAGCAAAACTGAAATGACAAGGCTCACCGGTTTAGTTAGTGACTCATGAGGCATGACAGTCAACTCCATCAAGGATGATCTGGTTAAGTATGCTTGCATATTGATAGGCTACTAGACATTCTTTGCCAGCAGAATTAACTTTGTATTTGTTGCAGTGGTAAATGCCACTTACCGGATGATTAAGGAGGACGCATTATTTGACTTGTGCACCGGTATGCAAAGGCAACTCCTGTCAAATCTAAAGTTGATCAAATAGGATAATGCACAAAGGTTTAAGTTTGGACAACTACTGGTCGGGTTGTTCTTTTACTTTCAAGGATACTTTCCAGGAGTAGGAGATGTCCAGCGGTCTCTTGACCAACCGGTAACTAAGCAAATCAAGGAGAGAATTCAAGAAATTGGAACCAGTTACCCTGATGTTCTGAATAAGTATTTTGATGAGTTCAGATGAAAAATGAGCCAAAGGATGAGGATCTCAAGTGATATCATCGAGAAATATGAAGATGATCTCTACTTCACCATCCAAGTAGATAAATGCATAATGGAGGCTGTTGAGCCTGGACAGGAAGAAGTAGAGCCAATGGGCTATGAGGTGATGTACGACATGCTAGAAGGGTATGCCTCTACCCTTATTGCCTCACTGCTTGATCCTAAGGTGAAGAGAACGAGCACCTACCTAGAGAGGATAGCACCAGTTGAGGATCCACCAGCAAAGAAAGGGAAAGAACCTATAGTAAAGAAGGCAAAGGCAGTGCCTGCAGCATCTGCACCGGTTACTACTGCAACTCCAAAAGTGACCAAGTGGTCACCAGCCAAAAAGAAACCAGAAGTAGCACCAGCTAAAGTCTTCAAGAGGAAACGGAAGACAAAAAGCAACTCTGCGGACTCAAAGGAAAATGTGTCTAAGGAGCAGCCCAAGAAGGCAAGATAGACAAGAAAGAGAACAAAGAATGAATTGGCAGTGTCTGCACCAATAAATATTGATATCTCCTCATATAAACCTTTGACACATTGTCAAAGAACAATAAAGAATATTAGGAGAAAATTATTACATGATTTAGTAGACTACTATGATGATTTTAGTGATGAGGAGAAAGAAGAAGTATTATAGGAGATTATTGTTTATTTGTGTACAAATGACCGGTCACAATCAAAGATTAAATCTTAGACACCGGATTCTTTGTATAAGGCATTAGATAATAAATGGTGCATTGCCATAGAAAAGGAACAGGAAATTAAGGAGAAAGTTTTTGCTTAGTACTTTCCCAGCCCGTCAAATTCTGAATTATTTGATGTTATTGACCAAAATAAAGGACTCTTCTTCACTAGAAGAAGAAGACTCTGGCTGTTAGAAGGAAGACTAGATGATGTCGAAAAGGACACTCATCAGTATATGGTAACTACTGTCCAGACTCACAAAGCGCATCATGCTAACTGATAAGCTAAGGAAGAACCGGTTATATCCAAACCGGATGAAGCATTTGATGATGAAGGAAATCTGGTTGTAGAACCAATCGACACTATTGACATCGATGCCTTGGATGTAGAAGATGTTACTCAGGACATACCTTCTGAGGGAATAGGACAGGAGCAATAGGCTGAACAAGGTAATGAGCAAGCTGAGGACAGGCAGGAAGCGGCTAAGGAATAGGTAGAGAAAAAGAAAAGGGATGAAGATGAGGAAAAGTGAAAAGAGGAGAGAAGAAAATATGAAGAAGAGAAGAAGAAGGAAGATGAAGAGGAGAAAAAGAAGAACAAAGATGAAGAGGAGAAAAAGAAGAAGAAAGATGAAGAGGAGAAAAAGAAGAAAGATGAAGAGGAGAAAAAGAAGAAGAAAGATGAAGAGGAGAAGAAAAAGAAAGATGAAGAGGAGAAAAAGAAGCAAGAAGATGAAAAGAAAAAGAAAGAAGAGGAGGATAAGGAACAAGAGAAAAAGAAGGAAGTAGAGAGGAAAAAGAAGGAAGAGGAAAATAAGGAACAGGAGAAGAAGAAGGAAGTAGAGAAGAAGAAAGTGGAAGAGGACAAGGCAAGAGAAGCGGCGAAGAGCACATAGATGGAGACTACAAAGGCAACTAAGAGTCAAGCCAAACCGGTTGACCTCATTAGTCCTATCGATCTCCAGTCTACAAGTGAATCGAAGCTAATGTAGAGCATCAAGGTATCTCAAGAGTGCCTTGAAAATATATGGAGAAAGAAGGAGCAGGATGTAGTTCAAGTGGCTGTGGACACATTTACCGGTTTGATACTCGGTACAAATCTTCCAAACACCGATTCGTCACTAGCTAGACTTAAGCTCCTATGCATAGTAGTAGATGATCAGGTGCAGAGCCTTGAAGAGGCAACATAGGCTAATGTCAAGAAGGAGCCTCAAAAAGCTCTCAATATAGCTCTAGTGAAGAAGTTGAATGAGCTCTGAACTAAACTGAAGAAAGAACAAAAGGATATAAGGGATTCTTTGGTTGAGGGAAATCTACTACTTAGCAAAATTTGTCAACCCCATCTGTTCTATGATGATGTGCTAGCTCAGAAGCAAAAGCTTCAAATAGACTTATAGTCCTACATGAGCACATTCAAGGTGCCTTATGATTCCTTTGCAACTTATGGGCAAACCGTTCACTGGTTTCACATCCAGTCAACCAAAATGGAGCAAGAGATCAACACTCGATCTAGAGATTTGCAGGAGCTACAACTGGTTCTACTTCCACATCTGCAAATTCTTTAGAAGTGTTATCTGAACCTGGATGCCTTGAAAGTTACATAGGAGATGAGCACAGTTGATGCCATGGAAGAATAGGTCTCCCAGATGTAAATAGAGAAAGAAGTAGCCACCTCCCTACTTGAGTCCTAGTCTCTATCGATGAAACAATTTTTGCAGGACTATAAATCTATTTTTGACAAGTATTATTCCTTGTGTCATAAACTTTTATTATTTTAATATCAAATGGAAACAGGGTTGTTCAGTGGTACTTTGTCATTGTTGGCAAAGGGGGAGAAGTACTCTATCTATTTTGGAGAAGTATAGGGGAGAAGTATCTGGATTAAAATTTTTGCTATATGCTTTGATATATGCTCTGATATCTCAATGTTTATGCTCTATATGCAAAATTGTTATACATCGTATTGTTAGAGGGATAGTGTATATGCTTAGGGGGAGCAATTTTGCTAATGGAATGTTTTTGTTGTAAAACACTTAGATGTCAAAATTTTATTTTCCCAAGTGTTGCCATCAATGCGAAAAGGGGAGATTGTTGGCATTTTTGATGTTTATGTTGTGATTGTCATTGATGGACACACACTTGCATTAAGATTCTCTTTATACATGTGAGTTAGAGCACAACCGATATTTGTTCCAACCGGTATGTTGTATTATAGTCTTTAGACTATTGATGTCTTGCAGAATGTGTTTACCGGTTTGAAGTAGCATGTCGACCCCAAGTGGTTCATAGATACCAAGCGGTACGAGGGATCAAAGTGACATAACACATTTTTACCAGTCTTGATTTTGACAAACCAACAACCAATATTTTGTATAAACTGGTAATACTCTGTGATGAGTTACCAATCGGCATTTTGTGATGAGTTACCATCCACCGATCATTTGATGGTGCCGAATCTCTAGTGGTTCTTTTTGTGTCATGTTACCAAATATGTCCAGATGCATTGAACCTAGAAAATTGTATTGTAATCCTATTGGACCTACATGAAATCAGATTCCTTTATAAGGACATCATGTCTAGGTTCTAAGGTTGTTGTTGTTGAGGTTGATGTTGTTGCTAGTGTTCAAGGTAGGTGAAGAGTTAGAGAGAGTTTGAATGTATAGAAGACTGAAGTAATGCTGTAATGCATTAAGATCGAGCTATCAATGATCTAACCAAGAAATCTGTGCTATTTGATAGATCACTCACTTGTTGATTACTCACATCTTTGACAAGTCTGTAGCCCTTAACTGGGTAGGCCCAAAAGCCTTTTGTAAATCCTCTAACAAGGTGATTTATATCTGTGAATCTAAAATCCTCTAGCAAGGTAGTCTTTAATCGGACTTATCTCCTAATAGAGATTGAGATTCTTAATAGGATCTATTCTGGTAAAGAAATATTGTAAGACCTTAATCGGTCTGACCTTAACTAGTCTGGTTTCTATTTTGCAGATAGTTACTTGTGAGTTCCATCTCACCGTGGTTTTTCCCATTTGGGTTTCCACATCAAAATATCTTATGTTATGGTGTTTGTGCTGCTATGGGTGAATGCATTATTCGCTATTTGGTTTGCATGTTTGTTAACTGATTTGTCTGCTAAATTGTTTTACTAGTTTACTATCAGTCTTGCAAAGTGTTTAAGTGCAAAGATTTTTGGGATACTAATTCACCCCCCCTCTTAGTATTCATCAGATCCGATATGCTCCGGTATGCTTTGGTCTATGGAATTGGTCTAGATTGGTTATTCATGTGTTCTTGATGTGTATCACATTCAGTTGGTTCAGGATTTGAGTATGCGGAAGCTACCACTTGTTCTAGTAAGCCTTTTGGTTACTAGTAAGGCTTTTACTAGCAGAGCTTTGTTGAAGATATGTTGATATTATCCATAAGTGTTGTTGGTACGACTTATAGAAGGTTATCTAGATGTTGATGGTTATCATGTTAGTGTTCCACTTGTTTGTGGTGTTTCATTTGTCTTATGGCGACCTATTATAGGTCCGGTGATTATTCTGCTAGGTTATGGGCCAGTTTATGTAACGTGTGGGTTGATGCTCCCGATGCATTACTGATTGGATTCATTGATTGGATTATGTTGTTTTGGTCTTAGGCTAACTTGGTTGATCATTAGATTGTAGGTTTAAATTATGAATTTATTTTATTATCTTTTAGGTGGCTGACCTAATTGTTTAGGTCATGGGTTAGTATAATTATGACATAAGATCTCTTTGTACAAAGATGAGATCATGTATGGTATGGGTGATGGGATTATCTGTATGCAAATAATGTTGTAATCATATGCAAAGGTTTTTGTTGATCATAGGTGATTGAATTGGGTTTGTGGAAGAGGTTTAAGGCCTCTGGTATTGAGCCTAACCAGAACTGTACTCAAGCATGGGAGATGCTATACTTGCAGTTCAATCTTCATTCTGGATTGTTGTCTGATGTTTTCTGTAGTCAATGAGACTCCTTTTGTGATGAGAAATGTGGTCTAGGCTATTGTCCTTACTGCATGTGGAGGCCCCTTATTATAATATTTATTCATTTGATCAGTGGATAGATATTGTGGGTCTCCAATCCCACCATGGTTTTCCCTCTTTGAGGTTTCCCATGTATAAATCTATGGTGTTATTGTGTTCATATTTGTGGTTGCATTGTTGACTATTTTTATATGCTTTTATGTTTATCGGTTGCTGAGTTGTTGTATTAATAAGGTTAAATTTCTCCATTCTGGTAGAACACTGCTTCACCCCCCCCCCCCCTCTTAGTGTTCTTGGATCCCAACAATTGGTATCAGAGTCTGGTGCCTTGGAGTAAGTCTAATAAATTGAGGAAGATCCTGCATCAAGAATCTATGGAGATAAGTTTAAGGAAGGAACTTCAAGTAGAACTTGAAGACTATGATGCTAAAAGATTGAGGAACATGAAGATGAAAGATGAGTTGATATCTACAAAGAATTCATTTTTACTCTCCAAGATAGGTTGTTATCTGCCCAAGCTAAAAGGAAGGAACTTTTACAAAATCAGGATGATGAAGAGAAAGATGCCCTTAAAGAACAATGTCATAAGCTGAGTCAGGAGAATATTATCATGAAGAATGAAATGCAAGCCTTGACTATGAGGATGTCCAAGGAGATTGAAGACCGGAAGAAGAATGAAGAAAATATTTCTATATCTCCGAAAGACATATCTGAGGAATGCATTAGGTTGGCACATGAGAATGATGTGTTGAGAACTGAATTGGTACAATCATAGAAAAATGGACAAGAATTGGAATTGGAAAGAATGGTAGCAGTCCTAAGAGGAGATCTGGATGTTGCAAATGAATACAAAGATAAGTTTAAGGTTAGTTCTACTAAGCTTGATGAATTATTGAAGGATGAAAGGGACACCAGAGACACTAGAGGTCTTGGATTTGAGCATGGAGAAATCTCTAGTACTATAAATTAGGATAACACATCCGGTCAGAAGGTCAACTGAAATCAAAGGTCACCAATAAGGCAACCCAATGCACATAAATTTAATGGTAGATGCTTTGTTTGCAATAAATTTGGTCATATGGCAAGATATTGTAGAAATAGAGAAAATCAGAATAATAATGCAGTTCCCAGTCAGTGTTCAAATTGTAAGATGTATGGTCATAGAACAAAATATTGTAGAATGAATGTGAAATGTCATGCATGTGGAAAGTTTGGACATATGGCTAATCAATGTAGGTCAAGGAATGGTCAAGGTTATAGTAAGGCAATTCAAAAGAATAATGTCACTTGTTATGCATGCAACAAAGTAGGACATATTCATAAATTTTGCAAAAGAAAGAACCTACCAGAAGGAAGTGATAAATCTAATGAGAAGGGAAAGTAAAAGGTTGATGACATTCGGAAGAAGAATGAGAAGAAGTGGGTTATGAAGTTTGAGGCTCAACCATCAGAATCAATTGCCCTAGCTATTCATTTGGATGAAGGATAAACCTAGTTACTCAACCAACTGAGTAGAATGTTCTTGCACCAACAGGAAACTCATCTGGTAACTAAGGCATTCACCTTAGGGGGAGGAAAATTGATGATAGATCTTGCATTGCCCTTGGTAGTGGTCTAAAATCATGTTTTAGATCTTTGGAGAAGTTAGATTGAATGTCAACCGACAAAGATTTGTTGGATCTTGGATCTAGTTTGGTTTACTGATAAGTCACTTTATGAGTTATGGTTTGGTCATACACCAGTTAAGTACTTCAAAATCTTTGGTAGTAAATTTTATATCAAAAGAGATTATTTCATTGGAAGTTTGACCCTAGATGTGATGAAGGGATATTTCTTGGTTGCTCTAATGAAAGAAAAGCATATAGATGTTTATAACAAAAGAATGTTGAGAATTATGGAGAGCTCTAATGTCAAGGTGGATGAGTGGTATAGAGGTCAAATAAGAATTTATGAGAAAAAATAGACAGTGGAAATAGTCTTAACTCAACCGGTAACAGCTTTACTGGAACAAAATGTTGAACCAGTTACCCCGATAGTATTAGAAAACTTAACAGTAACTAAAGATTAGGGAAGAGGAACAGAAAGTCAGAAGACTCCTAGGTATGTAAGGTTGAATCATTCAGAAGATCAAATAATTGGACAAGAAGAAGGTTGGTAGTTGATAAGGTATGCTTAATTTCTTTAATTGTACCAGCATCAGTTATTAAAGCTTGTAAGGATGAATGGTGGATTAAAGCTATGGAAGAGGAATTAGATCAGTTAGAAAAGGACAACACATGGACTTGGATGTTATTGGAACTAGGCTTGATTGATTTGCAATAGATATTTGTCAAAAGGAAGGAATTGGTTATGTTGAATCATTGCTCCAGTAGCTAGGATTTTCAAATATTTTCAAGGATTTTCTGGTATGGTTATTGTTTTATGATGACCTTACCCTATTAGCATGTTTAGATGTGGATTGGGATAAAGATATAGGTAACCAGGTAGGCTCATCTGGTGAAGCTTTCTTTATTGGAAAAAAACTTGTTTCATGGATCAACAAGAAGCAGTCCTGTACTTCCTTGTCTATTGCTGAAGCTGAGTATGTTGTTGCTGCTACTAACTGTACAGAAGTTCTATGGATGAAGAAAATGTTGAAGGATATAAAGATGGATTGTAATGTACTGGTAGTTATTCACTATGATAGCTTTGCTCCTATTGACATATCAAAGAATCCAATATTTCTATCGAGAATAATTTTCTGAAGGAGTAGGTGGAAGCAAATAAAGTCAGATTGGTTTGGGGAATCATTTGAGCATTTGAGAGGTGGGTTGAGGTTTTTTGCCCCTCTGGTAGAGACCTGAGTGGTGCTAATTGGCATCAGTCCAGTATGCATTATCAAAGATATTATTCATTTTGGATTGATGTGGTGATGCTACCACTCAGAGGGAGTAGTCAGTCATATGGTTCAGAGGATTTATGATTTTTCTTTGATGTTTATGTCATATTTATGGCATTGATGTCAAAGGGGGAGAGATATTAATGTGAAAAACTTAAGGAGTTATATACATTAAGGGGAAAGATATTTATGTGAAAAATAGAGCTTAATAGAGATATCAGTCTAAGGGGGAGATTATTGGCACAAGGAGGAGGAACTGAATTTCAGATTGGTTATATTCCATTGGGGAAGTTTGGTTTAGGTCTATGGATGGTTAAATGGCATAGAGATATTTGGTTATGAACCTCATTGTCATATCAATTTGTTGGAGATTGTTGGTTGTCTTCCATTGGGGGAGACTTGTTTGTCATTTCTTGGCACTTGGATATTTTTCACATCTAGTGTTGCCATCAATGACAAAGGGGGCTATTGTTGGCAATTTGGAGGAATTGATTATGTGTTGCATTGATGTTTTTTCATTGATGGCAACACCGGATGCTCTAGTTGCTTTGGCTATTTACCGATATCCGATTGGTCCTAGCAGGATGATTGGTTTCTGGTTGGTAAGATCATGTTGATCCGGTATGCTCCCGTATGTTTTGGTATGTGGAATTGGTTTAGATTGGTTATTCATGTGTTCCTGATGTGTATCACATTTAGTTGGTTCAAGATTTGATGATCTGGAAGCTATCACTTGTTCTAGTAAGTCTTTTGGTTATTGGTAAAAGTTTTACCGACAGAGCTTTGTTGAAGATCCTTTGATATTATGCATAAGTGGTGTTGGTGTGGATTCTAGAAGGTTATCTAGATGATGATGGTGTTGGCATTATGTGAACCAGCATGAGCCTTATGTAAATTGGCATGAAGACATAATGATATTGTATGTTGTCATTGATGTCAATATGAGACATAGTGTGAATTGGCACATGAGATAAGTGAAGAAAGAGGTACCGACATATGTGTGAACCGGTATATGCCAAAGTGAAGTGGCATGCAGTTATGGGAACCGGCACATGGAAGCACTATATGACTACCAGTTGGTAAGGTAGCTTCCAATTTGGGGTTTCCAGTTGGAGTATCTCAAGTCTGTGTGACTCAATTGGTGATCTTTGTGTGATGAGTTAGCAGTATGATGGAGGACAGATCGTGTTGCCACGTAAGCTCTATGCATGTGAAGGATCTTGCATGAAGAAGACTATTCCTATCTACCTCAGGAATGTGCAAAGTCTATCAAATGGTGATAATGCGTGATGGGTTATCAGCCACCATGAAAACGGTGGATAATGGACGATGGAGAATGTCTTGAGATCAACTCAAGGCTGGTGCATTTAATGCAGTATGTTTCAATGGTCAGGATTGAACCGTTTGAATTGCTCAACCTAATAGGTTTAGGGTTTAAGGTTTTTGCTACCGACCTGTATGTTCCCTATAAGGTCAATGTTAGGTTTCTGTCTAAAGTTGTTGGCAAAAGTTGTGAGTGTGTATCCAACGAAAGTGATACAAGATTCTTGCCAGACCATAGGAGAGAAGAGATACCTGTAAAGTGTATGTGCAGAAGGAAAAGAGGAGCCTAAATGGATTTGTATTAGTATTAAGTGCTATTAATAGATCATTGTAATACCTGTTGATCTCTAACCACTTCAACAGTTGTAAAATCCCCTAACAGGGTAGCCTTAACTGGCTTGATTCAAAATCCCTTAAATCAGGTGGTCTTAACCAGCTTGCTGTAAATCCCTTAACTGGGTAACTCGAAGCTAATGAGTTCTGAGAAGCTAGAGAAGCTTAGGAGATCCTTTCAGCTATTGAGTTCTTAAAATCCTCTAACAAGGTGACCCTACTAGGTTTAACCCTTAACTAGGTATCCCTTAACCGGGTGATCCCTAACAGGATTGGTTCCTACCAGAACCTATTGTAATGTTCTTAACCGGACAAGGCTCCTAACATAGTAGACTTCTAAAGAGTTCAAAAAGCAGCTTGTGGGTATTCATCCCCACCGTGGTTTTTCCCAGTTGGGTTTCCACATGAAAAATATGTGTGTCATGTGAAATACTTTTGTCTTGTGATGCTTTGCTTTATCTGTTATGCACATGAAGGTTCTATGTTTTATGCCTGTCTATAAAACATATTGAACTCACTGTTGTGAAGATTTGATGGTTAAGTCTACTAGTTCATGCATGTGAATATTATGATAATGTGGTATTGAGCTAAGAGAAAAGCTTAGTGAGTGACCGGTTCATGACTGACTGAGCTATACTAGATGTTACCGGTTGCAATCTATTTTACTGGTACCTCTATTTATCAGTTATTGTGAATGTTTGCTGACAAACCAGCTTTGGACTATATTTGTGTTTGTACTGATTCACCCCCCCCCCTCTTAGTATCGGTTTGGTACTAGTGGTTCATCATTGAGTTATCAGTTGGTTATCATGTTCATGTTCTAGTTGTTCATGGTGTTTCATTTGGCTTATGGTGACCTATTATAGATCTAGTGGTTATTCTGGTAGGTTATAGACCAATTTATGTAATGTGTAGGTTGATGCTACTGATGTGTTACTAGTTGGATTCATTGATTGGATTATGTTGTTTTGGTCTTAGGCCAACTTGGTTGATCATTAGATTGCTAGTTTAAGTTATGAATTTAATGTATTATCTTTTAGGTGGCTGACTTAATTGTTTAGGTCCTGGGTTAGTATAAATATGATGTAAGATCTCTTTGTAGAGAGATGATGTATGAGATTATATGTATGCGAACAATGTTGCAGTCATATGAAAATGTTTTTGTTGATCATAGGTGATCGAATCGGGTTTGTGGAGGAGGTTTAAGGCCTCCATTATTGAGCCTAACTAGAACTGTACTTAGGCATGGGAGATGATATACTTGTAGTTCAATCTTCATTTTAGATTGTTGTCCGATGTTTTCTGTAGTCAATGAGACTCCTTTTGTGATGATCAATGTGCTCTAGGTTGTTGGCCTTCCTACATGTGTAGGCCCCTTATTGTAATATTTATTCATCTGATAAGTGGATAGATATTGTGGGTCTCCAATCCCACCATGGTTTTTCCTATTTGAGGTTTTCCACATATAAATATGTGGTGTTATGGTGTTCATCTTTGTGGTTGCATTATTGACTATTGTTATATGATTTTATGTTTACCAGTTCCTGAGTTGTTGTATTAATAAGATTAAATTTATCCATTCTAGTAGAACACTGATTCACCTCCCCTCTCAGTGTTCTTGGATCCCAACAAATACTACCTTCTGTACGAAAATGATAATAGCAAACCTATTGCTTCAGGTAGTGAACCCACTATTTCACGGTGCAAAACCATTGTTCTACAAGAAAATGACAATTATCATTTACAAAAACCCGAAACTTAAAATGGAGATTTTACCTTTCATATAAAAATGATGATAGTGAACCCACTACTCTAGGTAATGAACCCATTGTTTCATGAAATCATAGGATTGATAAAATAGGCTTCCCCCTAGGTGGAAATAAGCTTGTAGATCCACTTTTTTGCCTGCAAGTGCTCAAAATCTGTAATAAAATGCACTAAAATAACAAAAAAAATGTTAAAATGACCCGTGAAGTGCATCCCACTGGGCATGCCAAAAAATGTGCAATAAAAAATGTGCATGCTAAATGAAGGGCTAAAAAGAAAGCTAATTAACCGTATAAACACAATGCATCATACACCTCAAGATTAGAATGGTAAGACTAAAATAGAGAACAAAATGATAAACAATGCAAACCATAATTCCCACTTTAATTTGATTATTTCATGATTGGATGTGTGCTCATGATGTAGCTTCAGATGTTTGATATTGCTCCATGATATTTCATGAGATGATAAATTGATTAATGAATGAAAGTGATGAAAGATGGGTTGAGTACTAATTTTGGCAGAGTAACGATATGATGTATGAAAAAGTGGATGATTTGGTCTAAAACGAGGGGGATTAAATAGGAGATAAGAGGAAGGAGAGAGGATGAGAGAATGCAACACTTGTCCTTTAGAAGGACAAGTGGCACACCAAAGAGAGGCAAATGTAATAAGATTCCACACTTGTCCTCAAAGAGGATGAGTGGTTTGAGGACAAGTGGCTCAAAGGGAAAAGACAAGTGTCCGAAAGGAGGGACACATTAATTAGTTAGCCAAATTTAAGCATCTACACTTACATGTAGTGACTATTTATAAATATTTTTTTATATAATATATCATAAGTTACCATCTACTATGCTTGCTAGTTCTTTAAATGATGTACCCATTTGAAAGGGTATCTGAATTATGATCTCTTAATGTTTCTCAATCCTTCTAACATATGTTCTACTCATTAATATTTTTGTGCAGTACTTAATTACATGTTGCAAAAGAAAATCTACCATTTTATTCTCTTCTTATATCAATGTTTTATGATAAAATAAATCATCATGCATTGACCTTGACCCATGCTATTTCCATAAAATTATTGGCTTTCTACTTTGTAGTGAATCAATTCTTTATCTTCTTTAATTTGAGTTCCTAAAAACTTATAAGCCCCACAATCTTGTGAACCTTGAAGAAGTGCTTAGTTTTCCACTTCACCATGTGTTGTAATAGGTAGTTCTTTTAGGTTTTATCTATTATTTTTCTTTCAATTTTTTGTATTACAAAACCTACACATGAATCCTAAATTTCAATCAAGAACTCCAAAAAAAAAAAAAAAAATGTTTTTTGTGAAAAGGAAGAAACCACTTATGATCAAAGAGCTTACATTCAAACAACATTTTATATTGTAAAATAATTTGTGTAGTTTAGATTTCTAAATTAGTTTGCATTTAGATATTTATATGTTAAAGTCACTTCAACATTACAAATAATTTTTACAAATAAATACATTTTTTTACATGTGATAATCCTAATAAATTAAGCATTCTCATAGTAATCAAACTATGTTTTGTTGCTCCCATATATTTAGTAGAATAAGGTTGTCTATGTCATATACAACATATTTGAAAATTTTAATCAATATTTAATATGTTTGCTTGAAATAACTGAATTTTTTTCAATGTTATTTGATATTTAATATTTAAAATCATAATTTTTATTATTTTTTATTTGTCAAATTTAAAGCAAATATCATCATTCCAACAATTAATTGTTATTTTAATCCCAAATAAATTAAAATAAATAAATAATATCTTTTTTTTTTTTAATATACAATTTTCATCATTAAAAGTTCATAATACCAATCTAAGTTCTATTAATAATATATTGTAAAGTTAACAAATTTATTTTTAATTTTTTTATTATTTTGTTACTTTTTTCCAATTTTTTTAAAAACCAAGTCAATTAGAAATATTTAATTATTTAGAGATTTCTTTTTAAAACTTTAAAACAAAATAAAAATAGTAATAACTACCTTTAACAACTGATTTATTAAAAATAGTTATTAATCTTAAAATTCAATTTTTGAATAACTAGTTTTTAAATATACAATTTTCATCTAAGTCGTTAATACATTGGTTAAAATATTGTAAATTTATTGAACTATTTTTAATGATTTCTTTATTATACATATTTATTTTTCTAAAAAATAAAATCAATTTACTTTTTTATTTTTTTAAAACAAATCAATTAATCATATTCATAGTTTTATTTTTTAAATTTTAAAAATAAAATAAAAAATAATATCATTTTTTTTTTTATAAAAGTGGTAAAAAACCACTAAATTTGATTAATTATATAATAAATTTTTTACAGTCCTGGTTCAAAGAGCAACAGTAGGAAGAACCAAGCAATGAAAACCTCTAGTATTTCTCATAAGAAACCTAATAAACTTTTTTGTCTCTAGAAGACAAAATGCATCATTGTAGGCAGATGCAAAAACCCAATCCGAAGAAGAGATCCAAACCCACTGATACATATAATAGAATGAAGATATAAGGAGTGTATGTGACTCAACCCCAAACCCCACCAACCAGACAAAAAAACACCCAATCCCAATCCCAGATACAAAATACAAAAACCAACCCATACAAAAATGATCTAGGGCCAAGTACAAAAGGCTTCTACAAGTAGTATCAAAATAATTGAGCAAAAAAAACCATCAAGGATGAAGAAACCAATCGCTACCTGTCCCTCATCTAGAGGAGACAAAACCACATTAATAGATGAATCATTTGCACCATGACCATCAGGAGAAATCACCTGCAAAAGCACCACCATGCTTGAGAGGGACATAACTGCAACCATAGACTCAAGAAGAAAGTGCAGTCCTGTAAAAAATTCACAATAGAAGAGAAAGTAACTAGCGACACATGATCTAAGAAGAATTCAAAAGAAAGCATAGTATCATCATAATTATCAGAAATCAACCCTCCTCTAATTATAGAAAGTAATTCACCATGCCAAACATTAGAGGGAAGTTGATGAAGAGATAAAAACCACCATAAGGAATATCACTAAAGTCAAGATGATAAGAAGACAAAGCACTATCCACATCAGGAGCATAATAGAAAGAAGAGAGTAGGAATGTGTCTAATAATTCCTAAACCAAAGCAAAATCGATAAACAAATCCATGCAAATAGTAACAAACTGGGAAGCCACTTTAGCAAGAAAAACATTTGTGTTTTTCACCAGCCACCACCTACCCACCACCTTGCGAATAGAAAGAGAAACATTGAGATGACACAAATTAAACAACCTACCAAGATTTTCATCATCGAAGGCATGGCTATCCTAAAAAAATCATAGGGTTTAGTAGGCAGAATGATTCGGTAACCTACAGTATAGGCAACCATAAAAAAACATATGTCCACAAAAAATAGTTCATGATATATAGAGCCAAGTAGTGCATGGAAGAGAATTCAAAATGACATATCATAATTTACCAACCTCTTACCACCATAGATCATAAACACCAAACGAGCTTGCAATCACATCAAAATCCAAGTACCAAAAAAAACCACTAAAGACGCACAAACCTCAACACATGACCCGTACCACCAACTTACCTCAAACAACTATGCAAACCAAAGCCAAGCATAAGTAATCATGAAAGGATACCAACTTAGACAAAACCAAACAAGGAAATCTCATATCAAGAAGAGAACCATACCAGGAATTTATTGCATAACACCTCAAGAAGGGATAATCATTACACATACCCAAATTGGAAAGGAGACACCAGCTACATCACATCACCTCACAAACTATAGTCCACCCGACGCCTTCCTTTAAATCATAAAAAAGAATGTAACTCTAATAACATCAAGTAAACAACAGGCTCCATACTTAAAATCATTAAATGCACATTATCATTACAAATACCTAATTTGGGAATGAGATGTCTCCTAGAACACATCACATCACAGACTATAGTCCGACCAACACCCTCCTTTAATTCAACAAGAAGAATGTAACTCTAATGGCATCAAGTAAATAGCCAGAATAGGCTCTGTACTCAAAGTCACTAAATGCACATACATATTAATGATCTCAACTAGAGTGCAAGGCCACATCAAAGCCTGAAAGGATGAGAACCCACAACACCAAAACAAACAAACCCATATTCAGACCAAAAATTACCCAAAAATACACTTCATCTAAGATGTTTCGAGAAATGGAGGAAGATCACAAACAACTACATCCAATGATTGGATATTCTCATTTATTGTCTTATTGGCCAAAAAATCTGCAATATAATTAGCCTCTTGTAACAATGATAAATAGAGTATGAGTTAAAAAATTGAAGTTGCAACAAAATTCTATCTAGCCAATATTATAGATGCCAAGAATGAGAAGTTCTATTAGCCACAACATAAAAAATCACCATTGAATTTCCTTCAATCACAACATCTCTAATATTCAAGGAAATCAGCAACTCTAGATCAATAGAGAGTGCATGAAACTCTGCAACATTATTTGTCCCATTCGGGATACATTTGCACCTAGCCTTGACAATATTGAGATCATCATCAGTAACTACCACACTAATGCCAGATTTACCCAAATTGCCTCTCGAGACACCATCAAAAGTTAATTTGTACATAGATCTAGGGGGTGGCTGCCATTTAGCCTCCATTCTTTTATTTCTAGAAACCAAGCTCCTAGAAATGGCACCCTGAGAGGGGAGTAAATGCAAAGCCTGCCAATGCCTCATAATCCAACTGTCCCAAGAGGAAAAAGAACACCAAGAATCCAAACCTTTATAAATATAAGACAATGCAGTTTCGGAGATGAATTTTTCTATATGAAAAAGAACATCAACCAAGGATTGATATTTTTTCCTAAAAATTCTATTATTCCACTCAAACCAAACATTTCAAATTAGAATAGAAGGGGCAATGTCCCATAAGAAAGCACAAAAAGAGGATGTAAACAAGGAAGACCAACTCCTAAACTGGGATAGAATATCCCCACATAAGGTCGTAGACCAATTTAACTTCCTAAAAATCCAGTACAACAATCCAAAGCAAAAGGATAGCGGACAAAAAGATGATCACCCGATTCCAAAAATACCCATACAACACACAAGGAAAGATAATAGTAATGCCAAATCTATCCAATCTCATACTAGTGAGGACTCTATCTTGGACAACCAACCGGGAAAAAGCACCTTCTTTTGGAAGACATGCTACATGCCAAAAAAGCCCTATGAGGCCAGGATTCCCCCATGTGACTAGAAGATAAAAATCTATAACCATCTTTAACCGAATACCCTCCTGACTTAGAGTGAATCTAGAGTAGCTCATCCTCCTTCTCTGAGAAAATAACCTGACGCTTGTTCAATTCCTCAATAGAGGCTGACTTGATCTCTTGCCCCACAGGCAATGATTCAATAGATTTCAATCTTACAGATGAAAAGACCTAGACAAATCAAAATAAAAGTAATCTACCAAATAAATTCCCCAAGAAGATTGCAACTGAGACATAAGAGGTGACTAATCTATAATGCTAGTCAAGGTAGAGTAGCCATTCCACACTTTCTCCTAGAACTTGGCTTTCTTACCATTATGCACAAGCCAAGATAAGCCTGGAAGAATAACAGACCTACAATTGACCATGAAATTCCAAATTGTAGACCTTTTGGGTAGTGAAGAAGCCATGATAAGAGCCTCCCTAGGCCTATTACCTAAGTATTTAGAAAACAAATTAGAGGTCCATTTGGAAGATGGTTCTTTATATAACTTTCATACTAATTTGGCCCCTAATGCCAAATTTTATTTATCTAGATCTGTGATGCCAACCCCTCCCAAATTCTTAGGGAGACACACCTTATCCCATGCCAATAATGGAATTTTAGCCATGTTACCAACATTATCATTCCATAAGACAAATCTCAAAATAGATTGCAAGTTAACAATTATTTTTTAGGAGCCTTCAAGACTAACATCAAATAGATAGGGACCACATTTAAAATAGACTTAATAAGCACTAACTTGCCAGAGAAAGTAAGCCACTTATGGTTCCAAGGGAGAATCCTTGATGATATAGAAGGGGAGACCCTATCCCAGAAATTATGCTTCTCAGAACAAGCAAAAAAAGGAATCCCTAAGTACTTTCAAGGGAAATTCCCAACTTCAAAACCCCAAAATCTAATCAACCAAGATTGTACTAGGGGAGAAGCATTAAGAAAGAAGATCTTATACTTATTCCTATTTACCTTTTGACTAGAGAAAGCTAAATAATCCATAATGATCTTATTAATAACCCTAGCTTTAGTCATAGTAGCCCACCCAAACAATAAGGTATCATCAACAAAAAGTCAATGAGAATGATTTTCTACCATATTAGGAATATTAATACTTTTCCAAAGACCACCCTCCCTAGCAGCAAGGATAGATCTACTTAAAGCCTTAGCCAAAATGATAAGCAATAATGGAGATAAGGGATCACCTTGTCAAAGACCTCTAGATGAAGAAAAGAATCCACACAAGGGGCCATTCAAAGTAACCAAAAATATAGCAGTAGAAATGCATTTGTATATCCATCTCACCCATTTATCCCCAAAACAAAAATTTCAAAGGATAGAGCATAAAGCTTTCCAATTTACCCTATCATAATCTTTCATCATATCTAACCTGAGTATCATAGCAAGAATAGACAGGTTGGAGATAGAGTGAAGGACCTCATGAGCCACAATAGCACCCTCTATAGTTTCCCTTCTAGGGACAAACCCACTTCGCTAAGGATTGAGCTTAGAAAGTCTCAAAGATATTTCCTTGCTAATTATCTTGTACAACATATTTCACAAAGCAATAGGACGAAAGTCAGCAAAAGACTTAGGGTTCTCAATTTTAGGAATGATGGCAATAAGAGTGGCATTCATCTCCTTCAGTATAGACCTATTCCTTTTGGCCTCTTCCACAACAAGAAAAATATCATCCCCAAGAAAAGACTAGCATTTTTGAAAGAATAATGTAGTGAACCCATCAGGGTCAGGAGCCTTCTCAGGAGCCATAGAAAAAACAACTTCCTTCAACTCTTGACTAGAAAAATGGGCTATAAGCATTTTATTATCCTCCTTAGATATGAGATGAGGTATGGTAGAGGTAAAACTATCATAGATAGAAGAGGACTCTATCATCAATAAGGATTTAAAGAATCTAATGGCCTCGATGGCAATGTCCTAGATGCAAGAAATCCTATATCTCCGCCTCTTAATATTAGCCGAAGAGTGAAAAAAATTTGTTTTCATATCCCCCTCCACAAGCCACAAACCTCTAGACTTCTAACGCCAATATATTTCTTCACGGGAAAGAACTTCCTCAAGTTGACTATGCAACAATTGATGTTAAGCAAAGGCAATCGAATCCATGCCAACATTCATGACATAATTATTCAAAACCTCTAACTCATTTTGAATTCTAGTTTTTTTGGTAAAAATATTTTTTAAATGTGAGATATTCCAAGCCCTAATCTTCTCCTTCTTGAAAGAGATCTTTTTGACAAACCAAAATATTCTAGTCCTAGAGACAAAGGGAGCCGAAAACCACCATGATTCCAAAAGCATAAAAAAAGAAGGGTCCCTAAACCACATAGGCTCAAAATTAAAAGGAATCTTCCTAGGGGCTCTATCATCCAAGATGGACAGCAAGATCAGAAAATGATCAAACCTTGGATTTGGAAGAAGCATTGAAACAACATCAATATCTGAAGAAAGCCAGTTTTCATAAATCATAAAATGGTCAAGTCTCTCAGCTATCTGGGAAAAATCCTTTCACATATTTGTCCAAGTAAAAGGACCATTTAGAGTTTTACAATCCAATAAGCTATTCTTCTTAATAGAAGAGTTGAAATCAACCAAAATACATATATTAGTAAGAATCCCCCTAGTCTTCTCCTCCTCATGATAAATAGCATTAAATACCCCTCCAAAGACCACAAACTTCCCCCAAAGAGGGGATGAAATTAAGGTTAAAGTATCCCAAAGGCCTCTTTTCAGCAGAATACTCATAGGACCATAGATGTAAAAAAGCTAGAACTTAAGATTAGACTCCCTACTCTTAACCATACCCAACATCCAATTAGGGCAGAAGAGACCAATTATAACTCAGTAGTAGCATCATTCTAGAGAAAAGTCAACCCACCTGAAGCCCCCATAGAGGGGGAAACACAAAATTTCCAAGCTTTCCATTTAGAAAATAAAGAATCAACAACTCGCACATTTAATTTTGTTTCCTGCATAATAAGAACATCACACTTCATTAAGTCCAATTGTGACTTAATCAAGCGTCTCTTGTTAGGGGCATTTAAAACCCTAACATTCCAAGAAATGACCTTCATTGGCCTCGAGGGGAGGCATTGTCTCCCCTCTTCTTATTGGCATTATCCCGACCCTCCTTACCCACCACAAAGGCTGCCTGAAGATTCCTTTTGGTGGCAATAGATCTAGTAAGAGGAGGACTAAACTTATATTTCTTTCTCAAAGAACCTGAACCCGAACTAAAAAGAGTTGACTGGATGCCCGCATCTATTTCCAACTGAGTATGAAATGCCTTTGGCTTTCTACCCCACTTAGAAGGAGATATGAATGGAGAACAAAGAAATAAAGATGTTTGTGCTAAAGGCAAATTGGTTCCAAGATCAAAAGCTACCTTATTGCCATCAGACATATCACCCTCATCCACCAAAACTTTAATTGGAGATAGAATCTCAAAAGGATTGCGTGTAGGAGGAATCTCCAAAGATTTATTCAAATTAACAAGGTCTTGATCAATAGAAGTAACAAATTTCTCAATAATATCATGATTCAAAGTGAGATTATTAACAGTTACCAATTTTTGTACTTGAGAAATTAATTTCTCATCTAGGGCAATAATAATCAGCTCAGCCCCCTGAGCCGACAGAGGTGTACTAATCAACCTAGAATCATTTACAAGAAAAGACTCCCCAAGAGGCTTCCCTTCCCCAAGAACCTGATTAGTCATGGTAGTCTTACATTAAATCGTAGTAGAAACTCCATCATTTGGAATCCCTAGAACATAAAGACCCAACCCAACAAGCTTATCAGCAACAGACTGAGTAATCTTCAAAGCATCACAATCCACAACAGGAAACAAAGGAGAAAAATATTTCTCCTTTAAAGAAGTAAACCCTAGGGTCTTATCAATAGAAGAATCAATATTCTTTATGAGGTGAGGGTTAGAAACTAGAGAAGAATTTGACTGTAATAGAATTTGCATATCATCATGGGTGAGAGAATCAAGATTTTCCCTATTCTTACCAACAAACTTAGTATTCTGTACCTACTTATTAACAAATGATAAACCTTTTAAACATGTAAATAGAGTAGCGCCCATAACCACACATGACTTAGTAAGCCAATCAGAATCATGAATAAGTCTTGCCTCTAAATCCCATCAATCAATTTTAAATTACAGATGTGAGGAATAACAAAATTCGGCTTAAGCAAGACACAAATATTTATCTTGAAAACCCCATCCTCAAACAAAGAATGCAAGTGCATTAAATTCCTAAAAGAGTCACCTATCTTTTGCAAAATCTTTGAGTTAGAAAACTCATATAGTATATTAGGTAATGAAAACCAAGTAGGGATGCATTTAAGAATATCTTAAGAAGCCAAAAAAAGGGGTTTCCAACATTCCACAAATACCAAATTTCGGCCAAACCAAAAAAATGGCTTCTCTAGGGATTTAATTTAGCTTCCTAAGAATAAAAAATGACAATAAAGGAACTCGAGGAATGAACTTGAAAAAATAGTGTACCATACCACATTTCATTAATCTTACTATGCAATTTAGAAAGAAAAATATTTTCCCCCAAAAAATGAATTAAAACTTCCAAGGAGTGCAAATCTCTAGCTTTCTTATCAAATAGAGCCTCAGTCGCAAAGATTAGGGGAATAGGAAGCCATACCTTGTCTGCAACCTTTTCCTTACCAAGGAGCTTGTTTGTGCTCTTATTCAAATCATCCATCAATTTCTGTCACATCTCTGGATTTTGCTTAATCATCACATGCACTTTGCTTGATTTCTCAACCTTTTTAGGGTTAGTCCTAGACAACTCCTCCACCCTTTTAGGGTTAGTCCCAGACCACCCAACTCATTTACCGGCCCTATTCCTTTGATATCTTGAAGACAGACCCTTATTACCATTAAAACCATTACCACCACGAGGGAGGGTTTTCTACTTACTCCAACCTTCATTTTGTGGATGAAGAAAGCCCCTGAAATAATCTAATTTTGGCTAACCATCAAATCCATAATGCACTTCTTTCCTACTTGAATCAATCACATCCACCCACTTTCCTCCATGAAAAACCCATTGAGGAACATGATCTCCCTGCAAGCCATAAGGATTTGAAGGGGGGGAGGATCCTCGAGGGCATCCTCACCCCAATTGAACCTATGCAAGTGATTGCCTTTTTTGTGAAATTTTGGCACCCCCCATATTATCATTCCTTGAGCCTCCACCCCCCCCAAAAAAATTAAAAAAATATCTATTTTTATTAATATTAATTATTATTAATTATTAAAATTTAAAAAATAAAAATCTAAATGTAATGCTCTCTAACTAAAGGGAAAAATCATAACGTAAAATTTAAAGGAAAAGGTTTCTTTAACATGTTAATTTTTTTTTTCGCATGTTTCATCCATTCTATGAAAGAGTATAATGCTTTGTGTGCAGGCTTATGTAAGTTTTATGATATGCTTTTTCGTAAGTTTTTCTCACTAAAAAAAACTAGGATTAAAATTTGCCACGGTAACACAATGACAACAAATAAAATCATTCCAAGTGGACATGAATGTAATGGTTATTGCAAATGGAAAATGAAAAAAACTCTGATTCAAATGAAAGTCATTTTTTTAAGCATTAAACTTGCTTTCAGTTTAAGCATGCATAATATTGCTTTAAATCCTATGCATTTCTAACAACATTTCCAACGATTCATTGAGGTCTTTTGCGGCTCTTCATGACACATTAAAATCTTTTCTGACTGAGAAAATCAGGTGTGAAACACATTTTTGGTGGGGGAGCTCCCCCACAAGGGTGATTCATTGAGGTCTTTTGCAGTTCTTCATGACACGTTAAAATATTTTTCGAATGAGAAAATCAGGCATGAGACACATTTCCGATGGGGGTGCTCCCCCACAAGGGAATAGCCTATCGGCTAACTAAACATATATTTTTTCTATATATCTACATGGCATTTATTTAAACAACCTCCACCACACCAAATCTATGCCATGCCCACTTATTGACACCAATAATTTTGATTTTAAACAATGAGATGTTGTTAATTAATTTTTTCTTCTTTACTATCAAATTAATTCATATAAATGCATCACTTTATCCCAGAGTGATTTTGTCACTTTAGGTAGTGTTAGTACTCTCAAAGTAACTAGTAGGAACTTAAACAAAATATTAAAAAAACTTTGACTTCTTTTCAGACCACACTAATTTGATTTTATAAATGGTAACTTATCGTGTAGAGAGCACTATGCAATATTGTTGCATTTTTCAAGCTATAGTGATAAGTTAAATATAACAATCAATATTTGCTACAATTTTAACTCATTAGTATCAACAATTAAATTCTATATCATGACAAAGTAATTACAAGAATGATGCTATATTATTTTTGTGTCTTCAATATCAATAAATGAATATAACATAAATTCAAACTTAATGAAAATACTCTTCAACAACAACAATATATATTTTTATCTCAATATGAATACACCTTTACTAGGACCAATGGTCGAGTATTGAAAAAAAATATAAAACCTTTAAACTAGAAATGTATCAAATACAGAGGAAGTATGCACACCATTGTGCCAATAATTTCATATCGGTCTTATTTTATTTCTAAAATATTTACACAACCAATCTTATAAAGAGATGAAATGTGTCAAATGCTGCATATTAAAAAATAAAAACATATTGAGATTAAAATAAAATAAAATAAATTATTAAAATAAATAAATAGCAATACATTGCATATTACTTCAATCTCATTTACATTTAAATATTTTTAGTACAAAATAATTATTTTGTTATAATATTTTAAAGATAAGTATTAGTCACTATGTGACAGAATACATACATAAACACATGATTTGCATGAAAAAAAGGGAGTCGTTGGCAACTCAATGTAACATTGTGACATAGCTATTGATTTAAATCATTGATAAATAATCTTTATTACAAATTTAATTTTGTTGAATGTATCTCAATGTAACATTGTGACATAGCTATTAATTTAAATCATTGATAAATAATCTTTATTAAAAATTTAATTTTTATGAAGGTATTTTCTATAAATTAGATTTAAATGGTTAAAATTATAGAGTAAGACAAATGCATTTGAAATTCTCATTACATTTAGTAAATATAAAAAATTTAAATGTATTTTTGATGTGTTAATTTTGAATTTTCAAAATATTTGGTATTATTATTTTCATGAGTGAATGCATACATTTGTAATAAAAAATAATAAATTTATTATTATCTAGAGATTGTGTGAATATCATTTCTAGTTGATTTTATTATATTATGATAATGTGTTATTGTTATCTAATCTTGCTTCATTATTTTATATAAAAATGAATAGGAACAATTCAAGTGATTGCAGTTAATGATGCATAATTTCTATAATAGTGTCTTGTTCGATCCAATGCTCTCTAACCTCTACTTGAAATGAAATTTCAACTATCAAATAATTGATAAGAATCAAACACACTACAATCTAAAATCATATTGCATGGAGTTCACGATCCTAATATTTTTTTTAATTATCACACTTCTCATTTATTTATATAAATAATCAATCGATAAAGATACCTCACTAAGTGTAATGTCCCCTGCGAGGAACCTCATGTTATTAAATAATCATACAAACAATAATAGATAAATGCAATTTTTTTTTAAACATAAATATTTAATGACAAGTATCAATTAAGGTTCATAATACTTAAACTTCCAAGAAGTTCCCCAACATTGATTAACAATTCAGATTGCATGAAACATGAAAGTATAACCATAAGCATTCATACATATTACATACTAACCACATTAATCCATTACATATGATTAACATATCCAAACCATTTTAAGCTCAACATCAACTAAAATAAAAGATAGCTCATAAGAACACAATGGATTGCTGGTACCAACACTGCACAATCTAAAACCACTAAACATAAATTAACATTACATTACATTATCCAATTACATCAAGAGTCCTCCTTAGTGAAATGATACAATTAAAACCATATAAAAGTACACAAAACATTATCATAAATACATATTCAATGTCAACACTCTAAACATGAACAAGATGCACATGAGAAGACCACATTCACGCTCTGCAAGGAAACTGACTTCCAAAGGTAGACCATGACCACCTGACCATGTGGTACCCAAAGATCCACCCCACCATGCTAGGGATATAGAAACTAGGTCCTAACAAACATACTAAGGTCAACAAGATGCAACCCTCCCAAGGAAAGTCTAGTACTAACATTAGGGTCTATTATCAGAGGCTCATTATTATAATACTCTGGGTAAAGTGCTAGGATGCATTAGGGAAGAAGTGTCATCACATGGCCCCTCCCAAGATACACATGTGGTATTGACAACCTTTGATGAGGACAAAGTGGTTGACTATGCTATCTCTAAACATCATATGGATGGAGAAACAATGTTAGCTCCAAACATCTCCTAGACAGACAAGCAATGCCAACTCCACAATGAGTAACCTAGGTGGCCACTTTGAGCCCTGACCCCCATTGCGAGGCACACCTCCTTAAAGATCTAATGCAACCTTTCCATTGGTTAACCCATTCCTAGGGTAGAAACCAAACATAAACAAGACTTAATCAAGCAAAAGATACATCACCCTACAATAAGCCTCAATACCATAACCACATGATCTGACCAATCACAAAGGATATAATAGAGTCACATCTACGATGTCCAAATATAATCAATAAATCACATCCAAATAGGGGTAAAGACATCAGGTTTACCAACCACCCCTATGAGCTTCTAAGTGTAAGGAAGTCAAGTAGCGGAAACAACTTCCTACACTAGCCTTGAGAGGAGGGTAATGCAAAACTTTTTCAGATCATTAGAACAGTTACAGAAAATAGAAATAGATATAATAGAAATCATACCACAACTCAGTGATTTACATGGGGAAAACCCTTTCGGGAGAAAAACCCCACCCTCCAAAAGCAGCTCAATATTTTATTCAGCAATCAAAAACAGATTACAACATACTTGCAGAGCAAGCTCTTCGCAGGAGTACCACTAATCAGAGATTCAGAGGCAACTCAATAGCCATAGGACTCTTACACACAACCTCTATCTCACACACCTCATAAATAGGAGATACAATACAAGAAACCGTCAAACGGTGTTACAAAACCATGGGCTAAAACCACCCAATAAGGTGTAGCCGACCTTATCTCCCTTCTATGACATGTTAAAGCATACATCAACACGTGTTGCTCCCTTTTACAGCTCATTTATGTATCCAATACAAATTATTTTTCCTATTTCAGGAGTACAAACTTCCGGAGGCCATAACTTGAGAACCGGGTGTCCGATTGATGAACCGTTTGAAGCGCCGGAAAGCTCGCGAAGTGCTCTATCACCTCATAACCAGATTTGCCAATTACGGCCACTTTTCAGGGCATTTCGGAGCCTCTAAAGTCCCCAAAATTAAGTTTAAATATTTTATTGCACCCCTCCAAGACGAAAACTTTAATATCTTCAAAACTAGCTGTGACCTTGTGACGAAACTTTACCGGAATGCTTATCTAGCCAACCAGAAGCTTCAGGGAGAGTTTCGCACCATTTCGTGCTCAAATGAAAACTTACTATAAATAGTAACCTCGCATAAATGCAAGGTTGAGACACCATTTTTTCCAACAAATCTCCCACTTGTCGAACACCTTGCAAGAGCGGAAGGGAATGTCAACACAATGAATCAATTGCTAGGAGCCATAAGGCCCATAGACTCTGAACACCATCTGAACTTCTCTGTGCTCACAGCCTTAGTTAAAGCATCTGCAACATTCATCAAAGTTTCCACCTTAACCAGCTTCACCCTACCATCTTCGACCATATCTCTAACAAAATGATACTGAACATCAATATGTTTGGTCCGGGCATGAAATGTCGGGTTCTTAGCTAGGCTAATTGCACTCTGACTGTCACAGTAAACTGTCACTGTACCTTGTTTTATTCCAATATCTGAACATAGTCTCTTAAGCCAAATGGCCTCTTTACAAGCATGAGTAGCTGCCATATACTCTACTTCAGTAGTGGATAAAGCAACCACAGCCTGTCGCTTACTCATCCAACTAATTGCACCACCAAACAAAGTAAACACATAAGCACTGGTGGATCTTCTGCTATCAATATCACCTGCCCAATCTGAATCCACATAACCATGGATATCAAGGGAAGTCATGTCTCCAACTGAATTACCATGATAACACAAAGAATACTCTGAAGTACCCTTCAAATATCTGAAGACTCTTTTGACTGCATCCCAATGAACTCTACCAGGATTAGACATATATCTAGAAAGTACTCCCACTGCTTGGGCAATGTCTGGTCTAGTACAGACCATAGCATACATCAAGCTTCCAACCGCACTCTGGTAAGGCACTCTGCTCATGTCTTCCATCTCCAATGGGGATGTAGGACAATCTGAAATAGATAGTTTCGTTCCAACTGTAAAAGGAACAGTCAATGGTCTACAATTCTGCATGTTGAACCTTTGTAACACTGAATTCACATACTTACTTTGGCCTAGCCATAGCTTTCTGTTCACCCTATCTCTTCTAATTTCCATCCCAAGAATGTGCTTTGCTGCACCAAGATCTTTCATTTCAAATTTAGCAGCGAGCTGAGACTTCAGTTCTGAAATCATACCTTTCCCTTTACCAATGAATAACATATCATCAACATACAATGCAATGAATAAGAAATGATCACCATAAGATTTATAATAAACACAGTGATCTGATTTAGAACGTTCAAATCCCAAACTCAACACATATGTATCAAATTTCTGGTACCACATCCTAGGACTTTGTTTGAGGCCATACAAAGATTTCTTCAATTTACAGACCAAATTACTTTTGCCTTTCACCACATAGTGCTCCGGCTGTGTCATATAAATATCTTCCTCCAAATCACCATGAAGGAAAGCAGTTTTCACATCCATTTGCTCAACCTCTAAATCATAAGCAGTAGTAATAGAAAGCAAAAATCTAATGGATGTCATTTTTGCAACAGGAGAAAATATCTCACCGTAATCAACACCCTCAACCTGAGAGTAGCCTTTTGCAACCAACCTTGCTTTATACTTCTCAATGCTTCCATCTGAACCAATCTTTTTCTTGAACACCCATTTACAACCAACAGGTTTTCATCCTTCAGGCAATGGTACAAGATCCCATGTATCATTCTTTTTCAAAGCTGCCATTTCTTCCTCCATAGCAATCTTCCAGGATTCTGCATCATTCATACCTAATGCCTCTTCTACAGATTTCGGTTCATCCACACTAGTATTCAGAGCAAAAATACATCTCCAATCATCAGGTGAATACCTTTCAGGTGGTTGTCTATGTCTTGTAGATCTTTGAACAAGCTGAGTTGGAGGTTCTTCCTCCTCTTCTGAAGATTCAGAGCTAGACGAGCTCTCCTCAAATTCTTGCCTATCTAGGGGTCTCGATTCAACTCTTTCAGGTGTAGAAGGAAGTTGAATCACATCTTCTTTTTTAGTCTGTTCTGGCTGCAATGTAACAGAAGGAGACTTAATTTCTCTAAAAATAACACTTCTACTGTGAATTACCTTTTGTGCAACAGGGTCCCAAAGCTTGTATCCTTTCACACCATAACTATACCTGATGAAGATACATTTCATAGCCTTGTTCTCCAACTTTGTTCGCTTCTCCTTTGGCACATGTGCATATGCCTCGCAACCAAAAACTCTAAGATGTCTCAATGAAGGCTTATGACCTGACCATGCTTCCATAGGCATTTTATCAACAAGAGCTGATGTAGGAGACCTGTTAATCAGGTAGCAAGCAGTGGCAACAGCTTCAGCTCAAAAATTTTGTTCGAGACCAGCACCACTCAACATACTCCTAGCCTTCTCCATCAGTGTCATATTCATTCTTTCTGCAACTCCATTCTGCTGTGGAGAATACGGAGTTGTCTTCTGCCTGTTAATTCCACAGTCTTTACAGAATCTATCAAAATCATTAGAGCAAAACTCACCGCCATTATCAGTTCTCAAACATTTTATTTTCTTTCCAGTCTGCAACTCAACCATTGCTTTAAATTCTTTAAAACGACTAAAAACTTCAGATTTACTCTTTAGAAAATATACCCATGTCCTTCTACTAAAATCATCAATAAATGAAACATAATATGTGGATTTTCCAATCGAAGAGACATCTACTGGACCAAACACATCAGAATGGATAATATCCAAAACACCACAAGTTTTATGAGAACTCGAGTAAAACTGAACGCGGTTTTGTTTTCCATAAATGCAATGTTCACAGAAATCAAAGTCAAGATTACAATCATTCAAACCTTCAACAAGATTTTTATTTTTCAAGGTCCTTAGACCCTTTTCTCCAATGTGGCCAAGTCTCTGGTGCCATAACATAGTCTTCTCTGTAGGTAACTTTGCTTTAGACGAAAGAGCACCCTTAGGTACCCAAAAACCATTTCCATCTGCTGAAGGTGAAACCTTCAAATCTTCTAGTGAAGTATCCACAGATTTACTTTTTACAGAAGTGCTATTACACTCAACAGTGTATGCTTCAAGCTTATACAAAGTGCCAAACCTGACACCTCTAGCAACTACCATAGCACCCTTAATCATCTTACATCCTGTTTCAGAAAAGACTACCTGCACACCTGCATCTATCAGTTTGCTCACAGATAACAGGTTTCGTTTTAATCCAGGGATATGCAGCACACCATTAATCCTTTTTATTCTACCATCAAAAAACCTGATTCTAACTTTACCTCGACCAACAATGTCTAGAGGTGAATCATCACCCAAGTACACCAAACCTCCATTAAATCCTTCATATTTAGAAAACCAATCTCTATTGGAAGTCATATGAAAAGATGCACCTGAGTCAATTAGCTAGGCATCATTACCTGCATGAGTCGCCAAAGCCGCAATAAATGCATCGCCATCTTCCTTGTCAGACTCAGAATCAGAATCAAACTTTTTCTTTTTCTTCTTCTTTTCTTCTTTGCAGTCCTTACGGATGTGACCCGGTTTACCGCAATTCCAGCAAATGACTTTGGACTTTCCAGGAGATTTCGATCTCCCTTTGGATTTGGACTTGCCGCGCTTCTCATTCTTCTTGCCTTTCTCCTTAGGTCTTCCACGAACAGTTAGGGCTTCCTTTGAACTGATGGATACCTTCCTTTGCATCTCTTCACCGAGTAGGGCACCCACCACATCTTCAGATTTCAAAACAACAAAAGTACTACCGATAGCCATAACAAGAGAATCCCATGAATCAGGCAAAGAGCAAAGCAAGATCTGACATTTCTCCTCCTCATCCATCTTAACACCGACAGATACTAATTGAGCCACCAACATATTGAATGGTTCTAGGTGGTCTGCAATTCGTCCACCCTCTTCCATCTTCAAGGAATACAATTTCTTTCTTAAGAAAATTTGATTTAATAAAGATTTCACTTGATACATCTCACCAAGCTTAGTCCATAGCTTCTTTGCAGAGTTTTCTTCATGGACATTGATCAGAACAGAGTCTGCCAGGCACAGTCTGATTAGACCCTTGGCTTTTCGGTCCATAACATCATACTGAGCTACCGCAATAGGATCTGAGGGCCTTTGGACATTCGCATCAACAGCATCCCAAAGATCTCGATCTATTAGCAGATCTTCCATCTTCAGCTTCCACATCTCAAAATTACTTCCATTAAATTTCTCCACCTCTATTCTCCCTGATGAACTCGCCATCTGAATATTCCTGCAACAAGATCAAAAAGTGTCATCTGCACAAGCTCCCACTCAAATCTGGATTAGTTCAAAAAACCCAACTGCCCACAATTGAAACCAAAGGTGATCAGGCTCTGATACCACTTGTAAGGAAGTCAAGTAGCGGAAACAACTTCCTACACTAACCTTGAGAGGAGGGTAATGCAAAACTTTTTCAGATCATTACAATAGTTACAGAAAATAGAAATAGATATAATAGCAATCATACCACAACTCAGTGATTTACGTGGGGAAAACCCTTTCGGGAGAAAAACCCCACCCTCCAAAAGCAGCTCAATATTTTATTCAGCAAACAAAAATAGATTACAACATACTTGCAGAGCAAGCTCTTCGCAGGAGTACCACTAATCAGAGATTCAGAGGCAACTCAATAGCCATAGGACTCTTACACACAACCTCTATCTCACACACCTCATAAATAGGAGATACAATACAAGAAACCGTCAAACGGTATTACAAAACCATGGGCTAAAACCACCCAATAAGGTGTAGCCGACCTTATCTCCCTTCTATGACATGTTAAAGCATACATCAACACGTGTTTCTCCCTTTTACAGCTCATTTATGTATCCGATACAAATTATTTTTCCTATTTCAGGAGTACAAACTTCCGGAGGCCATAACTTGAGAACCGGGTGTCCGATTGACAAACCGTTTGAAGCGCCGGAAAGCTCGCGAAGTGCTCTATCACCTTGTAACTTCACCGGTTACAGCCACTTTTCAGGGCATTTCGGAGCCTCTAAAGTCCCCAAAATTAAGTTTAAATATTTTATTGCACCCCTCCAAGATGAAAACTTTAATATCTTCAAAACTAGCTGTGACCTTGCGACGAAAATTTACCGGAATGCTTATCTAGCCAACCAGAAGCTTCAGGGAGAGTTTCGCACCATTTCGTGCTCAAATGAAAACTTACTATAAATAGTAACCTCGCACAAATGCAAGGTTGAGACACCATTTTTCCCAACACTAAGGATACTACAACTTGATTAAAATAAAAAACCTAAGACGATCTATAGATCAAACTCAATTGAATATTGCCAAGCCTTTAGGGTACAACATACATAAAAGGGAGCGACTTTGAATTTGAACTCAGGACAGGGTGGGAAACCCTATAATGTACAGGAAAACCAGGGAGTGGGCGGAAAGGATGGATCTCAGGACTGCCATGATTCTTCTGAACTAAATGGAAAGGATCTGATGGCTAGGGAACCACAAGGTGGCGATAGGCCTCTTGATCCCAGTGGGGGGGAAGGATCATGTGCTGGAGGTAGCCCATTGTAGGGACATCGGTTATCAATGGACTTCTTTGTTCAGTGTCAAACTGAGTGGAAAGTCCTCATTCCATGCAGTGCATAATATCTCATAACCAAAAAAGGGCATATTTGCTATTGAAGTTCTCGATCCAGTGATTGAGCACAACATCAACCTTATGGCTTTGACACTGGTAGGCAAATTTTTGGGCCTAAGACCAAATATTGATGTTGTCAAGGTGTTTGCTAAATGTAAATAGGCACTCAAAGGTCAGGTGGAGATCACAACCATGTCCAAAGGTGCATTGTCTCTGTCTTTTTTTTGTGAAGAAGACATGTAGAGGCTTCTTTGTGATGGCCCTTGTTTGATTGGAAAATCTGTGCTGGCTCTGCAAAAATGGTCACCTTTGATGGACCTAAATGAATCCTTTTCTGTCCAAGCTCTAGTTTGGGTCAGATTCCTTCATCTCCCAATGGAGTTCTGGGTTGAAGATATTTTCAAAGGAATCACTAGTTCCTTTGGGGAGCTCTTATCTATGGATCCTATCACAATGGCTAGAAGAAGACTCACCTTTGCAAGGATTTGTGTGGGAGTCATGCAAGGAATAGATATGCCTTTATCTATTGAGATTAACTCTAGACTATGGAAGTGGGTCCAACCATTGTAATATGAAAGTGTACCTTTTGCATGTTTTCACTGCAAAAACCCAATGCATACTGATAAAAAATGCCCCCTACAGGTTGTCAAAAAGAAAGAAAAGAAAGACAAGATAATGCAATGGAGAGACAAAAATCCTATTAAGCAACCGATTGTTAAAGAAGAAAAGAAAATGGTAGAAGAAGAGTGTCATCATCCCTACCACTTTTGAGAAACAGGGGAACATCAATATGGAAAACATTAGAAAGCCATGTGTCTGAAGGTGGAAAAGAGGATCAAATAGGCAAAGATGAGAGAGAATGACAAAACCTCAACCAGGATGAATAACGAAGTGATAATCTAGAAGAAGGAGAAATGCAGGTGGTTTTGCAGACCAAGGAGTTGGCAGCTTCGAATTGCACTATGGAAAACATTCACAGGGATTGCCCTCGATCTGACTATGAGGACGCCCAGAGGTGCTTGATTCTTGGAGGGATTTCATCATCAGTATCACAACAGTCAGTTGAGATGGTGAAATCTACTTTCTAGCCGTCCCCCACGACTTCATTGCTTAATATAAGTGCAAAATGGGTTGAGGAAGAAGCTTTCAAGCATAAGGCATCCACCCAGAACAACCAAGAGGACGATATACAGAATAATGAAGCTATAGAATGAAAGAAAGGTGGAAAAAAGGGGCCGAATTCAACCCCCAGGCTACTCCTGTCAAGACCAGAAACAGGACTAAGGCCGACATAGGATTTATCCCCTCACCTTCTGGAAGAATATCAACAAGCCAACTCAGAGATCAAGAGGCCAACAAGAAAATAGCGGATGGGACTCAGATGACCATAGTTGAGGTATGTTCCCCAAAAAGAAAATGAAAATTATTTCATGGAATATTCATGTATTGAATAGTCCACATAAACAAGATGTTCTAAGAAATTTCATTAGAGAACATAAACCAGATATTGTTCTTATCCAAGAAACCAAAATGACTAAAGAGAAAGTTGAGAAGATTAATCTTTTTAAGGATGGTGGGGTATTAGGAGGTATCTCTGATGGAGCTTCTGGGGGTATTGTCATTTTCTGGAATCTTAGGCGAGTCACAAGGGTTCCTGTTAAGTAAGATAATAACGTGGCTTTTATAAGGTTTCATCATTTAGGGGATGGTACCTCATGGCTCCTAACTAATATTTATGCTCATAATAATAGACTAGGTAGATGCAAATTTTGGAAGAAGTTGGAGGATGTCAAATCTCCTGTTAAGGATGAATGGTGGCTGGTGATGGGGGACTTCAATACTCCTCTCCATGATAATGAGAAGTTTGGGGGCATTCCGTCTCAATTAGACATGCGAATGGACCTGTTGAACTTAATTAATAACCAGGGCTTGCATGATATTGATCTTAAAGGGGCCAATTTTACCTGGACCAACTAATGGGCAGGGGGGGGGATCTTATTCAAGTCAGATTCGACAGGGCCCTTATCTCAATTGACTTGTTTAGCCATTATCACATCTCCCTTTTGTCTATTTCTCGGATTGGTTCAAACCACTTTCCTGTGGTTTTTGTGGTAGAGAATATAAGTGAAAAAAGAAATTTCCCTTTTAGATTTGAAAGGATGTGGCTAGATCATCCTAACCTTGAGATGGTCATTGAGGATTGGTGGTCGATTGATGTCAAAGGTAGTGCTATGTATAGAATGGAAAATAAATTAAGGCATGTGAAATATAATAATAAGAAATGGAACAAGGAAGTTTTGGGGGATTTATTCGTAGCTAAGTCCAAAACCTAGGTTGAGCTAAACGAAATCTAGGAAAAAATCTAAGCCAGCGGATATACTGAGGATTCTATCAGAGAGGAAAATGAAGTGCTTGTAAAGTATCATGAGATCATCAGAAGGGAAGAAGATTTTTGGAAACAACAGTCCTGGTCTCTTTGGTCTTTGGGTTAAAGTTGGGGACATAAATACCAGATTCTTCCATATGACTACTCTGAAACACAAGGTTGTTAATAGGATTTCTAAATTGAGGACTGGTGGATCTAAAACAAGGAAGGACGATGAGATTAGGAATGAAGCCAGGAAATTTTTCAACTCTCTTCTCTTTGCGGATAGCAGGCTAGATGATCATTCCCAAAGGACCCTCTTAGAGACCATTCCTTCCCTCATTAATAAAGATTAGAATAATGTCCTAGTTGTCATTCTTTCTAAAGGGGAAGTTAAGAAAGTGGCATTCTCCTTTAATGGTAATAAAGCCCCAGGACTTGATGGGTTCCCCTTGTTCTTCTTTCAAACCTTTTGCAGTATTATAAAAAAGGATCTGGTTAAGGGAGAGCAAGAACTTTTTGGGGCCAGGTTTATCGTAAAGGAACTGATTGCCACTTTTCTGCTTTTGATTCCCAAATGTCCAGGGGCTGACTCGATGGATCAATTCAGACTGATCATCTTGTGTAATTCCTTATATAAGATTATCTCAAAGGTGGTCACTAGTAGATTGCTCACAGTTCTTCCATCCATTATATCGCCCCAACAGAGTGGCTTTGTGCTTGGAAGACAAATCTTAGACTCTATCATCACTATTCATAAAAATATTCACTCACTATTGGAATCGAAGAAATAGGGCTTCTTGATGAAATTGGATTTGTCTAAGGCCTATGATTGGGTGGACAGGGGGTTTTTGGACAATGTGCTTAGAGTTTTTGGTTTTTGTGAAAAGTTTATTCGGCTAGTTGGCCAACTCATTTTGACCCCTTCATTCTCTGTCATCATGAATGGAGCACCCTCCCCTTTCTTGAAATCTTCTAGGGGCATTAGGTAGGGGGACCCCATCTCCCCTTTTCTATTCACTATCTTGGTTGAATGTTTGGGCAGAAATATAAGCAAACTTGTTTCTCAGAGTCTTTTGTTGGGAATCTCTCCTTTTGGATTTAAGGCCTATTCTCACCAACAATTTGTTGATGATACCATTTTAATGGGTTCTTCATAAATTAGAGAAGAAACTAACATGAAGAACCTTCTCAATACGTATAGTGCTCCTTCAGGTCAATCGATTAACTGGGAGAAAAGCTATTTATTCTTCTTCAACACTCTAGAGGACAGATAGACTAGGATGGCCTATATCCTGGGATGCCAAATTGGCCAACCTCCTATTTATTTGGGTCTCCCCTTGGGTACAAAACGTACAGATATTTTATGGAATAATCTTGTTGATAGATTCAGTAGGAAGTTGGCTGGGTGGAAAGGGACCCTTCTTAGCCAAGCAGGTAAAATCAAGCTCTTGAAATCTTCTCTCCAAAGTCTTTTGATTTACACCTTAAGTCTCTTAAAATACCTAGAAAATTTGTAGATGCAATTGAGAAAATTCAAAAATATTTCCTATGGTCTGGGGTCAAGGAGAAGAAGAGAGTTGCCCTCATCGCTTGGGATAAAGTTTGCAAACCAAAGAAGTTTGGGGGGGCTTGGCCTGAGAAACATTAAAACATTGAATAAAACTCTCCTGGCCAAACAAATATGGAGAATCTATTAGGGAACAAGTGAATGGAATGAAATTTCGAAGGTTAAATATTTACATTTGAGTCCTACCATGGATGATTTCCTTGCCTCAGATTATATCTGAATCGGTTCTACCATATGGAATAGTGTTACTCATGCAAAAGGCATTATGCATCTGGGCAATGTGTGGGCCATTAGTAATGGTAGAAGGGTAAATTTCTAGGATGATGCTTGGATTGGAGGTGCTCCTCTCAATGATAAATGGTGGGACCGTCCCCAGGTTTGGGCTGTGCTGCAAGCGGCAAAAATGTCAGATTACATCGAAAGAATGCAAGAAAAAAGACCTGAAATCACTAGTATTTTCAAAATGGGGTGGAATTAGGGCACCCTAACCATTGGCAACAGGAAGGTTAAGGTTAATGAGACCATGATCTCTGAGGCAATTGGTCTGCCAATGGATGGATCAAATTCTACAGGGACCGAAAGCTGTCAGAAGCTGCTATGAAGAAATTTGCAAAGGATGAGGTGGAGAAAGAGAAACTAGTCAAGGGAAGCCACACATACTACTCCCCTAAGGTAATCAAGAATCTTTGGCGATGGATTTTGTTTTCTTTCATGGAATTTATAGCTTTAGATGGTAGATATACCAGAGTTTATAGTTACCATTTTGTTATTCTTAATCATTTCTGGTACAAGGAGAAAATCTCCCTCCCCTACTACATGTTATGTGCCCTATATGCCGAGATTATGAATTCTATCTCTAATCCCAAGACTAATCCTACATTACATGAGGGTCTTATGGTGGTCCTATACAACCATATCAAGAATACCATTGTTCAACAGGCTATATTTGAGGTATTCGAGTCAGATGACGATTTGGGTGATTCAGATGATGAGGATTATGAAGGGTACGACACAAAGGTGGATGTCGAGGTGGACCCCCATACCACCAAGTCAAGAAAGCATAAAAGGAAAGCCAACAAAGAGGAGTAGGGTAAAGGGTCAATCAGTCAAAAAAAGAAGGGGGGGGATAATGACAGTTGGTACAAGGAAGAAGAGGTGAGTGAAGACGACATGGAGAAAGACAATGAGGAGGTTCAAATTATTTCAAGCCAGAAGAAAAAGGGGAAGATGCTAAGAGGTGAGGAGTTGGAGGCCAAGAACCGCACGCCCCTTCCTACTGACTCCAAGGATAAGAGAAAGGGCTTGGCTGGGGAGAATTCTCCAACAAGGAATTATGACAACTAAGTGGAAGGAGGTGGATTTGGAGGTGAACTTGGACCTTGTGGGAGATGAAGCTTAAGATGGTTCCCCTCTGGAGTTTGACCTTTGTATCAAAAATGTAATGGATTGCTTCAAGAAGGTCTTCTTTTGGGTACAAAAGGAAATTAAAAACATAAAAGATAAACAGGTCCAGGAAGCTAGCAAACTTGAAGCTATGCAATCTATTGGCACTGGCAAGTTCATCTCTCCTCCTGACTCCTTAAGTGAGCTGACTAAAGCTATCAACAATGCAGAGAAAATTATTAATGCCCAATGCAATACCTTTAAAGCCCTCGAAGATAGAGAATGAGCAACTGAAAAGAAGATGGAAGGGATTGAGAATACCCTCAAAAAGATTGGGGAGCAAAGTTATAAGATTTTAAAGGCAGCCTCTGATAGTATCAAGGTCCTTATTAGAAAACTTGAATAGGTCCAAGGGGATAAGGCCCTCGGGGACACTACTGAGGAGAAGGTCGAAACCCCTGAAGATAATGAAGATGGTCTTAGAAAAAGAACAAGAGCAAGTACTAGGAAGAAGAAAAACCAAAGTAGGGAAATTGAAGATCTCAAGAGGACTGTTGTGACAATGGAGCAATTGGAGCTGGAAGTTGCCAAATTGCTAAAGAAATTCACCTAGGCTTGGTTGTTTTTCTATGCTTTCTTCGCTGTCTGGTGTTTAGTTTCTTTGTGTTGTGTCTTTTCTATTGCTGGCTTTTTGTTTCTGACCAACTATCCTTTCTGTGGTTGCTATCTTTTTTTTTTCGGGTGGACTTTGATGACTATCTTCAAAACCTGTTTTGCCCTAGTAAAAACCATACATAAAAACACCATCATCAATAACCACCTTCATTAAATTAATATTTCATTTACATCTTTGATCCAAGGTTTATTTATATTTAACAATAATTATGGAACAATTTAAATAGCATTTACATTAATATTGTGGAATGAAGACATAATTTTAAGATATATAAACAAATAGTTTAAGTAACATTTAAATTACTCATTTCCAAATTATACACATATATAAGAACTTATGAAACTATAGGTTCACAAGGGCGATTGAAATTCTGACCTACTATTCATTGACATAGATTTTAATTCCAATAAGAATGGTTAAAAGGACTCTCTAAAACACGTATATACTTTAGTAATTAAATAGAATTATATTTTAAAATTTCTCTTGAAAATATAAACAAAACATTATAATATACAAATACTAGAACACAAGGTAATACAAACTTAAAAGTTAATCCCTTAATGCACAAGAGAAGGATTATATTAATTTCTAAAACAAATATTATTATATTTTATATAAATATTGGACAAATACTCTGAACTATAATATATGAGATGTTCTACAATTAGGAAATGTGTATTTAGTCGATAGGCTATTTCATTGATCGGAATTAACTTTAATTGGGTCTTGGGTTTTTGCACTAAATTTTATCAAAGCTATTTTTGATAGATATTTCATTAGATATTTAAAAAAAAATTGAAATAAAAAGACTTTAATAAATCTATTTTTAATTTCTACGATCTAAATCAATTCCCATTATTTAGTTGGGTATCGCCTATCCATTAGTGCATATAAGTTTATTTCAATGGGAGGTCTTCAAAAATTGCTATACTTATCTTATCACTTTTGATTGGCAATTCAAAAAGGGAGAATGCCTAGGAAGTTAATATATTTTTAAGGGCTTGTGAGCAAGGTTGTTATGAGAATTTTTTTGTGCAGATTTTGAGTTGTTTAATTTATGCATTTTATTTAATTATTTATTATTTTTAAATAAAAATAAATTATTTATTTGTCATATGTTTTATTTATATTAAAGAGTATTTTTAATATTAAAATCAACAAAACAAGGGTGGTGATCTTATATAAAGACATATTAAAAAGATCACAAACAACTGGTCAAGAATAAATCTTTGACAACAATTATGAATAATTTTGTATTAACCCTTGGATGAATCATTTTGTTGAGTTCCTCTAATAGATTAGTTTGGTTGAGTTTAATGTGCAACAATCATGTTTCTTCCTCAAAAGTAAGTTGTCAAATTTACTTTAATATTTTAACTCAATGTGTCTTAGTTTGTAAATTACATATAATTTTTTCTACTTGTGAATCCATAATTTTTTATTAAAATTAGATATGGTTGAAATACTTTCATCTCTACTCTATGTTTACCCTTTTATTAGAGATAGTAGAGTATCAACTTCAAAGCTAGAATTACAATTTTATTTGTAATCCTAATCCTACTAGTTGTGAAAAGCCTACCTTACTTGAAGCTTGTAAAATTCAAAGTATTTCTACTTTCAAAAAAATCAGCATATTATTTAATATTTTTTTATAATGTCAATTTAAAAAAATAATGTAAGATTATGTACATTATTTGTAATCTTACATTTCTTTTGTTAATTTAATTTTTATGATGAATAATGTAATTTTATATTATACACTTTAAGAAAATATTATTTTTGTTTATTTTATTTATAAATAAGATCTTTGTTACTTTAAAAAATCATCTATAATGAATAAATTCTTACTATTTTTAACAATCAAAATTATTTAAACATTAATATGATTATTTCGTATATTAATTTATAATTAATATTACATTATTATTATGATAATATAAAAATATTAATATAATAACAAAAAAATAATATAAAATAAGAATATATTAATTATAATATAATCGTAATATGATAAAATAATTTAAAAATAGTATTAAATTTTAATAATACTATAACATACTAATATAAGATCTCCCCCTTTTTTAGAATGATGGGCAAGATAGGGAGTGGAAGCAGAAGCGTAGCTAGGGTTTCAAGAAGCCATGGCATAGAAGGGGAGGTTTTAGAAGATAGGGATGGCGAAGATGATGGTGACTGTAAGTGTTGGGAGGATGGTTGTGCTCAGAAACTATTGGAGACGATGCTTGCATGGTAACCCTCCTCCCTTTTGGCTGCTTGCAATGTTCTCCGTAAGAAGGTTGGCATCGGGTTTGGTGCTTTGTTTGGGGCTATTGAGGGTATTTTCCTACTACCCCTTGGCTTGTTTGTTCTCGGTCATTCCCCATTTGGAGGATCAGTTTGCTGTTTGGTGGAAGGGCTTGTTGTTTAGCTGGCCTTAACTCTGCTTTGCCCATTGGTCTTATTATGATCGATGGCGGATTTGTTGAGTTGAGGGTCTTTCTAGGTGTGGCTGGGGTTGTGCATGGTGATGGGGATTTTTGTCCTATCCTCTCGGCCTCTCTTTTTGTCACTGCTTCCTCTCGTGGAAGTGGGTCCCGCGGCTACTTGGCTCTGGTTATGGTGGATGTGGTGATTGATTTCCTCACTCTTTTCATAGAATGTGCTTTCTCGATCGAGCCTTGGAGTGAGGGGGTTGTTTGGGATCCAGGTGGAGTTTTAGGAGAATAGTTTTTTTGTGTTTTCCTGGTTTCCCCTTTCCCCATAGGTTGTATTCTTCCCTATGGGAAAGTTCTAGTGTGGATGGGGGCCTCTGTGTGGGAGGTCTCCATTTTTTCTTGGTGTGGCTATTCAGAGTTATCTCTTGCAGACTATGAGGATTTTTATGGATCTATTATTTTCAAGAGATTCTCTGATGTTTTAGAGGCTATCATTTTTCCATTTATCTTAGTCTTTCCAATTGAGGTGGACCATTCTTCTATAGAGGGGAAGAGTTGTGGGTTGAGTTTTGTGGGATGATTCCTGCTGGGGGTTTTGAAACCCATGTTTTTTGAGGCTGGTTGTACTCTTGCTTTTCTCTCTCTGTTGCTTTTTTTTTGCCCTCATCTCTTATAAAGGTGGATATTTTGGTGAAGCTTGCTGGCAGAGAGTCTTTCTAGTGCATGCCTCTCCTTTTGTTCATGGTTTTGGGAGCCTATTCAAAACCCTTCTTTACATCTAAGCATTATGAGGTTAGTTGTTGGTTGCTAGACTTTGTTTTGAGGTTGGAAGCTTGGCTCTTTCCTTTTAGCCCCTATTAAGGTGGGTCTTTGTCTTATAGAGGTGGAGAGGTGTTGTGTTGAAAGGCGGGTTCTGATCAGATGCTGGGTGGTTACGAGTTTCTTCCTGCTAGTTATGGGAACCATTTAAAAACCCATCTTGAATATTTGGGATGCCTTTCAATATCCCCCTTTTGACTCAGTTTGTGGGACCCTGGTAAAACCCATAGTTTGGTTTTTTTGTTTGTTTGTGCTTTTTGTCTTTTTGTCTTTTCTATGTGTGTTGGTTGTGGGAGTCTTGTTCTTCCCACAGGCAAGCTGGATGCTAGAAATTTTAATGGGCCCAGTCTGGCCAGTTGTGGTTTTTGGTTAAGGGTTAGTTGTGTTGTTGGCAGGTTGAATACTTTGTTAGAGGTTAAGGGAGCCTAGGAAAACACTTGTGTGTTGGTTGTGAGAGCCAACTTAAAACTCATGATAAAGGATAGGGGAGCCCTTCAAAACCCCACTTGTCTAGATTGTGAGAATATGTTGATTTATTGTAATCTAGTGTTGTTAAAGGTAATGGGTGCCTGGATACACCCATGTAAACATTTGTAGGTTTAGGGAGCCTTGTAAAACCCTTGTGTATGTTTTAGGGATGAGTTTATGTCTAGTCTTTGGTGTGGCTGCTAGTATGCTGATGCTCTTTTCTTTTAGCAGCATTGTATTGTGGGTTCCAGATGCTGGTAAAATCTGAGGGTTTCGGGTCCCTTCAAAACCTGTGGGGTTTCGGGTCCCCTCAAAACCTATTGTACAGGGTTTCTGGTCCCCTCAAAATCTGTTTACCCTTAATAAAAAACATAATAATATAAGATGGTAAAATAATAATATCGACTTTTACTTTTGGTATAATTTGTTAAAAAAATTAATTATATAAAATTTTCTTAATTTTAAAATTACTTTTCATGCTAAATTTTTAAAATATTTGTCTTGTTCCTTTTTTATGATGAAAAATTACAATTTATAAGATTATTGTTTTGGTAACTTTACTTTTAAATAATATTTTATATTGTCTTTTAAAAATAATTTATGATGGTGTAGGTTCATATTGTTTTCAGCTATATTGACTTCTATTTTATTAAAATTTGTAAGAAAATATTAGTAATGTAGTTTTTTTTTAATTTTAAAATTTATTAAATAAAAAAAAAAAATTATTTATTAATTAAGAAGTTATTTTATTTTTAGTTTCTAAACATTATCACAGTAATTAATATTTTTATCTTTTTATGTTTTTTTTTTTAATTTTTAATGATGAATAATACTTTGTATGATGTATAGTGACATCTCTATAAAATATATCTAGCAATCAACAACAAATGTATTCAATATAATCCATCTCTTAAGTTAATCATCTTCATACATTGTCAAAACACTTTAAACCTTGACATACTTAAATATAGTGAAAATAAATTCATTTGTTTCAAATAATTGCTAAATAAATATTCATTTTCTTATTTATTTACATTTATATTAAAACACATTCACTTTTCAATAACATATATTTCTTAGACCATTTAAGATATCCATAAATTTAAATGAGAAAGGTGAAGTATTTGAATATGTAAAACATCATAGCAACCAAACAAATCTTACATGATTATTACATAGTTTTGTTGTATGGCAGCAAAATAAATAAGAATGTATTTGGATTTCTATCCCCTTCCAGATAACACATGAATGCAAAATGATTACATTAACAGAATTAACAAATAATAAATTTAGATCTCCAGTATTGCTACAAATGGAATAGTTTAATTGTGCATCTTTATATATATAAATATATTTAGTATGGTATATGTATTATAACCATTATGTTCAGGTTCAAGTATGGCAGTATATATATATATATATATATATATATATATATATATATATACTGTACATTCAATTTTAATTATATGTTTAATTTAATTCTTTTATTAAATTTTAGTTATAATCATAACTTTATTAAATAACCATAACACAACAGTTAGAGCTCGCACCCAACTGACTTAACTGACACTGCATAATAGACAACCCAGTTGACTGAGACCAAAAGCATGCAAAGGTTAAGGGTGCTAACCTTACTCCAACATCAAAGAAACATGAGGTGGACACCTAAGACCTTGCTATCTCCCACTACCACCTTCATAAGGCAATAGGGCATGCTCAGTCCTCAGATTGGGAGGAATCGATGCCTATACTTGCAAGTTACATCCACTAGAAAACTCCATAGAACATCATATATGCATATACATGAGTAATATATATCATCAATAGAATGAAGATGATTGTGAACCCATATGCCTCTCAGAATTAGTGATATGAGATTCCAATCGATTACCATATTTGTGTTAGTATCATAATCACTTCCAATTCTATTTTCAATAACATGTAATTCTAGCATATTGCGAGTAAAGCATATATCACTTCCTATTCTAAACATTTGCAAAATCAAAATTTCACTGCAAACACTACCATGCATCTAGTCAAAACAGCAAATCTAATCATAAGTCCATCAAAACATAGATAAGCAAGATAGGTAAGGGTATCGCGTCCTCCTAATGAGTGATCATCCATGGAGCTAAACATAAATCCAACTTCAATATTTAATCAGGAACATTGAATTAACATCACCATAGTAATTATCACAATCATAACATGTCCATTTTTTATTAAAGATAATTTCAATTATCAAGAATGAAAGATGAAGCAAGGAGTATCAAGAAAACATTCAAGCCCATAATATCTAACAAATTTAATCACATAAGATAGATAAGAGATGGGCACTACACTAAGCAAGCACTTTCTCATTGATAGCTAGTAGTTTATTCATTGATATCATTCTCTTTCTAAATATACAACATTGTAAGATAAATACGAATTTTAACATTATAATATTTCAAAAATAAATACTATACCACTACGTGACACCTATTACTAAATATTATATAGCTCAACAAGAAATCAACAACAAATTTACATTCCATTCATACTTAAAAATGATATTTATCTTCTTTTTTTTTTTCTTTTTTTTTTTTTTAATTTTTAATTTTTTTTTTAAAATCACTAAATTCTAAATAAAAATGTCAAGAGGAGCTTCTTGGACTCGAGCATTTCTATAGTCTTTGAAAAGAAAGGGTTTATAACGATGTGGATAGTGTTCATCTATGAGCTCCTCTGGTACACGCACCTCTTTTTCCTTCAAAAAATTCCAGAAGAAACCGATAGAAAGATGAGGCTCCTTCCCCTCATATGCTACACGATGCTCCACACTCCAACATCTATCATTGCTCCATATCTGTAGCCAAAAAAATATCAGAATTCATCTAAAGAAAGAATTGAGTTTAAACTAGATTTAGGAATCTCCCTACCTTTAGAGCGCTGGCTATGATGACAGTGAATGATCCAGCAAGAGGTTTTACAGTGAACCATTCACCTTGTTTAGAGCGCATTTCAAGACCAGCCACTTGGTCATTATATAGAATTGTCATCACACCCAAATCTGTGTGCTCCTTGAGAAGAATATCATTAGTGTCGCTTGATTTTTCACGCAGAGAGAAATAATTGAGACGAAGCAAAGCTTCACACTCTGCAAAATCAATCTCAAAATATTTGCTGAGTTGCAAACCTTCAAGGATAAGTTTTATTAGGGAATTTGTTAGATCAGCTAACTTGGAACTGTATGTTCTTAGGCTATCACTGCACAACATGTCCAAAAAATTAAAATTATTATATTTGTATTCAATCAAGTAATAATTAATTTAAATAATAGAGTTTAGATTCATTATAGAATATTATAAAATTTAAATGTTAAAATACAATGAAAATTAAATATTTAAATAAAGAAAGGAAGGAAATAAATTCAATGCATGTACTTTTAGTTTTGATTTTAATGTGAAGTTTTTTATTTAGGTGTTAGAAAATCATCCATCAATGTCTTGAAATTTTAGTCTATATCTTTGACTAGCAAATCTAAATATACAAGGTCACAAAAGTGATTGTATACCCATGCAACACATCTCATTGATTCTTAATAGTCTAAAACTTGTCCAACCTTAAAATTTTGAGATCTAAATGTTATAAGGACTGGTGGTCTGTATAAAAACCTTTAGGGAAGGCATTGATTTGCAAACATTATTTTCTCCTCAATTAAAACCTTAGTTGTACCAAGTTTATGTCTCTATGTGAAAATCAAAGACAAAAGCAAGAGTGGAACATACCTAGGACAATGCCACAAGAAAACAAATGGAAAATAGATTATTTGTTAAGCTCATGGATCTATATTTTATTTCATGTTCTAACATTTCAAAATGATTTCAAATGATGGAAAAAATGTCTTTGAATACAACAACCAAGCCTACAAATGAACAAAATGTGTGGTAGGTCGGCTCATAATGTCTAGTGAAATGGTTAACATGGTGGAACTTCTAATTTTAAATTTTAAAATTCTAGTAATTAAATATAAAATTATAGAATTGATCTAGGAATAATTCACAACTATGGGTTTGGTCCAAAGCAATGAAAAATGGTTTTAAGGATTAGAGATTTGAATCTAGGGTCCAACAATAAATGAGATTAAGATGTGTGAAGCCATGAGCTATATTTTTGCACAAATATGTCACTTTTAAACTAATTATTACATTTAGGATACTGTAATCAATGTGGGTCAAAAACATAAGGGCAAAAGGGAATCATTGTGTATTTTCACCATTACATTTTGCACCAACTTTGATGTGAGGGTGAAATATTAGACAAATGCATGTAATTAAGACAAGTAATAAAAAATGATAAGAAAATATGTTTTAAATACTCAATAGAATTTCATTAAATTAACAAATTATTCTCTATTTTTTTTCACAATTAGTGGATCATTCAAACCTTCAACTTTAAGAGAAAAATGCAACAAATAACATGTCTTATAGATGTTGAGATAAGAATTCATTCCAACTTGCTAAAAAAAATGTCATTAAAAAAGTAAAAAAATTGAGAAGGGAAGAGTAAGGGGTTTTTCATGGTGTGAAAAAGATTCAAAAGATCTAGCTATGCAAAAATGTAAAATTACTGTTAACTATGTAGATAAGGTGTCCAAGTTCATTATCTAGATATAAAATTCAATCTAACCACAAAAAGAATAATAAAATGTCTCCATCTAGATATGGTAATAAATCTCTATTTAGTACCAAAAAATGATCCTAATTCTCATAATAATATCATTAAAATCCAATTTATGAAGAACATTAATGCAAATATATGCCCCCTACAATTGGTTGTGCATTCATATGATGTAATGAACTGGAAAAGAGTGAAAAATACATAAGGATGATAAAGAACACAATATAGTCATGTATGACCATGTGGACACATAAGCTAGAAATAATCACCAAGACATATGTACAATGTTACCCCTAGTGTACAAAGATGGCAATATAAGGATAGCCATATATGCCAGATAAAAATTTTGTAACCATGTCAAGCATATTGTAATCATTAATATATATAGCATCATGTAAGATAAAAAAATAATAGTTTAATATAAACATTGAATCACGTAGAGGAGAAAAGTATTAGATGCACCTAGGGTTTCCCCTCAAAATGAGGAAATCACAAGCAATAAGTAATAATGATATAAGTCATCATAATATCAATAAAGTGTGTCTTATAGGATGCAAACAATGTCAATATGAACACCTAGGATGATCAAGAATAAATATCATTTCCATCATGAAGATGTAGGTCATAAATTCTACCATACGAAAAATAATGGTTATAATGATTTTACCATCACATGGTACATGGATATCTATGTCTATAAGACATACTATTATTAATGGTGTGAAATAATTATGATTAGTGTCATCAAGTATTAGGTGTAAATGAATGTAAAACATAATATTATACATCAATAAGCACATATTAATTATATAATTTACATTAAAACGATGATAATAACATTTCATTTTTATATTTGGTTGAAAAGATGTATAACTCTCATCATTCATGATGGTGCATTGTAGGAGCCACACTTTCACATGAGTTAAATAATTATCTAAATTGTTTAATGCTAACAATCCTTTGAAGCCCAAGTATTATTTGTTTCTTATTTTTTGTACATATTTTAGAATTTTCTAATTGATTAATATCCTAGAAAATATTATAATTTTTTTTTAATATAGCTTAGTAAATCTACAAAAATGACCTTATGTATGCACAAGTTTGTCTTGTTATTTATGTACATGATATGATATTAGCAAACCTACTTATAATACATGGACTCAATCTAAACCATTTAAAACTTTGAATTAATCAATAAATTAATAATTTTGTTTGTAGAATTCATCTTTCATATTATAGTTGTTGATGCCCCAAACTATACCCTATAATTATAGAGGATACATCTTAATGACCAAACGTGGGGATAGGGTCAACTTAAATGCATAAAATGGGACTCATAATCAATATACAAGTAATCTAGGCTACTTAACAAAAGTAAGTTTAACTTCTCTATATTTTTATTTTGGCTAGGCTTGTGAGGGTGTTATTTTCCAATGTAACTAAAATAATTATAGTTAAATGGAAATGAAACATCATTGATATAAAACCAATAAAATATTAACAAATTTTTTGATAAATATAAATATGTTCAATGATATTGTCAAGAAAGAGAATAATAATAAATAGATATTAAATCCTAATAAAAAAATGGAAATACCTCCTTTGTAATAATTAAAAAATACAAGTTCCTAATTTGTAAATAAAAATAATAAAGGCCTAAGTACTAATAAATATTTTGGTCCATTTTCACATGCAAACAATTATGGCTAATATTGATGTATCATTACCATGGACATATAAGGAGGGTGAATTCATAGTTGATTATTTTTTTACTCATTGTATTGGTTGATCCCCCATTTCTTATAAACCTTACTAAATGTTAATCTATACTAAATGCATTTATCTATATTATTTCCTTTAGTAGCTATTCCTAATAACACATTGATGATGCAAAGAAACCTTTCATAGTACATGTTGGCAAACAAATCCACCAACATTTATTTTCTTTTATACCAACACACCTTTTCCCTCCTTTTAGTAATTTTCCACGTAACTTTTTGCTTTCTCCCAATATATTTGATTCATTTATGACAAATTATTAATTTTGACAAGAAATATAGCTCTTGGATTTTGGTTATTAATTGTTTACCATATAAATGATTTTGTTTCTATCACCCCATCCTCCATTGCTTACATTTTCCCTTGGATAAATATCTAGCCCATACCTAAAATATCCAACCAATAGTAGCATACAACTTTACAAGTGGACCCAAATAAGTATCTGATGCAACTAAACACATCTCCAAAGATGGACCATGAATAAATATTTATTTTATACGTTAAAACATTTATTTTCTTATACAAGGTGTATAACAAATTTTTTCCCAAAAAATATTTCATTTTCTAAATTTATATGAATTTATCCATACTTTGTGGGAGCTACTTCTACTCAAGCTCTCCATCAACTTATGTGTCATAATACTATCTATGATATATTTTTCTTTTTTCCAAACACATTCTTTGTGGGCTCATATTGGTTCTAGGTACACACTAGTTTATGTGTCATGTTTTAATTTACACTAGTTTTAATTTTTGTTGTGCATCTACTTTGTAGTAGGATACACATTGGTTAAATCAACTTCATATTGTCTTATGTGTCATTAAATCTTAGATAACAAAAAATCTTTTTCAATGCATATGCTTAGGGTGGAATATTTATGAATTCACATTATGTTTCATGACATATTTCTCTATCTTTTACAACTCATTATAGTTGTGTTTCATAGCTATTACATGTTTTGAATAATAATTACATACTTTTAACAAAAAACACTTGATATATGAACAACTAATATCATGTGTACAGTAATGAGAAATGAATTCTTTCCATAAGTACTAAAATTTATTGAGGCATCATTTGAAGGTCCAATTCTTTATCCTAACATACTTATTCATTTTTAATTAACACATTTATATTTTCATATATAATTCATAAATTCACATGCATGCCAAAGTAGGGGGGAATGTAAAGGATAAAAGTATGTATCATATATTTTAACAACACTTTCTATATAGTTGAAGTGCTCAATCAATTTATTTGGTTCATGAATTAGCCCCTACCCATAACCTATTAGCTAAATTCATTTGCACACATCCCTAGGCCATGCAATACTATAGACTAGGTTATCTAGCTTGACCTAGTAGACCACATTCAATCATTATATCTCACACTCCAAATCCAACCCTTTTTGTATCCATCTACTATCTATTTGGTTTACATGCCAAAAAATCTGAATTGAGTAATTATGGACATGTAAGTATAAAGAACATATAGATAATCAACATCTATAAACTGGCAACAAGAATCACTCAAGAGATATTTGGTTCTAAAGAATACAAAGTTGAATTCTACATCTTGACATTTATGTTTTGTGCACAACAAATTGTCCATATCTAGAGGTTTGACTACTACTAGGACAAGCTTAGGATTCCTCCTCTTATTTTAAAACAACCCTTTTTATTTTACGAAGCATAAAATTATTCAAAAACAAGTCAAAAAAATGAATAATAGATTGCATCTTATTCTTGTTTCAATAGTGGCACTCCCACTGGGCACCCAAACAAACCACTATGCTAAGGCAAAAGCTACTTACACTAGTTTAAACATGGCTATCAAAGAAGGGTTCAAAATGGTGTGGGTTGAGAAAGATTCACTTAACATCATTAGATGTGTGAGTAAACATACCAAGCCTAGCTAGACTATCAAGCACTTAATTTAGGAGTGCCACATCATGATTACAAAATTGGACGAATTCAAAATTTCCCATGTTTATCAGGAAGGTAACATGCCATCCAACCACCTTGCAAATATTGGTGTGGATTATATGAACATAAGGTGGTTGATGGGAAGGGAAACTTTCTTGATACAATTGTGTGAATTGACAAGAAAGAACACCGAGTGTATTGGCCACTCATATCACATTAATGATGACAAATTGCCAAATGAGTAGTGATCTTTCATGTGATTTTAGTTTGAATTTCAAAACCAAGGTTTCTAGAGCTTTCTTCTGTGTCAGGTTTTTCATTGCCTGGTTTGGCTTTGGTGCTTACACCCAATTGACAAAGGTAGATTGCTTATGGGAGGTGACAAAAATAGAATGGAGCTTACTTCCTATGAGAAATGGGAAAAGAGTAGGGAGTTGTTGACAAAGATTACTGATGGGGGCCTTGTGTCATATTCAAGAGGCTTTATGGCAATGACCCAAAAATGCCATAGGATTTTGTGAATGGTTGGAAGAAAGGTATCCTCACGGACTTTGGAGCAGAGTTTAGAATTGGTGAAGCCTTCATTGCGGTGATAACTAGCTTGCAGATCGATGGCAATAAGTTTTACATAGAGAGGAAGATGGCGAAAGAAGTCATTTTGGGCTTCTTTGACAAACAAAGCAAGAGAAACAGGGTCCGAAAGATGGAAAACAATGGTTATAATATGAAGGACCCGCAATCACTTTGAGTAGATATGGCTGAAGTGATAATGAGGTACATTAGACTTGATGATAGTTATGCCAGTATATTCTCTTACCACTTTATGATATTGAATCATTTTAGGCATAACAGAAGAATTTATTTTCCTTTTTTCTTATTATCTTCTCTTCAAAATAGCCTTGCGAATCACGCCAAAAATAGTGACAACCTTGTCTTGCATGAGGGGTTAATCATGCTCATCATGGAATATTCCAAAGATCCCTAGTTGTCAAAACCCCTAATTCTTTGACCAACCCTAATGTACAAATTGTGTTTGACATGGGGATGGAGGAAGAGGGGTCTGGTATGGCTATGGATTGGCGAGAGCTTAATGTCTCAGAAGATCTAGACTATTTTCCCTCTCAGGAGGAGGGCCCCCCTGAAAATATTACACTTGGCACTAGTAGCAGCAGAAGAAACAAACACCGCAGATGGGCTACCAGTAAATATAAAACTCCAAACCCCAATTTACAGGGTTCTGGGCAACCAAGTACGAAAAAGTCTAAATTAGGAAAAATAGGGGAAGCCAAGGGAAAGCAGAAGGAAATAAAGCTTGACATCCCCATTAAAGTTGAATAGGGGAATACTCAAAAAGATTCTAATTTTGATATTCTCCTTAATAATTGTATTAAAAAAGCCATGAAAATTACTTTCTTTGTGTCAGCAAGGAGATCAACATGCTAAAGGAAGGAATTAAGGGCATTATTGACACCTATACTGAGACACCCATGGCAAGAAAAACTGACGAAATTATCTGAATGACACATAAAGTATCAGAAGATGTTAAGATCATGAAAATGGATCATGAAACAAGGATTGGTCGGTTGGAAATAAGCTTGGAAGAGCTTAAAGGCAACCTAGGGAATCTGGTTGATATTAGCAGGGAAGCCATGAATAATAGCATTGAGGGTCTCAAAAAGGTCAATGTGATGATTGTGGACCAAAGAGCCCAATTGGTCATTAGTATCCCACCCTCAGACACCAAATAGAAGAAGAAAATCCAGGAGCCAAACTTGCAAGGTACGAGATCATATATCACTACTGGCCCTTATACGAGGATGAGGAGTAGGAACCAAGACAATCTAGTACCTCCAAGTTCATCATTGAAGAGCTCGAGGAAGTTAACACGAGTATGATCCAAAAGAAATCGGAGCTGATCCAATCTCTGGTTTAGTGGTTTCTTTAGTTTTTTCGATTAGTGGTTTTTGTGTGAGTGTGAGTGTGAGTGTGAGTGTGGCCCCTGTTTCTGTGGCTGTTTTTTCATTGTTTTTGAACTAGTTAGCTTCTGTTTAATTTTTTGTATTTTTATCTGACTAGATTTTAGGTCCCTGTAAAACCTGTTTACCTTAATAAAAAACGATAACATCTTATTTGTTAATTAATATTAAATAATAAGATAATTATCTAACTAAACATTCAAAGAAATAAATAAGAACTAAAGCTATGAAATATCCAAGAATGAGAAAAGAGGTGATTGAAGGAATAAATCTATTATCAAACACTCCATGATTTTCCAAAAACAAATAATACCCAATTAAACAAAATTGAACTTAAATTAAAATACTGATTAATTGAAACGATAGAAATGAATTTCAGATTGCCTTAAAAAATCAAACAAGTTGTATAACATACCAAAATTCAGGATTTCCTTGGGGCCATAGCTTTTGTGCATATTGCTGAATCGAATCAGAAGCCAGTACTGCTGGGAAACATATGGCCTCGCCAGATGAAAGACCAACGCCCTTCAAATACCCATCAAATGGAAGACAAACGGCTCTTTCTTTTACTTGGGGTGGAAGACTGAAAAGACCTCGAGAAACTGAATCCACAGTGTTTAGAAGCTCCTGTTCGACTCCATGATTCACCACACGAAAAGCTCCCCACTGTTGGGCAGCTTCTTTTACTTGATTGCACAGCCTCTGAAGATCAGGATCACCTTCTTTTAACTCTGATTGAAGAACAGAAATATCTATTACAGGGAGCTCAGCCTCTGGAAAAACCATTGTCAGATGAAAATTGTAACGCAGAAGGGTTAGGATTAATGGTGAAGAAATAGATCAATTAGTTGGCATGAGAGAGATTAAGTGCATCTGACAGTCAAGTTGACGAAGCACGAGCTAAGTCACGTTGGTCAACTTTGATAGAATATTTTTGGCGTGGATGTGTAAATTTGATGGTGGACCTTCCTGTCTAGCAAATTGTTTTTGCGATGATTGTTCATTTGAAAGTGTCATTAAAATATTAAAATGCATCTTAATATAAATAAGATTAAATATATATCTAATGTATATTTGTAGGATCTTATATAATATTTTATGGTACAAATGTTTAAATATGGTCATATGACCGTTACATTTAGGCCTCGGTTATTTGCACTTAGTGGCTGTCTTTTTCAATAGAAGCTTTTAGTTAATTGTCTTAGACTATTTGTGATACTTGTAGAAATGTTTCTAATAAGAAAATTAGTTGGATTTCATTAGTTTGTTTAGTGTTTCAAAGAGAATTTGATTAATTGTTAAAAAATGTTAGTATATCAATTATATCATTAATAGTAATTTGAGTTTTAAAAACATGTATGTGTCTATATATGAAATTAAGAGAAGTTTTCCGATCTATATAAGTATGGTCAATTGAGTTACTTATCACTCCTAAATAATTCAATGCATTTGAAACATAATATACATAAAATGGATTGTTACCTTAATAACTTATATTTAGCTTTGTGATTATTTGAAAGTTACATCTAAATCACCCATAAATATAAAGGTAGGTCATTGAAAGGTAACAAGCTCGTATCTTAAAACTTTGGGTTTTATTTGCCATTCCTCCTAGTAGGAAATAAATATTTTCACGTAACCCAAAAAATAGATCAAAATTGATGTATTTATATTTTGAAATACAATTCACTAGAGTTAGTTGACCAATTATTGAACATCATGATTAGCCTTCTTTTGAAAATAATTGTGCATGGAACACTTCAACTAATTAATTATTGTTTAGAAGAGAACACCGAAGGGATAAGAAGAATATAATTATAGAAATTAGTGTACAACTTGTTCTAATAACCATGTTTCCTTTAGAATTCTTGTTGAGGATAGTAGAGGAAACATGGTCTACAAACTTGAGTGGAATTCCACTTCATGGTCCACTAATTATAGATTCTATCTCCTTTAGCAACTAGAACTAAAAATTAGTCAAATAAAAAATGAAATACATGTTTTGTACCTTTTAACTATTTAAAAATGAATGCAATAATTTAGAAATATAAAGAAATGAAGCATGAAAATTACACTAAACACAAATATACACTTGGAGAAACCCTATAGGACCAAAAAAGTTCTAGTAAAAGTGATATTCAAAATTCTCATGTCACTATATCTCAACATTCTATCGAGGTACATTTTTATTATTACATGGACCTTCATGAGCCCATGAAACATGTAAACATAGTTCAACATCTATAGACATGCTTGCAACTTCATGAAAGTTCTATAAATCAACTTGTGAATCTCTGTTCGAGTGCCTAAGGAAGGTAAAAATATGATTGAGTTTTCAACTAACATTTTAATATTTAATAAATTATAATAAATTTTTTCCATTGAATACAATCTACTTGGAAGTGAAAGAGATAGCATTTGGAAATATTGATCTCTCTAATGAAACAAACAATAAATGAGACAACTCAAGTGAGGGTAAATGAACTAAATCTTCAAAGTAAAAAATGGCTAAAGAGAAGAAAAAGGGCCCTAATTTGTCTCATTTTGTGATTGGGGACAAAAGGAAGACCAATACCCCTCATGCTAAGAAGATTTTGGAGAAACCAAGTGTGAATGCTAAAAAGATGATGGATGAGAAGGTAGGGAACAAGGCCAACATCTGTGATTCTGAGATGGACCCCCAAGAGAATGGAATTACACATAGCAATCCTTGTTGAAATAGAGAAAGAAGGACATGGGACATGTTGATGGTGGGAAAGGATGTGACAAAGGGACAAAACAACCTTTTCAATTGGATGGTGTCTGAAATCAACTTAATTTTAAAGGGAAGGGTTAATACCCTTAATGAAAAAGTGGATTTGGGGAAGAATAGTTTGAACAGGATCCCTACTTTGGACAACACTAATAAAATGATTTCTCTTATCCAAAATGTGGCCAAGGATGTGAAAACTATGAAGATGGGTCATGAGGATAAGATTGGACATCTAGAAGATACCATTGCCAAGGTACATGATAAACTTAGTGTTATTGTGGCTGTGAGTAGAATAGCTATGTAAATTAGTATTGATTGTATCAAACAACATAATGAAAAGGTGCAGACTCTTGATGGTTTGACAAAAGGTAGCTCTAGCCCTCTTTCAACAATTAGGGAGGACAAAGGGAAGAATGTTGCAGTAGATCAACATGGGATGGGTATAGGACCTTCTCTTGGTCCCTCAACTAGAACATACAACCACGATAAAGGTAAGATTGACCAAGCTCATATTTTCCATGATGTTCTGAACATCAACTTGAAGGATTTATTAGCAAGAATGTAGAAACTATAAAAATGTTAAAGAATCTATAATAGGATTTCGAGTTTGTAGACCCTCTGGTTTCCTTTTTCTTAGATGTTGGCCAGATTTTAGTTTGTGTTTGGTTTTCTCATGGTGCTTTTTATCCTTTTTTGTTAAGGGTATTGGGGTCCCTTCAAAACCTATTTTACTCTAATAAAAAACTACAAATGAGACAACTACTTTAAGTTGTATAGGTTTTTCATGACTTTATTAGTTGAAAGTGAATGAAAAAAATATTTCATTCACATGTCAAGATTTTTTATTTTAGATCACACCTCTTAAATTAGGAGACTCTTGGTCCCCAAAATCTTAGAAACTCATCAAGTGAGGAATTTCTTCCTCATGCCATAATTTAGATGGATTTTTACCTTTCTTGGCATAGGAATTGTCAAGATCTCATAATAGATGGCTAGTATTGATGAGCTAAGAATTTAGTGAAAATATAGGATGAGCAAGCAATAACATAATAGACTAGTTGAATTGATTGATTAATTAGTTGAGAAAGAAATACATATATTGCAGAGAAAATAACCACCTAGAATAGAAACTACTATCTAGAATAATGGCATGTCATTACATATAAGATTGCACACCTAAGTAATTATTATCCTAGTTAGATAAAATCAACTAGAAAACTTATCTACAAGGAATATTTTAGGTAGAATATTCTACATTAACACCCCACCTTAAGTGTAGCTATGTGAATAAATGAAGAGATTAGTGTATGTTCCTTTAAAAAAATGTGTACAAGTTGATGATCAATAATAGGAGCCAAGAATCATCTACAAGAAAAACACCTATCACACAAAAGAGATCAAGCAAAGATTGTATGCTCTATAAAGACTAAAGAATTCTGTATAATGCACAAAAGAATTGAAGATTCAATATTGAAGGTGCACAATATTGGAGGTACTATTACAATGAATGAATGGCTTGCATTATAGAGAGCAAGAGATAACCTAATCCTAAAATTAGAAGAACTAAAGCAACACAAAGTAGGAGCTAAATTAAGATAAACTAAAAGCTAAAAAAGCTAACTAGAAGTGCCTCTAAGTGAGCTCAAACTAAAAAAGCATATCACTTAGATGTAAATAAAGCACCTAAGTTTAGCTTAAGTGAAAATAAATTAAAGGACCTAATTAATAAATAATTAGATAATTGTCCTAAAGTCACTCCAACACCCCTCCTTAAGATTAACTTAGGGATAAGCTAAAGGCTAATGATGAATGGAAAATACATGCCTGAATGAGTCCCGACAACTAGGCCTGATTAGGTACTCATGTACAAACCAATGCAAATCAATGCAACTCACAAGAATGAGGTTTCTCTAAACTATGAAAAGGAGAAAAGTGACATGGGATAAAACCCCTCTCCAAAAATAAGATATGTAATGAAAAAGGTAGTACATGTGACTAAGATGAAGGACTCCAAGTGGCCCCCCAAGTACAAAATCAATCATAGAAGTACAATAAATATCCCCCCAATGTAGAAGTAGCTCCAAGACCAATGATGAATGCTTGAAGACTATACATGATCCACAGCCCGCAAACAACATATCTCCTCTTTGGAAGAAACCAATCCATTCGAGATAGAAGAAGCCACTCAAGCCATAACCAAAAGATGTAGGAATCCAAATCCAAAATGTATGTGCCTCTGTAAACTGCTCAAATGTTGCTATGTACATGAATGATGAGGATGCCACAACTAAATCAGGTACTTGCCCAATAAATGTAGGATGTGACAAATTAGGACTCTGGAAAGGCTAATGAAGAACAAGCTCCATGGGTGGTAAAGATGAGCTGATGTGGCTATCAATAAAGAGGAGATGAATATCCTCAATATAGATCTCTATATATGAAATATGAGACTCCATAAACAATGATGATATGTCTGCTAGATACGAATCCTAAATTGTTGTGTTTAGAAGAATAATATCGTAATAGACTGAATCAATGAGGGCTATGCATGAGTTAATGCCAATCTAATCAAGAACAGCAGAAGATGAAGATTATTGAGATGGGATCTCAATGTGAGGAGTAGGAACATGAAGATAGGCCTTTGATCCATCAGAACATGCAAGGCCTTTGATATACTCAAGCTCCTCTATAGTATTATCATCACAAGGCATGATATTTCCATGTGCAAGGGGAAAAAGACAATCTGTTGTAGGATCCTCTGAAAATTGAGAGATATGAGGGTCTCCAAAGATCTCCCAAAAGCAAGTCCAAAGTGAGCAAAGATTGTCAAGGTCTGATATAGAAAACACAATGTCATAATCAACACTAGAAAAAACCACACCTACAACATGGTAAGCAAGATTACCCCAAGCTGATTTACCTCTTGAAGTTGCTAATTTAGGTACAAGTCCATACAAATAAGGCAACATATCTAGCCACCTGAGACGTGTCAAGATGTCATGTCACCAAGACTCATAATTGTCCTTAGCCATTCAAACAACTAAAGGATGAACAAAAAAACCATGATACCTCCTCAAATAAAATTATCAAATCCCAATAATCTCGGCACATGTAAAGCACATCAAATATAACCCTTTCTAACAAACGGGTAAAAGCACAAACTTGTGTCACACTTTTATAAAGGAAGTGACCAACACAACTAAAATGGTTTAACTTTGACCACATAAAAGTGACATTTCTAAATTAAATTTGAAAATGATGTAAACGGATGAAATCTAGAAATATTAATGAAATTTATGTCTGTTATTTTTTAAACTAAAAAAAAAATGATTTTTTTAGTATATTCAAAGATTGATTTTTTATTGTTGAAAATCAGGGGTTCTAGTTGGCGTCACCAAAAGAAATGATTTTTTTTTTTTTTCTTGATTTTAATTTTCCAAATGGATGACACATATATGCAATGCTAAAAAAAGAAAAATTAAATTTTGATGTATATTTTTCTCATAATAAAATTTTTAAGTCTAACATAGCTTGATTTGGTACTTTTCATTTGGCATCACCTTGTGTATTAAACTTATCATTATCAAAAAATAAATTATACCCTTTTGGAGAAGATTCTCTCAAAAAAATATTTTGTAAACTTTTTAAATATTATTTAATTATTTTTTTAAAATTTCAAATCCGCCTCTTTTCGAACTTGCAATGTTTAAAAAATAAAATATATTAACATTAATCAAAACATAAAAAAATTATATGTCCAGATTCTTGACTTCAAGCTCTACAAAAGGCATTTTTCAATTTTTGTAAGAAAATATTTTTCTTGAAGAAAAATATAGTAGAAGTGGAAAGTTTTGGAAATGTAGATGAAATGGTGATTTGGCTACCATATCACATGACACATAGACAGGTTCACAAACTGATTGCTTTGAAAATAAGTTAGACCAAACTTATTGTGTCATTTAGGTGCCACACAACCACCACATAGGTTTCACCGAATCTAGTTCAACTGAACTTATTCAGTTGGCCTCAAGTGCGACACAACATTGTGCTTTAGCCCAAACAAACCCATCCAAAGTGCCAAAATATCCAAGTAATTGAGCATATAGTGAAAACACAAAAATCTCAATAAAATATACCTAGAGCACAATATGAAAAAGAGACCTAATATATGGATAGAGCACTCTAAGAGATTTTTGACAATGTATGGAAGTCGAAAAATGGAGTTTGTATATGTAAGATATGGCCTCAGAAGCTCAAAATTGAAGGATGACTTTGGAGGCCTAGTACGAAAAATTGGTGAATAATCTAATAAAAATACCTAAAGAATAATATTGGCAATGAGACTATCTTTCCAATGATATCTTGTTTGCCCAATTTCAACTCTGTATGACGAAGTTATAGACAAAAAACCACATGTTTCTTTTTAAGGCTTCGAGGTCTAAAAATAGAGAAACTCAATTAAATATAGCTCTGAATGGCTATTTTTGTGGGTCCACCAAATTTAGGGGACTGATTGATGACATCAAAATTGTGTAAGCCCTGTATGTACCTTCTCTTTGACTTTGCATTTTTTTCAAATAAAAATTTAATCCTTCCTTTCTTCAAATTTTTTTAACAAAAAGATTTATGCATGGACTTTTTTTTCTAACATATCCATTAATTTTTTCATTTTAAATTTTGACACATGTAATGATGCGTGTAGTACCCCTACCGTAATCGATTTCTAACCTCGGTTTAATCTTGATTAGTTAATCGTAATATTATGTTATAGTCAGATGTTGATTTTACGCATAGCTATTGATATGGTTCTCACACTAGTTTTATGCTAGTTGTTTAGTGTTCTTATTTCATGGTAGTACATCAAGCTAACGCATTCATTAAGTTATTATATATGTATGCATGTATGATCGTTGGTTGCAGGAGATTTCAGGTGCGAAGTTGCATGAGTGCGAGGTTCGTCGTCACCTGGTTTTGCAGGTTTGAGCATACCTTTTTAATCCTTAGAGTTGGATTAGGTGGTCGTAAGACCCTAGTTGACCTTAGTCGTGCTCTAGTGAGCATCGCCAGTCATCGTCGGTAATCCCTTCTTGCTTGGGTTTGCGAGTCGTCCGTTTGGTTGACCTTCTCGGTTTGCGTGCTTGGTGTGCCTGGTTAAATTGATTAATTAGTCCTTAGTAATTATGTTGAGTATTTATGTGTTTGTGCAGTGAAGATTAATGGATTAAATTAATCGGGTTCTCGTCATGTGATTTTCGTTGTTATTGGATTGCTCGTTTTTAATTGGGAGTAAATTCGATTGAATGATTGATTTGGATTATTAAATGCATTATATTTATGCTGTTGAAAAAGGAAGTTTTAGATTTTATCGCCATGGAGTTAATTGTGTTCTGTTGGCTTATTTGAATTGAAAGATTAAAATTGTTTAAATGAGGAAATCGTTTTTGGATTTGGAAAGCAAGTTATATTGTTGATATAGTTGTAAAGAATTAATTTTTGAGTATTATTTTTAAATAAAAGTTTTTATTCCAAAAATGGAATTTTTGGGTCAACTCTTCCATATAACCCAAATTTGGGGAAAAATGGAAGGAGGGTCAAATTTGGAGAAGATTTTGGTTGGAGAGAATTTTTGGACAAAAATTGGGGGTTTTGGAGAGGATGATTGTTAGTCTGGATCTGGCAGGATTGGGCTCTCCCGCAGCCATACCAGGATTGCAAATGAAGGTAGGAATTCTGAATTGTCTTCTTGTTGCCAAAAGAATTTATTGTTTTGATTGAAAGAAATGAATTTGTGATTGAAAATCAATTTGTTTGGCTGGAGATTTTAAATGGAAATGTGAATTTTTCTTCTTGGCTGTTTGGGTGTTTGAAACCCTTTTGTTATTGGAAAGGATGGGAAATCCATCAAGAAAATTTGATATCCAACCCAGTTCGTTTAAACCGAAATCATAGTGTATTTGGAATTTATATTCGTGATGAAATTTGGGGATGGCGTTTTAGCCAAGTTCGAACTGTGTTTTTAAAGGGGAAAAGAAAACATTTAATTTCATGCTGGGCGTTTGGGTTTTGTTTCGAACTGTGTTTCAAAAATTAAGGAAATATCGTATTTCGGACTGGGCGCATTGTTTTTTTTTTTTTTTTTTTTGCTTAAACCGTGGGTTTTGGGGATTGGAGGCGGGGAGCAGAGCTCCACCCACTCCGCCTCCCCTCACCCCCGCTCCTCCCCTTTCTCCTCCCCGTGCTTACGCTCTCGCAGCGCCTGTGGCGGCGGCACTGCGGTGGCCGCAGGGCGCCGTGGAGCCTGCGGGCACCGCAGTGGCGCCGCCCACGGGCCTTCCCTGCGTGAAGCCCTAACCCTAGCCGCGTTTTCAAACACGTTATGCTTTGTTTTTAACGTAGTTATTAACATCGTTTTTTAATAAATGTTTTCTTTTATCATTAAAAAAAAGAAAAAAAAGAAAAACATATGATATTTTATACCATTTTAATGGAAGAAATTTTAATGTTAAGATGTTTTTTTTTTAGTATAAAAAAAAAATGCATTTAATATTTATTATTAATTCAAGGAAAGTTATTTTTAATTTTAAGTATAATCGGAATTGTAAGTACGATTAAGGTATTCTTGCTTAAAAACATAATAGAGAATAATATGTTATTGGGAAATCGTTTTAATACGATGGAATTACTATTGATAATGCTAAATGCTATTGTAGAACATATCATATGAGTAATTGAAAAGTAAGTGATATATTTATCATGGGTGTTTGAATTTAAACGATATGCCTCAGAAGTGATTATCTCCATTTAGATTCTCTTTCTACGTTTATATTTTCATGATCCGTATTATGCATCTGGGATTGGAAATTATGAATCTGTAGAAGTTGGTTTTAGACCAGTGTGTTAATGATGTTTTTGTTGGAGATTAAATATCTTATTTAGTTGATTAATGGTTGTCTGAATTTTATTAATATGAATTTGGTTTAAAAACTCATTATGGCTTAATTTGCCTGTTCGATGCTTGGAACCTTAGGAGTTAGAAAACCAAGAACAACCTATCCCTCGATGAGGTAGATAACTGTAACCCGTGTTTAGATCATGTAGAAAACTTGATCGATTTTAATGTTTAAATCAATTTGAGAAAATATAGTCTTTTCTGATTATTGCCTTGCGAGTTTAAATTCTGTATTCGCCTTTAATTATGAAATGGCATGTTTTGCTTTGTTTAAAGGACCCTGTCGTATGGATGGTTTGGTGTTCCTGTTTTAGTCCTCGATTCCGAGTTGACGGTTGTATTGGGATGTTGTCATAGTTGGTCATATTCCTTGTGTGAGAGTCGAAGGATGATTGTGGTTGACCGTTGTGGGTCGGGTCTCTAGTTAGAGTACCGTCAGTAAGTGATTACCCTTGAGTCATGTTTGACCAGATGATTGTTTCTCTCTTCTTGAACTCCGTTTGTCTGACCATGTGTATTCCTTGGTTTTGAGTTCGTCTGAGTTTAGTCTAGTGTCGTATGGGAAAGTGGCTTTCGATTGGGGGCCGCGCCCAAAGTGGCTGCTGGATAACCTGCCGAAAGTGAGTCTAATAAGTGATAACCTAAGTAGATTAGAAAATAATCTCTAAATAAGATAATGTGCCTCACACATGGGACGAGTGCTAACATAGACTCGACATGCTGTGAGAAGGCCTGAAATGGCAAACTACCTTCCTTGTCTTCACGACAGGATGCGTGGGTCCACATGAGGCTTGGATGGGCTGGAAGTTCGGATTAGGTTGCCAGGGCTACCAGAGTATGGGCCGGAACCTATGAAGACTTGCCATGGTATCCATACCAGGTTGTGTGATGACACTTGTCCCTACGTTCGCTAGTGTGTTGTCGTTTTGTCCTGCTTTGAGTACCTTTGTGAGTCGTCCTTTGTCTCTGCCCTTGTGAGTTTCGGTTTCATGTTAGACCTTGGGTGGTGATGGCTCAATTTTATGGATGCTCTCATGGACCTCTTGTCTTAGCTTTGATTATGTTCAGCTGGATCCTGTTCTTTTCAAGGATCATTTATGTATTGATTGACCGATGCGGTCGTTTGTATATTATTGTTTATGTATCGCCTTGATGGCTGGATTGTATGGTGTAACCTCTTGTATTCTTAACTTCATTATTTATCAGAGGGGGTCTTGTAGTTGCGCAGACCCAGAGATGTAGCCCTTTAGGGGTGAACTCCGAGATCATTATGGTGTTATGTGATGTATTCTCTTATGTCTCCTTTATTCAGCTTTATCATGTATGATTAGTTTATGTTAGAATGGTTAAGTGGATAATTGGAATTAACTATAAATGCTTATATTCAGTTCTTTCTTGAATGCCATGTTGACCGAATGCTTAAGTGGTTAGATGAGATTTATCGTAGATGCTAGTATGCAATTGTCTTTTAAAATGAAATAAGTCGGTATATGAAAAGAATGTAACTTAGAGTAATGAATTATACTCAGTTGTTGTTAAGGAATTTAAATATGCTTGGAAAGATCTCTTATGTTATGATGAAATCCTAGTGTATTAGAGTGTTAGATGTTGGTTTGTTAATTTTAAATGAGAAGCTTGAATGAAGTTTATGAATGGATCTTAATGATGAATCTTTGCTTGTGATTTATATTTCCCTCTTTTGAAAGGAATTATCCTGATTATGAATTATCTCGTTATTAAGATATTCAGCTTTTGGATTAATTGTGTGAGTTAAGTGAATTGTGAAATTTAAGTAATCTCGTTGGGAAACTCTCTAGGTGTTAGTTGATGTCTTCCGCTATGTAATCTGAATCTTTGATATCTTGTTGTATCTTATGTGGTGTAACTTTTAAAAAAAAAAAAAATTGCACTCGATTCTTGTGTTATGGCTTTATCCCTTCGGGGTTTCCGGGTGGGGCATTACAATGCGCATGTAGGTGGTATGGCTATGTCAATTTTTATGCCTCGTAAAGTGTGCCAACCTATTTTTTTCCTTCAATTTTGACGATTTGATAGGCAATTTAGGGGTTTTGGGCCTTCCGAGCACGATGGTGACCTTATTTTTGTGCCAAAGTGCCCAATTTTTTGATCTATCCCCATATTTTGTCTCAATTTGTCTACCCTCAACCAATTTGACTTTATTTTTCAATTGCTTAGTTTTTTATGAAACAACAATCAATCTGGGGGTTTTTCGATGTTGCGGATGCAATGGTGACCTCTATTTGATCCCAACCTACATAGAAAATTCACCTCAATGTGGGTCCCTGAAGCATGCAGATAGGAACTTGATAGATATGAAGCTTTGATACCATTTAAAAATTGATGATCAACCACAAGAGTCGAGAATCATCTGCAAGAAAAATACCTATCACACAAAAGAGATCAAGCAAAGATTTTATTCTCTATAACAACCAAAGAATTTTGTATAATGCACAAAATAATTAAAGATTTAATATTGAAGGTGCACAATATTGGAGGTACTGTTATAATGAATAGATGACTTGTTTTATACAGAGCAAGAGATGCCCTAATCCTAAAATTAGAAGAACTAAAGAAAAAAAAAAGTATGAGCTAAATTAAGCTAAACTACAAGCTAAAAAAGGTAACTAGAAGTGCCTCTAAGTGAACTCAAACTAAAAAAGAATAACACCTAGATCTAAATAAAGCACCTAAGTTTTTCTTAACTGAAAAATAAATTAAAGGACCTAAAATTAATAAATAATTAGATAATTGCCCTAAAATCACTCCAACATTATGTAATATAGGAATTAGTCACATCCTATATGTGAAGTAGTCTAAATAGAATTGATATGCTTTGATCTATTTTTAGATTTGACATTACTCATGTAGTGGGAGTTATTGGATATATGTGTAGTTATCCTTTCTAATATCTTGGCTTTTTTATTACCGATGTTATGATGAGTTTGCATATTTCAGCATTTGGATCTATGAGCTATGCAATTGTGTGGGTTGATCACCTATTCAATTAAAATGGGATGACTCAGATGTGGATTATTTATATCAATAAGATTGTTTCAACGTTAATACAGACTTTGTTTGTTGGCCTTCTCTATGGTCATTTGTGCTTTGGTATGTTGCATTGAGATATGAGGATATATATAGAGAGACTTGATTTAGAGTTGATATGTTGATGACATGGAGTTTTATCTATGATGGTATACCATAGCTTGAGGTATGGTTAGCTTGGATGAATTGCAATTTGATGTGGTTGGTATTCGAAGTGGTATGAGTAAGACAATTACTTAGATCCTTTATTATACTTTGGATCCAATGCTTATATTCATGTAAAGATTCCAGTGTAGGTTTCAATAACAATTGATGTGTTTCACCTTGATATGTTAATTTTTTCTTCTATATGTGACATGTTGGAGAATGTAAGGAGTTTTTTTTCTTGATGGTGGTTATCATGGTTTCTTTTGCAAGTATCTTGTTGGAGCATGAGAGAACACTAAAATATTTAGATGGTACATAAATGGCTAAGATATTAGCAGGGGAATGTTAGGATTAAGGTACAATCTACCTAGTAAATCCTATGACATGGTTCCAACATTCTTGGAAAGTGTCCTAAGACACAAAGAGTGTATTCAAAAAATATTTTATTCTATTTATTCTCACTATTGTTTGTAATACATTCATAATCTGGGTGATCGGTTCCTCTAGTACAGTAGTTTAAATGTCTAAAGTTTAAATGCAATTTTGGTCTATTAATTTTGAATTTTTATCATATTTTGTGTTATATTTATATGAGTGGATGTTCTTATTTGTTACAAATATGATTTACATTTATTATTCTCTAAGTAGTGTGTAAACATCATTTCTATTTGGTTCTACCATATTATAACAATATTTTATTTTTATATAATCCCACTTCATTTCTATTGTACAAAAAAATTAGGAAAATTCAATTTGTTTGTGATTATAATTTGCATAAATACTATAATAGTATGTTACTTGTACAATACAATACCCTCTAACCTTCACTTCAAATACAAATTCAACTATCAATTCATTGACATGAATCAAACAAATGCAATCAAGAACATTGCAAAATTAAAAACACATTACATGAAGATCACATGATTCTATGCAAATTTATAAATATATTACAATTCTCATTATAATAGAAAATAATCAATGTACAAATATGGTTTGGTGAATGGTCATTTGATCATCGATAACTAATAGTTTAGTCATTGTTACAATTCTCATTCTAACAATGCAATATTATAAGACAAAATAAATTATATATTATAATAATTGAAGGACATGCATTATAATACTATATGACATTTGTTTTTAATTAAGGTAAACGGGTTTTACAAGGACCCAAAACCCAATAGTTTTACATAATCTAGAAAATAAGCATTAAAGTCCAAAACCATTAGCAAAAGCTAAATGAACTTGGGCCAAGCCCATAAAACAACCTACAATACAAAAACAAATAAGACTAGAAGAAACAGAGACCTACAGATAAGAATGCACCAAATCTGCATTTTTCTAAGTAACTTTCTTGTTGATAGCCTCCAACTCATCCATGATAAATTTGGAGCTATCTTGCTCCTAATTATTGCTCTTGGTACAAGTACACAGACCTGTTGTAGTATGGGGATCTGACCACTAGCACCCTTCACTTTCTTTTTCTACTTGGAGTCCAAAGGAGTCACACTGGCAATGGGATCAACCCTATAATCCGCAATCATATTATTGACCCTCATCAAGCCTTCTGAACTATTATTCATGGCGGCCTTGCTGATCTCAACCAGATTTTTCAAACTTCCTTTGATTTCTTCTACACTCAATTCCAAATTCCATATTCTTCTTTCATGATTTGATTTCATCTTGTCCATGTCCTCACTAACTTTCTGGGTCAATTGGAGGATTTTCTTTGTTTTATTAGGTCCAGGGTTGTCTATAAAAGTATCTACAATACCCTTTATGCCCTCTTTTAGGACTTCAATCTCCATGCCCATCTTTTGGAGACAATCCATCTGACTGTTGGCCACAAGGGAAATGTAATCATCCAAATCTGGGTCAATGACACCCTTCCCCTATTTCCCAAGATCAATGTCAATGGGGATTTCAATATTAATCTCATGTTCACTATCTATGTTGACTGCCCCCTTTCTAGATTTGGGCCTCTTTGATTTGCGAGAGACAAAGTCAACAGACTTGGTCCTCATATTTTTGTATTTACTAGAGGCCCACCTAGGGTGTTTGTTGCACCTACTACTACTTTTCCCAGGGGTAATATTATGAATGGGTCCCTCACCATTAGGTGGACAATACTGACGATCGTCAAACAAATCTTGGTCCTACCAGTCCTTGGAAAGCTCACTATCTTCCCCTTTCGAAACCATGTCATAAACCACCTGAACCTCTGGTTTGGAAGAAGAAACATGGGTTTTCATAATAGGGGATGACTTTACTTCATGGGCCTTGGAATAATCCATAATGAGACAAATAAGGCCCTCATGGAGGACTGGATTATCCACATTCTTAGCATGTTTCTCTAGACTATGCTTTAAAGAAGAAGAAGATAAAACATAATGGAGATTTTCCTGTCATGCCTAAAGTGATTCAAAATGACAAAATGGTAGTAAAAAATGATTGCATAGCGACCATCAAGAGTGATGTATCTCCTGATAACCTCTGCCACATCTTCCCAAGGTGTCTGAAGATCCTTCTAGTTGTAGCCACCATCAACCATCTTCTGAACCCTATTCCACTCCTTCAGCTTGTCGAAGAAAGTAGAGATAGCTTCTTCTGCAGATTTCCTTTCTCTATAGAGCTTCATTCCCTCCATCTATAAACCAATAATTTCAGTGATAAAGTCTTCATCAATCCTAAATTATTCGCCATAGACCTTAAGGATACCATTATCCAAACCGCTTACAAATTATTCAGTGGCACTCGACGAATTCCCCTTCAACCTTTCCATACACGACACAAGGCCTCCGTCTGAAATCTCATTCCAAACCTTAGTATTCCTTTTCCAGTTTTCAAAAGATGTGGCTAGCAACAGAATGACAACAAACAGAACTAATAGAAAATAACCCAAGGCTAGGTAAAGTTTTGCTTCTGCTTCCTTCTGGCTGATCCTTCACTCTAATCCTCTTGCCCTATTTTTCTTCTTCACTTGCTCGACCCGGTGATATGGGGGTCATCTTCAACATCAACTTTAGTGTCCTAACCTTCACCACCATCATCATCATTTGAGTCATCCAATCCCTCGTTTGACTCAGAAACCTCTACAATGTTTAGTTGAACCATGATATTATTGATAAGATTGTACAAAATCACCATAAGACCCTCATGCATAACAAAATTGGTTTTTGGGTTGGAGATAGCATCCTTTATCCCAACATTTAGTGTACAAAACAAGTAATATGGTATGGAAATTTTCTCCTTATACTCGAAATGGTTGAGAATAATAAAATGATAGCTGTAAACCTTGGTAAATCTCCCATCTAAAGTGATAAATTCTATAATAGCAAAAAAAACCCATTGCCGTATCAACTTAATTACCTTAGGGGAGTAGTAAGTGTGACTTCCCTTCACCAGCCTGGTTTTCTCCTCCTTCTCCTTAGGGAATTTCTTCACTGTAGCATCTAACAACTTCCTATCCCTACAGAATTTCATACCATCCAATTGGTAGACCCATAGCCTCGGCGATCATGGTCTCATTCACCTTGAACTTCCTACTGTCAATGGTCAAGGTGCCCTTATACCATCCCTTTTTGAAAATCCTTTTAATTTTTGACCATTTCTCTTGCATTCTCTCCATAAAATCAGTCATTTTAGTTGCTTGCAGCACAACCCAGACTTGGGGTTGGTCCTGCCATTTATTAATTTTAGTTGCCTCCATGCGCTTGCAATTTCCTCCCATTTTCTTATCGATTTCTAGCAACTATGATTTCTTGCAAATACAACTCTTCGCTATGGACTTTCTAATTAGCAAGGAAGAAACCACTAGAAGCCAATGGCTATTTCTAATGCTTCCACTCCAAAAGGATAAAAACACCCACAAAGCATGCGAGGTGATCCAGCAATTATTAATGTACCTCCTTCTCGGCTACATACAAAACCGTTTCATGATGCCAAGACCCCCCCTATCCTCTCGGGAAATGATTTCAAATTTGGCCTTGCTTACCATGATATCTTTCATAATTTAAGATGTCATGTTCCACTCAAGGGAGCTCCCCCTCGCTATTCCAAATCTTGATTTTCCCACTCCGTACTCCCTCATTGGTGGCCCAGTCATCACTCATGTTGGCCTCTCTCTAATCATGAGAAATATAGCACTGATCGAACCCCTCAAGTATCTCCCATGCCGAATCAGCGATATTTTTGATTGTCCATGAGGGTTTGTGTTTACCAAGGAGGCAATTGATAATGTTTTTAGAATCCCCCTCTAGGCATAACAATTTGACTCCCAGATTGTGTGCTAATTTGATAACTTGGAGGGCACCCATAGCTTCACCTAGATAATTAGTTTGGTCCCCCAAGGGAAAGACCACCACTCAAATGCAAAAGCCAACACCATTCTGGATAACTCCACCACAGCCAGCAGGCCCTAGGTTTCCTTTAGCAACCCCATCAAAGTTAGCCTTAAACCAGTCATTAGGAGGAAAAGACCAACTGCACATACTTCTTTTGACTTGGTCAGTATTGATGTCCATGTAGGCTAGGATGTTCCAGCTTTTGAGAACATCAAAATCCTCCTTACTATTGCAGTAATGATCTCCCCTAGCCATCACACTCTCAACAAAATTGTATTTTATCTTGGCCCAAACCACCTCAAAGGGGTTAACATAATTCTTGAAGATTATGTTATTCCTCTCTTTCCAGATACCCGAAAGGATATGTTGAAAGGAAAACTTCCATAGATTTCTTATGGTCAGATTGTTTCTATTGCAATACCTGCTCCTGAAACAGTCTTGAATCTCCTCTGGGAACACCCAATAGTGGAAAAACATAGCTTAGATAGGTTGGATGTAAGGATAGTGTATAAAAATGTGGTTCATGGATTCCTCATCATTGAGACAAAGATAACATTTGTTGGGGATGCAAAAACCCCTCTTTCTCAAGTTATCTATGGTTAGTATCTTAGTTTGCAAAAGAAAGCATAAAAAAAAATTAATTTTAGGGTTCAAACTTGGATGTCAGGCCTTAGCCTAGCAAAGGCTAGGGTCTTGAGATTGAGCCAACATAAGGACAACATACGCCACAAAATAAATCCTTGAAGAGGTACCACTCCACACCCGATGGTCCTCCTTCTAGGATTTAGAATTGCATGGTTGATCACTAAGGTTACCTGTTGTAGGTTGGGATCAATAGAGCTGAGGTTCACCCACATTTGATCTCTCCAATAGTCAACAAATTTAACACCAAACTTCTCCTTACATGTCTGGATGATCATCTGAGGAACACAATTATTATTGAGAGGAGCTCCTCCAATCCAGGCATCATCCTAGAAATCCACCTTCCTGTCATTACCTATAGCCCAAACTTTGCCCAAACATACAATTCCTTTAGCATGGATAACACTGTTCCAAATAGTAGAGCCACTCAGCATCTGAGACGAGGCAAGGAAATCTTCCATGGTAGGGACCACACATAAGTATTTAGCCTTCCAGATATCATTCCACTCTCCATTTCCTTGATAGATTCTCTAGATTTGTTTGGCCAGAAGGGTGTTTTTCAGGGTTCTAATAGTTCTTAATCCTAGAACCCCCACCTTTTTGGGTTTGCAGACATTCTCTCAAAAAATGAGGGCATCTCTCTTCTTCTCCTCAACCTCGGACTAGAGGAAAGCTTCCTAAATTTTCTCAACAGCATCTGCAAATTTTCCAAAAATTTTGAATAGGCATAAAGCATAAACCGGAAGACTCTAGAGAGAAGATTTTACAAGTTGGATTTTACTAGCTTGACTAAGAAGGGTCCCTTTCCAACCAGCCAACTTCCTACTGAATCTATCAATAAGACTGGTCCAAAACAAATCCATAGGTTTCATGCCCAAAGGAAAACCCAAGCAAATAGATGGGAGCTTTCCAATTTGGCAACAAAGGCTCTGGGCCATCCTATTGTGTGTGTCCTTTGGGGTGTTGAAAAAGAAAACAAATCCTTTCTCCCAATTAATCATTTGACCTGAAGCATAACTATAAATTTTGAGAAGGTTATTCATAGTGGAAACTTCTTTGATCGATGAAGTTCCCATTAAGATGGTATCATCAACAAATTGCTGGTGGGAACAAGCTTTGAAACCAGAAGAGGGAGAGACTCTCAATAGAAGACGCTAAGAAACAAATTTGCTAATAAATCTACCTAGACATTCAGCCATAATAATGAAGAGAATAGGTGATATGGGATCCCCCTGCCTGATGCCCTTAGAAGTTTTAAATAAGGGAGAAGGCACACCATTCACAGTCATAGAGAAAGAAGGATTTGATATAAGTTGGTCAATCAACTGAATAAACCTATCATAGAAGCCAAAAGAAGCAAGCACCTTACCCAAGAAGCCCCAGTCCACACGATCATAGGCTTTAGACACGTCCAAGTTCATCAGGAAGCCTTGTTTCTTTGATTCCACTAGCGAGTGTATGTTTTCATGGATAGTAATGATAGAGTTAAGGATTTGTTTGCCACGAATGAAGCCACTCTATTGAGGTGATATAATAGATGGGAGAATCATTAGTAGTCTGCCAGTAATCACCTTCGAGATAATTTTATAAAAAGAATTCCATAAGCTTATCAGACGAAACTGATCCATGGAATCAACCTCAGGACATTTGGGAATTAGAACCAGAAAAGCAACATTGATTTCCTTTAAGAAAATCCTAGCCCCAAAAAATTCTTGCACTCCTTTAACCACATCACATTTGAGAATGTTCCAAAAGGCTTGAAAGAAGAACAACAGGAACCCATCCAGACCTGGGGCTTTATTGCCATCAAAGGAGAAAACCACTTTCTTAACTTCCTCCTCAGAGGGAATGGCCACCAAAGCCTTGTTTTGAACATCATTAATGATGGAAGGAATGGTCTCTAAGAGGGCCCTCTGAGAAAGATCATCCAGACCACAATCCTCTGAGAGAAGAGATTTGAAAAAATTCCTGGCTTCATTCCCAATCTCATTGTCCTTCCTTGTTTCAATTCCACCAATTCTCAACTCTGAGATCCTATTAGCAGCCCTATGTTTGATAGTAGTCATATGGAAGAACCTGATATTTTTGTCGCCAACTTTAGGCCAAAGAGATCAGGACTGTTGTTTCCAAAATTCTTCTTCTCTTCTAATAATCTTATGATACTTAACAAGCACTTCATTTTACTCCCTGATAGACACTTCATTATATCCACTGGTTTGTATTTTATCTTGTATTTCTTTTAGCTCAAGCTAGGTTTTGGAATTGGCAACAAAAAGATCCCCAAAAAATTCTTTGTTCCATTTCTTTATATTATATTTCACATGCCTTAATTATTTCACCATTCTATACATTGCAGTACCTTTGACATCAATAGACCACCACTTCTCAATGGCCTCCTCAAGGTTAGGATGGTCCAGCCACATTCTTTCAAATCTAAACGAGAAGTTTCTTTTAACACTTATATTCTCTACCACAAAAACCACAAAAAAGTGGTTAGAACCAATCCGAGAAATAGCTGATAGGGAGAACAGATAATGGTTAAACCAATCATTAGAGATAAGGGCCCTGTCAAGTCTGACTTGAATAAGATCTTCCCCTGCCCTTCAGTTGGTCCAGGTAAAATTGGCACCTTGGAGATCAATATCATGCAAACCTTGGTTATTAATAAAGTTCAACAGATCCATTCTACTTTCTAACTGAGAGGGGACACCTCCAAACTATATGACATTTGTTACTAAATATAGGATATTTAAAAAAATAAACAATCAATAACATTCACACTTCATTCATATAACAAATAATTATGTTATTTTTATAAACTAAGAAATTCTAAATAAAAATGTCACGAGGAGCTCCTTGACTTGATCATTGATGTAGTCTTTAAAAAGAAAAGGTTTATAACGATGCAAATATTGTTCACCTATGAGCTCCTCTTGTACGCATACCTCCTTTTCATTGAGGAACATCCAAAAGAAACCAATAGAAAGTCGAGAGTTCTCCTCTTCATATGCTACATGATGATTTGCACTCCCACATCTATTGTTGCTCCAAATCTGTAATAAAAAAATCACCCTTCATCTTAAGAAAATAACTAAACTGAAATAGCTTTAGAAAAACCTCTACAATTGGTCTACCTTTAGAGAATCAGTTATGATCATAGTGAATGATGCAGCCAAAGGTTTAATAGTGAACCACTTGCCTTGTTTGGAGCATATTTCAAGGCCACCAACTTCATCATTGTACAAAATTTCCATCACACCCCAATCTGTATGCTCCTTGTAATGACTGTTTTTTCTCTCTGAGTAATAACAGAGACGAAGAAAAGCCTCACATTCTACAAAATGAATTTGTAAATGCTTGTTGAGGCCTAGACCTTTAAGAATCAATTTTATTAGGGAATTCGCTAGATCAGCTAACTTGGAACTATATGTTCTTAGGTTGTCACTGTACAACACACCCCAAAAAATGAAATTACTATCCATTAATATTATATGATATAATATTTTGGTGTTATAATGAAGACGAGATGACACAAATTTATTTTATACAAGGTTACTATTTTAACCTCTCATTTATATTTATGAGCTAATTATATAGCTATAATCAATCAAGTAATAATTAATTTAAATAATAGAGTTTAGATTTATCACCAAAAAAATATAGGCAGTTGATTAATTAAATAAATAAAAATTAAATATTCAAATAAATGAATTAAATAAAATACATGAGCTTTTAGTCTTGATTTTGATGTGAAGTTTTTGTTAATGTGTAAAAAAATCATTTGTCAATGCCTTGAAATTTCATTATATATTATTGACTTATCAATTTGGTTATATAGTGTTGGAGAAGTGCTTGTGTAACCCACAAATCACATCTCATTTATCATTATAGTCTAAATCTTATTTGCCTTATTTTTTTGACATCTAAATTTTGTAAGGACTTGGGGTGTTTACAAGAACCTTCAAGGAATGCATTGAACTGTGAGAATTATATTCTCCTTAGGGAAACACCTAGTCGAACAAGCTTTATGGTTCTAAATGAAAGATCAAAGACAACACACAATTTTGGAACATGCCTAAGACAATGTCACATGAAAGAAAATGTAGAATATATATCCTCTTTAAGTTCTTAGATCAATATTTTATTCTCATGTTCCAACATTCCAACATGATTTCAAACGAGTGAATAAGTGTATTTAAATACAATAATTGATCCTACAAATCAAAACATGTATGCTAGATATCAACTAATAATGGCTAATGAAATGGTTAACATGGTGTGAATTCCATTTTTTAATTTTAAGTTTTATAATCAAATCTACAATTGTATAAGTGATCTAGGCCTAGTCTACACCTATATATTTGGTCCAAGGTAATGAAAAATGGTGTTAGTGATTAGGGATGCAAATCTGATGACTAATAATAAATGAGACTACTCACTGTGTGAAATCACAAGCCAAACTTTTGGACATATATGCCACTTGTAAGATAATTATTGCATTTAAAATAGTCTAATTAATAGTGGGCCCAAAACACTCGGGAAAAAGAGCATAATTGTGCATTTTCATGATTATACTTTTCTCTCACTTTGATGTGAATGTCAACTATTAGGAAAATGCATGTCAAATTAAGACAAATAATCAACACGGTAAATAATTATTTTTTAGACACTCAAAGGGACACCTTTTTACATTAAGTAATAGATCATGTTCTTCATTATTGTTTACAATTAGTGGTTCACTAAAACCTTAAAATTTAAGAGAAACATGCAATGAACAACATGCATCACACATTTTGAAATAAGAATTAGTTCCCAATTTCTCAAAAAAAAGAAAAGTAGAAAAGAGATGAGGTGCCAAAGGTCATCATCTAAATTTATAAAATAGAATCTAACTATAGAGAGAATAATTAAAAGCACCCATCTTGGTATGATAATGAAGCTGGAGTTCATGCTAAAAAACAATATAGTTATCATAACTACATCATTACAACAAAATGTATGAAGAACGCTAGTTCTAGTTTACACCTCCTCTAATTGGTTTTAAAGTCATATGATGCAAGAATTTAGGAAAAACGATAAAATATATGAGTGATGAAGAATGCAATATAGTCAAAGATGCTATCATATGATGACCGTGTAAGCACATAAGATGGAGATAATTTCCAAGACATGTGTAAGATGTTTCCACTAGTATAATAAAATAAAAAGATAAGGATAGCCATATGTGATAGATAATAATTATGTAACCACATCAAACATATAGTAATCATTAATATTTATAGCATAATTCTATCTCAAATCATTAGGTATGATATAAATAATAAAGTACAAAGAGGAGAAAAGTATTAGATACCCCTAGGGCTTTCCCTCATAATAAGGAGCTCACAAGCAATAATTAATAATGATGAGTAATCATAAGAACAATAGATGAAGTCTCATATGATGTTAAGAATCTAAGTATAATCAACTAGGACAATCATGAGTAAATATTATCTCCACCATGAAGATGTAAGTCACAAATGCCACCACTAGAAAAATAAAAGTTATAATGAATTTGCACCATCAAATGTAATAAATAAAATATGTATCAGTAAATCATACTATAACTAATGGTATTAAATAAATTTTCTCATTATCATTATGTATTAGTTATAAATGAAGGGGGAAAATAATATCCGTAGTGGTAAACATACACTAACTATATATGTTACATTAAAAGGATAATAGTAACATTTTATTTTTTATATTTCCCTTATGGATATAGAACTCCAATCATTCATGATGGCATAATGTAAGGGAAAAATTATGGCATGAATTGAGAAATGATGCAAATAGATTGATGCTAATGATCTTTTAGACCAAGGATTGGTTTTTCTAATTTAATTATTTTTACATTTTTTAGAGTTTTCTAATTAATTAATATTATGAAAATAGTGTAGTATTTTTTATATATAGAATAGTTAGTATACAAAATGACCTCATGTGCATGAGTGTGACTTGGCATATATAGATATGATCTACTATTAGTGGACACTCCATCTTTCATACTATTAGTGGATACTCCATCTTTCATATTGTAAGTTTGTCAGTGTTCGAAATTGTATCCTCTAGTTATCTTAAATGTTTATCTTGGGGATAAGACCTAATCTTAAACATATAAAGTGGAAATCACAAACAATATAAAATTAATCTAGGCAACTTAAAAAAATCAATTATAACTCCTCTCAATTGTAATATTTGCTAGGCTTGGGAGGGTGTTCCTCTCTGATCTCACAAAAATAATTATAGATAAATATTTAAATGAAATATAATTAACATAAAAGTAAGTCCAATATTTTATATTTACTTCTTATGTAAAACTTTATGACCTTGTAACCAAATATATTTCAATCTAATTATAATTTATGAATGGAAGAAGATGTTTGAAATACTCTTCCTACATTTGAAAAATCCATATGCATGCTTACTTAACTATTTTAGTCTCATTAATGTTATTAATCATAGTAAATATACATCTCTAATTAAAATAAGTATGCTTGTTGGTTGTTCTCCCTTTCTAGTAGACCTCCTTAAGAGTTGATATAAAGGTTTTACCTCATCTTTAGAAATATCTAAAATATCAAATCTCTCCTCCTCTTCAAGCCCTTTAGATCTCCTACTTCAATGTTATTGGTCCTTGGGGTTAATTGAAATGCATTTTTCTTGCAATTCTATTCTTGTTGCAACACCATAGAAGTATAATTAATTTGTCTAAATATAAAAAATTTAATGTGAAAATAAATAATGCAAATAGGGTCTCAATTCTTGTACCCTTTTATATCAATATCATAAATAATGAAGATATGTTTAATTACCCCATCCTGCAAGATTTTCTACATGTCCCTATGTATATGCCTCAATCACAAATTTACAGATACTATAAGCATATCTCATTTTGAAAAGGAACATTCATGCATCCCATACTAGACCATGAGTCCCATCCTTCTCCCAATATATTACCATCTATAGCAAAAAAAAAGAAACCTATACTACTTGATCTCACTATTGGTAAGAATATAAGTAACAATATGCACAAAACCTAAGGCCAAATTTACATAAATACATAGTGAGTGACTAGTTTATATACAATTTTCAAATGGCATGTCCATAATGAGTGACTAATACCTACTCATTGAATACATCGTAGATTTATAAAAAAGAATGTCAATGCATTATAATATGATTATGTTATATATTATTAGCATCCATAAAGTAACAACAATAATCACTAAAAAAATTATGATTCTAGAGGATCCAATGTTGAATTCTACATTTAAGCATCAAATCTCTTCATTAGTCCACTATAATGAAATCCACATTTCTTTCATGGCTTGTCTACACTAAATTGTTCATCTCTAGAGGTTTGACTACTACCAATACAAGCATAGGATTCCCCTTTTTGTCTTAAAATAAGCCTTATTATTTTTTTAACAACAATTTTACTCAAAATCAAGTTAACAAGTGAAGATTAAAACATTCAAAGACCACATCAAATAAAGTCAATACTGCTTCCATATATATATATATATATATACCTTTTCAATTACTTCAATTATTTAATCATTTATATCCAAATTTTATGTAAATTTATCATTCAATTTGAAATCTAAATCACCACATCAAAATGTTTCATTTGTCTATATTATATACTACATAATATCTTGGCAAGCGAATCAGAGGTTAATACTGGTGGATAACACATGGCCTACCCAGATGAAAGACCAGCGGCCGTGGAATACCCATCAAACGAAATATTAACTGCTCTTTCTTTTACTTAGGGTGGAAGACTGAAATGATTTTGTTTGGGTGAGAGAGATTAAGTGTACCTGCTGGTATAAGCTCCTCAATTAAAGAGAAGAGAGTAGAATATTAGTTGGTCCAATGATGATGAAATAAAAACTATTTTCTTTGGTCAAGTGTCCCTCAGAGTCACGTGTATAAGCTCTTCCATTAAGGGCAAAAGAATAAAATATTAGTTTGTCGATTGAAAGATGGATGATATCTAAAGAGGAGTGGGCAGATAGAAGATATAGATATTGCACTCAAGATGTGGTAGAAATTGAATGGTATTTCATCATGGAATGTCCAGCGTACAAGGATATTGGATCAATTATATTGAGACACTGAAAGTGAATAGCTTGGTTAATTTGTTCGAAGAAGAGAAGATAATAAGGGTTGCAGATTTTTTGATCAAGATACACAGCAGAAGATCCAAGATGCAAAAAGAAAAGGAAATTTAGGTGTCGTGTTTGTGATGTACATGCTTTTCTTTGCTAGCTACCTGTGGGTCCCATAAGCTGCTTGGCCTCATGGACATGATTAAAAACATTCATTCATTCAACAGTTCGATCAATTGGTCTATCTACATTCAGATAGATTCATTATTACTTGGATCTTCATGAACTCAAGTGACCTATGAAAAGTGGTCAACATCTATAGACATGTTTGTAACCCCTTGCAAAATTTTAAACCAACTTTTAATTCTCACATTGGGTATTTGACGAAGGTGAAAACATGATTGAATTGTCAATTAATTGTGTATGTTTTTTAATATAATAATAATTTATAATAAATGATTTATACCATACGATCTATTTGGAAGTGGAAGAGACATTATTTACAACCATTTCTCTCTCCAATAAAATAAACTACATATTCAAGTCTATTACTTAAATAGTCATCTAGGTTCTTCCAGACTTTCTTAATTGATAGTGAAGGAAAATAACATTTCATTCATGTCAAGATTTGATATTTCAGAACATACCTCCCAAATAAGGACTTCTGGTCCCCAAAAGCTTAGAAACTCATAAAGCAAGGGCATTTCTTCTCCACATCCTCATTTAGATGCATCTTTACCTTCCTTGGTAGATTTTGTTTCAATCTAATTAGCCAATTTTCATGTATCTCCATGTGATCCCTTCTCTCATTTTGAGGCACAATTTGCCACCTTTAGATCCTCTTGAACATGTGGAGTACAATCATACATAGTAGCCTACAACAATTGCACTCTTTCCTCACCAAGAATCGAAGGGTCAAACAATCAAAGATTCTCAATATTCACCACAAGATAATATTTTTAATGGAGGAAATCGGAGCAAAACACATTCTCACTTACATGCTCTCAAATCTAAAATGATCCAAATCTTGAATGTTTAATCTTCCATTCTTTCCCTTGGAGTCAATCACCACATAGATATAATTAACCTAATCTCCAATCTTGAATTTGTGCTTGAGCTATTAATGGCCATGCATCTTCTTATACATAGTTTGTGACATATTTAAATTTTTTCAAATACAAAGATAGAATTAAAAACCTTTCAATAAATTTCGAGTGAATTAGAACATCCCTCACATGCAAATAAGTTTGTGTAACATCTACCCCTAATAACTATATTTTTTGGGTTTTCAATTCAAATCACAACTATTAACTTAATTGACCAATCATTTTCCATCTAACTTAGAAGTGCTAACTTCATAACATCTTCATTCACCATGGTGGTGTAAACTCAAAGTCACCACTTATATGCTTACATAAAAAAGTGGTAATATCACACGGTTAGGGTCATCCATACACCAAAACCTAAAACTTGAGGATTCATTCATAATGGCCCTACTTACGTATACCATTTAGGAAATCAGAGGCATCATCCTTCCTATATCTTGATGCTAGAGGGAGTTCCTTCTCTCATCTAACTCATGACTACTAATTAAGCATAAAATATGAAATTAATCTAATAAATATAGAATGATAACAATTTTCCATCAAACAATTGCAAAGGAGAAGGAACAAGGAGAAGCAATTTGCTTCTAGGATTTAGGATTTTGGAGGGTTTCTATTCTCTATTGTTGTTTCCTGTAGGTTCAATGATGGGAAAGTCAAGTGGGGGTCCCCATGCAGGACTTCCCATCCAAATGTATCATCCCAAATAAAGGATAAAGTCAAGATAAGGGCAATCCATTTGTGGATCTTTCCCCACCATCTTTGTCATGGAACCTAAGCTCTTTCTTTCCTGAGGAAGATCTTGTTTCTTATGTGGAAAAACTGATAGGTGACATATCTCTCTAGATGAATTCTAGAAAACCATTGGATATTTCAAAGTCTTTGTGCAAGGTATTTGAATTTGAGGTGGACGTACTTGATGATCTACTAAATATAGTTATTATTGTGCTAAGGGTTTCTTCTAAGTTGGTCAATTTCTCATTTTTAGACCCAACATTGATTAGATTAGGGGGTTGGGTTGATTTATCTTGGAAATTAAAAGGCAATGTTAAAATAAGTGCTATGGAAAATGATCTTCTTCTATTCATTTTCATTATTGAAGAGGGTCTTATTAAAGTGCTCACAAGTGGTCCTTGGTGGGTATGTGTAGGATCATGGTGTGCCAAAATAGGCCCTTAAGTTGCAATGAAATTTCAAGAGTTATGCAACTTGAAATGAAAAATTGAATAAGTTATGAACAGTATTTTTAAAATATGTAAAAAGAGAATCTATAGAAATTTGAATGCAGTTTCTAAGCTACTAGTTGTTTTTTGAAAAAAAAAATCCTATTTGATGAAAATTTCAAATTTCAATGCAATGCTACACAAATTTCAGGAAAAAGATAAGAAGTAGGTGTATGTCTGACCACCCTAATCACAATCAAATCATAATATTTTTTAATAAGATTTATAATATAAGTATTAGATTCATGTCCAGATGTGACACATATTTTTTAATAATTTTTTATTAAGTAAATAATTATTTATGATTTTTTTACTACAACTTTTCAGAAATTCAGAAAATCCTACATCTAACCACCTTAACTTGGTCAAAACCTTATGAAATTCAATTTTATTTAATGTTTCCCTATAGTAGACGAAGCATAGGATGTGACGCATGTTTCAAATTCAAAAAATGTTATGCGGTTTGAAAGTTATGGGTATTTTTCAATCAGTCTATCAATCAGGACTTTTGTCAGAATTCAATTAGAAAATAAATAATAATTATTTATTAAAGTCAAAATAAAACAAGCCTTATATTGTTGGAAAGTTGAGAACATCCTTAAAAAATCCTTTTCATTTTATCAATTTTGGCTATTAAAAAAGTCGTTAGCCACCAGTGTAAAGTCTGGAAAATCAAGGAATACTAAAAAACACCGTTTTTTAGTTGACTTTCTAGGCTTGTCACTTCCAAGCCAAATCTCAAAGCAAACCCAAACCAAAATATGAAGGGAAAAATTTATGTTTTAAAATCGGATATCTGATTTTTGAAAAAAATTTAAAAAATATTTTAGTAAATTGGGCATAACTTTTGCATTTTATATCGAAATTTTGATTTTTTATAGGCATTGGAAAGGTAATTAAGAGCTCTATGATATGGAATAGGTATATTTTCAATTATTTGTTTTAAAAAATAATTATAATTTATTTAAATTCATCCTTCATTTTTAAAACATAAAAAACTCGTCACTTTTTCATATGATTTTCCTATTGCATGAATTTTTGTAACAATCATCTCAAAATAAACTAAATAAGTAATTAATTAATAATAGAAAATTTATGAATTTTACTGAGTTTGATAAATTTTGATAAACCATGTTATCTATGTTTGTTCCTTTCTCCAACTCTCTCTCCTAAACCTATCACTCCACCTATTTGTTTCTTCCTCCCTCTCTTTTGTCCATATTTATACATCTCTCTCTAGACTTATATCTCTAACTATCAATGAATACCTGATTAAATCTCTCAAGCTCTACAAGGTGCTTATATTTCTACCTATTTATAATTTCCTCCTCTATCTCACTCTCTCTTCCCTAAGATCTAGACTAGTCTCTTTGCATTTCCTTCTTGTCTCTAGCAACAAAATTCAGAGGGGACAAGGACAGGTGTAGGGAAGTATCAAAAAAAGGAGAGGGGGAGAGAGGTGGGTCATATGGTGTCATTATGGGTCTTATGGTGTCCTAAGGGGTCATATGGTGTTCTATAACCCTTTAGGACACCATATGACCACTTAGGACATTATATGACCCCTTAGGATACCATACGATACCTTGGGACACCATATGATGTCGCAAGGAGTCGTATGGTGTCCTAAGGGGTCATATGGTGTCTTATGAACCCGTAGGACACTATATGACCCATTAGGTGTCATCAGAGGTCTAATTGTGTCCTAATGGGTCATATGGTGTCGTATGACCCCTTAGGACACCATATGCTTGGGAGACTATATGGTGCTATGAGTCATATGGTGTCCTATGACACCTTAGGACACCATATGACTCCTTAGGATACCATTTGGTGTTTTTATGTGTCGTATGGTGTCCTATGACCCCTTAGGTGTCATTAGGGTTTATTTTATGTCCTAAGGGGTCGTATTGTGTCCTAAGGGGTCATACGGTGTCCTATGACCCCTTAGGACACTATATGACATCATTAGGGGTCATATTATGTCCTAAGGGGTCATATAGTGTCTTATGACCCCTTAGGACACCACACGGTATCGTTATGGGTTGTATGGTGTTCTAAGTGGTCATATGGTGTTCTATGACCCCTTAGGACACCATTTTTATGTTGTTATGGGTCATATTGTCTTCTAAGGGGTCATATGGTGTCATATGACCCCTTAGGACACCATATGGTTTCATTATGCATCGTATGGTTTCCTAAGGGGTCATATGGTGTTCTACGACCCCTTAGGACACCATATGGTGTCATTAAGGGTCGTATGGTGTGTTATGGGGTCATATGGTGTCCTATGACCATATGACCCCTTAGGTATCGTTAGGCGTCATTTTGTGTTGTTAGGGGTCATATGGTGTCCTATGGCCCCTTAGGACACAATATGACCCCTTAGGTGTTGTTAGGGTTCATATTATGTTGTAATGGGTCATATAGTGTCGTACGACCCCTTAGGACACCATATGGTGTCGTTTGGGTTTGTATGGTGTGGTAAGGGGTCATATTGTGTCCTAAAGATTCTTAGGACATCATATAACCTCTCAAGACACCATATGACCCCTTAGATATCGTTAGGGGTCATATTGTGTCCTAAGGGGACATATGGTGTCATGAGACACCATATGATCCCTTACGACACCATATCGTGTCAGTATGGGTCTTCTTGTGTTCTAAGGGGTCACATGGTTTTAGATGACCCCATAGGATACCATATGATGCCTTAGGACACCATATGGTGTCGTAAAGGGCCATATGGTGTTCTAAGGGGTCATATGGTGTTCTATGGAGTCATATGGTTTTGTATGACCCCTAAGGACACTATATAACATCGTTAGGGGTCATATTATGTCCTAAGGGGTCATATTGTGTCTTATGACCCCTTAGGACACCACATGGTGTCGTTATGGTTTGTATGGTGTTCTAAGGGGTCATATGGTGTTCTATGACCCTCTAGGACATCATATTATGTTGTTATAGGTCGTTTGGTCTCCTAAGGGGTCATATAGTGTCATATGACCCCTTAGGACACCATATGGTGTCATTATGTGTCGTATAGTATCCTAAGGGGTCATATGGTGTTATATGACCCCTTAGGACACCATATGATCCCTTAGGACATCATATGGTGTCATTATGGTTCATATGGTGTTCTAAGGGGTCACACGGTGTTCTATGACCCTCTAAGCCACCATATTATGTTGTTATGGGTTGTATGGTCCTCTAAGGGGTCATATGACCCCTAGGACACCATATAGTTTCATTATGCATCGTATGGTGTCCTAAGGGGTCATATGGTGTTCTATGACCCCTTAGGACACCATATGACTCCTTAGGACAACATATGGTGTCATTAGGGGTCATATTGTGTGCTAAGGGGTCAAATGGTGTCCTAGGGGTCATATGGTGTTATATGACCCCTTAGGATATGATATGACCCCTTAAGTGTTGTTAGGGGTCGTATTGTGTCCTAACGGGTTATATGGTGCTCGACGACCCCTTAAGACACCATATGGTGTCATTAGGGGTTGTTTGGTGTGCTAAAGGGTTATATTGTTTCCTAAGGGGTCATATGGTGTCTCATGACACCATATGACCCCTTAGGACACCATATCATGTCGTTACGAGTCTTCTTGTGTTCTAAGGGGTCATATGGTGTTATATGACCCCTTAGGATACCATACGACCCCTTAGGACACCATATGGTGTCGTAAAGGGTGATATGATGTCGTATGGTGTCCTAAGGGGTCATATGGTGTCCTATGACCCATTGGGACACTATATGACATCATTACGTGTCATATTATGTCCTAAGGGGTAATATTGTGTCTTGACCCCTTAAGACACTAGATGGTGTCATTATGGGTCGTATGGTATTATAAGGGGTCATATGGTGTTTTATGACCCTCTAGGACACCATATTATGTTGTTATGGGTTCTATGGTCCTTTAAGGGGTCATATGACCCCTTAGGACACCATATAGTGTCATTATGCATCGTATGGTGTCCTAAGGGGTCATATGGTGTTCTATGACCCCTTAGGACACCATATGACTCCTTAGGACAACATATGGTCAAATGGTGTCCTAGGGGTCATATGGTGCTATATGACCCCTTAGGATACAATATGACCTCTTAGGTGTTGTTAGGGGTCATATTGTGTCCTAACAGGTTATATGGTGCCCGATGACCCCTTAAGACACCATATGGTGTCATTAGGGGTTGTATGGTGTGCTAAGGGGTTATATTGTTTCCTAAGGGGGCCTTAGGACACCATATCATGTCATTACGGTCTTCTTGTGTTCTATGGGGTCATATGGTGTTATATGAACCCTTAGGATACCATATGACCCCTTAGGACACCATATGGTGTCGTAAAGGGTCATATGATGTTGTACGGTGTCCTTAGGGATAATATGGTGTCCTATGACCCATTGGGACACTATATGACATCGTTAGGGGTCATATTATGTCCTAAGGGGTAATATTGTGTCTTATGACCCCTTAAGACACTAGATGGTGTCATTGTGGGTCGTATGGTATTATAAGGGGTCATATGGTGTTCTATGACCCTCTAGGACACCATATTATGTTGTTGTGGGTCATATGGTGTTCTATGACCCCTTAGGACACAATATAGAATAAGTATGCATCGTATGGTGTCCTAAGGGGTCATATGGTGTTCTATGACCCCTTAGGACACCACATGGTGTCATTAGGGGTTGTATGGTGTGCTAAGGGGTCATATGGTGTCCTATGACCACTTAGAACACCATATGACCCCCTAGGTATTGTTAGGTGTCATTTTGTGTCGTTATAGGTCATATGGTATGCTATGAATCCTTAGGATATAATATGACCTCTTAAGACACCATATAGTGTCGTTAGGGGTCATATGGTGTCTTATGACCCCTTAGGACACACTATGACCCCTTAGGTGTTGTTAGGGGTCATAGTGTGTCCTAACGGGTCATATGGTGGTCTACGACCCCTTAGGACACCAAATGGTGTCATTAGGGGTTGTATGGTGTGCCAAGGGGTCATATTATGTCCTAAAGGTTCCTAGGACATCATATAACCCCTTAGGACACCATATGACCCCTTAGGTATCGTTAGGGGTCATATTGTGTTCTAAGGGGTCATATGGTGTCTTGTGACACCATATTGTGTCGTTATGGGTCTTCTTGTGTTATAAGGGGTCATATGGTGTTATATGACCCCTTAGGACACCATATGGCATTGTAAGGGATCGTATGGTGTTATAAGGGGTGATATGGTGTTCTATGACACCTTATGACACTATATGACCCCTTAGGTGTCGTCATGGGTCGTATTGTGTCCTAATTGGTCATATGACGTTCTTTGACCTCTTAAGACACCATATGACCCCTTGGGACACTATATGGTGCTATGGGTTGTATGGTGTCCTAAGGGGTCATATGGTGTCCTATGAACCCTTAGGACACCATATGACCCTTTAGGATGCCACATTGTGTCATTAGGGGTTGTATGGTGTCCTAAGGGGTCATTGGTGTCTTATGACCCCTTAAGACACCATATGGTGTCATTAGGGGTCTTATTGTGTCTTAAGAGGTCATATGGTGTTTTATGACCCCTTATGACACCATATGACCCCTTAGGAGACCATATGGTGTTGTTAGGGGCCATATTGTGTCCTAAGGGGTCATATGATGTTCTATGACCCCTTAAGACATGATATAACCCCTTAGGAGACCATATATACTAATTTTCAAATAAGGAGAGATATAAGGGTGAGGAGAGATGAAGAAGTAAAGAGAGGGAAAAGAAATAAAGGACAAGGACATAGATAGAGATATAGATATTAAGGAGTATGAAGTGAGAGGGAGAAAACCTAAAGGACAAGGATGGATAGAAAGAGGTAGACATATCTAGATATTGAAAAGGAGAGAGGAAGATAGAGATAAAAAATGAAGATAAAGGGAGAGGGAGGTGAATAGATATAGAGAAAGAGAGAGGTAAAGACAAAGATAAATATATGAAGAGATGGAGAAAAATGGATAAAGAGGGGTAAAGAGAGAGATAAAAAAAGGAAGAGATGGAGAGATATAAAGGAAGATAAATATTGATAGATAGAGATATATAGAGAGTGAAAGAGAGTGAGTTAGAGAGATAGAGATTATAGATAGGGATAGATAGAGAGGGAGAGAGAAAAAGAGGAAGATATGGAGATATATAAAGGCACTATAGAGAAGGGTGTGGGGAGAGAGCAAAAGATATATAAAGATGGAGTAAATAAAGAGATAAAAGTAGAGAAAGGGAAAGATACTTCAAGAGGGCGACAGAGGAAGAGACAAAGAAGGAGATTAATCATGTATAGAGGAATATATATAAAGATAGAGGAACATATAAAAAGAGAGATTGATAGGGGAAAAGATGGAGATGTGAAGATGGAGATAGAGATAGATATGGATAGAATGTGATAGAGAGAGTAAGACAAATGGAGGGCGAGATGGAGTGAATAAGTGAGATTTAGAGATAACGAGATATAAATATACATGAAGATAGATCTATAGGGTTATAGAGAGAGAGGGGACAAGATAGGGAGAGAAAGGAGGTGATAAAGACAAGCAATATATAAGTATAGGTAGGATAAGGTAAAGGAGGGAGATAAATAGAGAGAAGAGAGATTATTAGAGAGAAATATAGAAATAAGGAGTGACAATGATGGAGTGGGAGAGGGAGAGATATGAATAGAAAGATGGAGATATATGCAGAGATGCATGTAACTTGAGAATTTATTTATCTACATGGAATGAGAAAATAAGTGACATAAGTAGAGAAGAAAGAGATATATAAAATATATTATATAATTATAGATAGACAAGTGATAGATAAAGGAGGTGATAGGAAAAAAATGAGACTTTGTATGCAAAATTTGTGAGTATTTAAAGTTTTAAAATTGAAGGACTAACTTCAAATGATTATAATTACTTTTTCATCTATAATATCATCAAAATACCTCATCCATTTGATAGGTCTATGAATTATCTTTCCAAAGCCTATAAAAAATCAAAATTTTGATAAGAAACGCAAAACTTATGCCCATTTTACTAAACTATATTTTTTATGTTGAGAAAGTCGGATATTCGATTTAATCGGATATCCGATTTGAAAAGTATGATATCACAATAGTGACATCACAATGGTGACATCACAATAGTGACATCACAAATCAGATATCCGATATTCAGATTTTGCCCGACCCAAACAAAAAGTCAAAGCGGATTTTGGCATGTTTGGGAAGGTTGAAAATGCATTTTTTTTCCATTGCCACTTTTTCGCCCCCCATGATCTTGCACATACCCTGGTCCTATGGTACATCAACTCTCATATTTTTTCTCTTTTTAAGTGGAAGGAAGGTTTAGACCTTTCTGCAGATCTAGGGTTAGTGGCTCCAACCTCGATCTACCTTCCTGCCTTGCCATTAGAGTTATGGAATCTTGGGGTGTTTAAGGGGATTGCAAACTCATTTGGTCATCTGTTGGCAGTTGATAGAGTCACTCTTTAGAAACCCAAGTGGATCTTTTCTAGAATTTGTGTTAATGTGGCTGTTAACTCAATCATCCATGCTAGTGTTACTTTGAAGTCAAAGCATGGCTCATGCCATCAACCTATTACATATGATAATGCAAGGATATTTTATCTAAGTTGTAAATGGCATGGTCAATTAAGTTCTGTTGGTAAACAGATTTGTCACTTTGAAATCTTTTACTATGTGCCCAATGGAGGAGTGACAAATAGCTCCCAACAGTTGGAGAGATCGTTTTGTGGGACACAATCTTCCTCTGCATTTGAGAGGGGCAGCTCTCTCATATGATAGGTGTATTTGTATTTTTTTGAGGATAATTAACCTTGCGAATGAAAAAAAAAAATTACTACAAATGGATTTAGAAGGAATCCTCACAACAAATATACAATTGCCACTTGGATTCCATTGACTTTTAAACCTATCACTATCAACTCTAGACTACACATGAGGAGAGAGTGATACAACACATTTAACTTGCATAACGTATATATATTTCTAAGATACCAAAGAAACTAGTAACGTTATATGACCATTGTCTTCATGAAACTGGGAAAGTAATTTGCAAGCTTGCTATTGCAATATCATACGACAATCACATAACATCAAGCAAATGAACACTTAACAATCATAGGAGCACTCCCAATTTGCCTTGTATTCAAAAATGATGAAATAATACAATCCAAAATTTTCAGCTGTCCCAAAATCATAAAATCCAAAAAGTCCCTCATTCATCTATGTTTCTAACATTTATAGTCTCTCAAAATAACTACTTCATAACTAATTGATTCTAAGTTAGCAACTAACTCATTTTTGCACAAATTACAATAAGTTAATAACTAGTACATTTATGTGCGGAAATAGTCAACCTATTAACCTTGACTCTATGCTATGGAAAATCAGCAATAAACTAAAGACTAACCACGTATCACACTACAAAATAAAATATACAATGATGTGAACATGGTATGGCTTTTCAATATCCCAAAAAGCATGCTAATTGACTATTTTCTTTTATTGAATTAGTACTTGGGCTTTGAATAACTTGTATGCTTTGAGTGCGGCCACCATGAACTTGTACCTAGGAATGATCACATTATCCATTTTTAGTTTAGCAATTGCTTGATTATCTTGAATATTGACCAAATTTCAAAAATATGAAGACATATCACAAGCTTCTAAGGCAACTGAAACAACACTAAGTCTCTTCATCTTATTTGCATCAGACACTTGTACATCTGTTAACTCAGAATTAATTTGTCATGAAACTTGGTTAAGAGCAGTTGCTTGTCCATTTGCTGAAATTGCTCTTTTATCAATACATCACCAATGATATCCATTGTATCTTCTTTAATCTTCATCTTTATCTATTCACAAGCTATCAAGAGTTTTTGGTATTCATCCAAGCATTGCTTGATATTCTCGATTTTCCAACTTATACTTCTGCACCATGTATGTGACTGATTTTCTTCTTTATGAGAGAAGACCTTCTCAGCAATGAGTACATTCATGTCTGTTTTTGCCATCTTTTGGAATTCCTATAAAGTATCTTGCCAAGACATCTCTTACTCTTTAGCATTCTTCAATTTTGCTACAATTTCCTGTTCATGTGCATCCAACTTAGTGTGAATATCTTTGGCCTTCTCAATAAAACCTTGTGAATATCTTTGGCCTTCTCAATAAAACCTTGTGAGGAATCTAAGTCCTGAGAAAAGTTACAGTACTGAGAAATCGGTGGAAGAGGTTATATCCAAAGGTTTGCAGAAAGATCTAATAGAACTGGTTGTTGAGGTTATATCAGAGGGTGACATGAGTTTGTAGAAGGATCTGATAGATGGGCCTGATGGACAGATGTAACCAGATGACATAGAGCTTATGGTAACAAATTGAATGAAGCCTTGTGGCAGAAACAAATTAGAGTTGCAAAAAAAGGAGGTAGTAAATAGGGACAATGTGTAGATCTGAAGCAAAGGAAGAGAAACAAAGAGAGTCAGGGGTTAGAGAAGCCAGTTGAGGCACTAGAGGAGCTAAAGCAAAGGTTGGCAGATAAGGAAGATGTTTGGATCAGAAATGAGCATGGGTTTTTTATTCTGAATCCTTTTAGATGTTCATGAGTTTCTTCTCATGGAACATCTTTTTCTACCTGGGTTGTCTGATGTAGGAGCATCCCCAGTTCATGAGCAATCTTGCATCAACCAAAAATATTTCCTTTCAGTTTTGTTCTTGTCTAGTTCTTTATGCAGTTTTATGTGTTCTTACCGGTTGGTACTTGTAGTTGCTTTCTTTTCATGGTATATCTTATTTTTGGTTTCCAAGATGGTTTGTATGCTTAATTCCAGATTTCTAGTTCATTTGGGTTCTTTTCTCGTTAGTTATCACTTCCGATTGACTGTTCTGTGTTCCGGGACAGTTCTTGTGCTTACTGGTTGGTTTTACTTCATCACCGACATGATTCTTGGCATGTGGATCTATCTTGGGTCTTGTCCGATGTTCTTTGGCATGTGGACGACCTTCCTGCTAAATTGCACTTTGTGCTTGTTACTTTCTGGAAAGATTTCTTTAATTCTTAGGGCCAACCTAGTTACACGTTTCATTTTCCTGCATTGGTAAATGTAATCTTATGAGGCCGACCTAGATATGTTCCGGTGGGTATAAATATGATGTTATGTAATCATTTGTAGGGGGTAGAGGAATTAGAATTGAGATCGAGGATTGAGATTCACATTTTGTGATCCGTTTGATTCTTAGAGTCTCGGTTGGATTGTATCTGGCTTGAAGCTTGCATGTAATCAATTAACTACCAGATGTTCTTTGATGATTATATGGTCATAACCGGATGGTTGGTGGATGTTTTAAATCAATAATATGATCCGTTTATGTGATCTTGTTATGTTTTCTCACTGCTTTCATTGTGTTACTCTTGTTGCATAAGTCTGTTGATTCTCTTTGAGGGTTTTACCAGTTATGGCTGCATCAGTTGCATTCATATGATGTAAGGAGTTGGTCAAGAGTGGAAAATATATAAGTATGATAAAACATGAAATATAGTCAAATATGTTATCATGTTTGAGAATTTAGACACATAAGCTATAATCACCAATACATGTGTAAAATGTTGCCCCTAGCATAGGCAAATGACAAGATAACAATAGGAGTAAATACTAGATAAAAATTATGTAATCATATCAAGCATATAGAAATCATTAATATATATAGAATCATGTAAGCTCAAAAAGAATAATAAAATATAAACATTGAAGGACATAGAGGAGAAAAGAATTAGATGCCCCTAGGCTTGCTCCTCAAAATAAGGATATAAAAAGCAATACGTAATAATGATAAGTCATCATAAGAAGAATAAAGTGTCTTATAGGATACAAATAATGTCATATGATGAACAATAATAGATATGATTTTCATCATGAAGATGTAGGTTATAAATATTACCACAAAAAAATATCTATGTCTATAAGCCATATTATAATTAATAGTGTCAAATAACTATGATTAGTGTCATCATGTATTAGGTGTAAATGAATGAGAAATATAATACTAAATAGTGGTAAACACACACTATCTATATACTATAAAATAAAAGGATGATAGTGACATTTCATTTGTAATTTTTTTTGAATAGATGTTGAAAGCTCATCATTCATGATGGCACATTCTATGAGCCACAATTTTACATGAATTTTAGAATTATTTAAATAGTTTAGTGCTAATGACCCTTTGGAGCTCAATTATTAGTTTTTTTTTTTTTTTTTGTGCTTATTTTAGAATTTTCTAATTGATTAACATCATAGAAAATGTTGTAGAATTTTGTATATAGCATATAGTAAATCTATAAAAATGATCTTATGTACACAATTTTGACTTATCTATATATATATGATATGGTATTAGCAAACCTACTTATAACACATGGATTTAATCTAAACCATTTAAATCTTTGAATTAATAAAGAAATTCATACTTTTTTTTAGTAGATTCCATCTTTCATATTATACTAGTTAATGCTCCAAATTTTACCCTATATTTTTAGAGGACACATCTTAATGACTAACCTTGAGGATACAGTCAACTTATATATAAAGTGGTTTTATAATCAATATACAAGTAATCTAGGTCACTTAACAAAAGTAAGTATAAATTCTCTAAATTTTAAGTTTGGCTCTAGGCTTGCATGGGTGTTCCTATCCAATGTCACTAAAATAATTATACTTAAATGGAAATGAAACATAATTGGTATAAAACTGGAATCAATTATTAACACAAATTTTGATAAATACAAATATGCCCAATTTAATATTATCAAGAAAGAGAATAATAATCAATAAATATTGAATCCTAATCCAAAACTAGAAATACTTCCTTTGTAACAATAAAAAATATGGATCCCTAATCTAGAAATAGAAATACTAAAGACCCAACTAATAATAAATATTTAGATCCATTTTCACATGCAAACATATTATCATGGCTAATATTGATGTATCTTTACCATGGGATTAAGTGTTGAAATTTGCTACTGCTAGGATATGTTGTCATTGATATCAACATATTCCTATGAATTGCTCCGATGATTGCAGATTGGGAAGATTTTATGATCCGGTTTTGCAATTTTGTTTTTCTGATCAGTGCTTTGCAGAGTTTAGTATTTCCTCCGATATATTTCAGTGTGATTAGATCTTGAGCTGAGTTTTTTGGGATAGTGTTTGGGATGGTCTTGTGTATCTTCATTTTAGATGGTTCATGATTTGGTGCTCCACAAGTTATCTTTTCTTCGTAACAGTTGTTTTTGTTTGAGTGTTCCCCAGTCTCAGATGTTGATCGATGAACATTTGATAAGTGATGTTGGTGTAGCTATTACTGATGATTCTGACATGTTTACTGTTGTTTCATAATTGTGTCCTATTTGTTTTGATGATCCACATTGATCATTGTGCGATTTATTGGTGGTTTCCATGAACCGGAGATGTTTTTTCGTGTTATGTGGTATTTCAGGTGGTGTAGCATGTTGTAGTTGATCTTGGCATGATTTTCGATGGAGTTGAACATTTGGGAATTTCAATTAGATCCATGTTAGGTCATGTAAATCATTATATTTGTCTAGTGGTTGATCTTTGTATCGTGTGAACATTTGATTTAGTAATTGTAAGTTGAGGGTTTAGCCGACCTTGTTGTCAAGTTTGATGATTTGTATATATATAGGTGGCATAGTCATGCAATTTAGTTGGTGTGGTTAAGTCTAAATTATTAGAGAGAGGTTTATGTGTGAACAAGGATTCATCCTTCGATAATTGTGATTAAGAAGAGATTGGTGTTGTAGAGGAGATATTTGTGCTTAATCAGAACTATAATTACGCATTTGGAGATGCTATTCTTTCAGTTTGGATTTCTTCTAGATTCTAGTCCAAATCTTATTGTAAGTTAGTGAGACTTTCCTGAGGGTTGTAGCGTTCTAGGTCACTATCTTTTGAGCAGTGATCTCTAGGTAGTGTGCCTAAATGCATGTGCATTCCCCATTGTAACATTTTCACATACTACTAGAGAGTATCATCTTATTGTGGGTAAGTTTCCACCGTGGTTTCTCCCTTAACTGGGTTTTCCATGTCAAAATCTTGGTGTTGTGTGTTGTGCTTTAAATTTGTCTATCTCTATTATTATTCCAGTTTATAAGATCTATTTTTATGGATAAGGTTATAGATCTAGTGAAAACTGATTCAACCCCCCCTCTCAGTTTTCCTTCATTGATATGGCCAATAATTGCTATTAGAGCTAGATCCTCTGGAAGAAGCTTAATCCCTTGAGGAGATCAAGGATGACAAGTCTTATGTTTAAGAAGGAGAGTCTAAGATTTGATGGAAATAACTATGCTATATGGAAGAACCAAATGGAGGTGCATTTGAGATGTCTTGGAAAATATTATTGGAAGATTACAAAGAATGCTTATTATGTTCCTCAGAATGGTCTAGTTACCCCTGATGAGATCAAGGAAGCTGAAAATAACATCAGAGAAAAGGAAGCATTGCTTAGTGCCCTGACTGACTCAGAAATAACAAATGTAATGGGACTTCAGACAACACATGAGATCTAAGAGAAGCTTGAGACCCTATATGAAGGAGACAAACAAGTCAAAGTTGCTAAGTTGCAGAGTTTGAAAGGGAAATATGATATGTTGAAGATGGGAGAAGAAGAGAACATAAACACTTTCATGGCTAAGGTGAAGGATATTGTCCTAAGTATCAGATGTGCCAGTGGAACCCTTGAAGAAGATGAAACTAATGCTAAGGTGTTGATATCTTTTCCTTCTGCTTACAAACATAATGTAGCTTCTATTGATGAGATCTAGAGTGTGACTATAGTGACAAGAGATATGTTAATTGGGAAGATTATTGCTTTTGAGCCGAGCGAGTTTGGAGAATCACATAGAAAGTTTGAGACAACATTTAGAGCATTAGCATATGTATCTGGAAAGCAAAAGTATGATCCTGATGAGTGGAAAATATCCAAATGTGAAAGAGAGAGAAGAGATATGGAAGAGAAAGAAAGAGAGCTAGATGAGATTGAAGCATTGATTGCCCAAAGATAGCCTAAAGGAGCCGGTAAGTATGATGGAAAATTTCCTTTGAAATGTTTCTCTTGAAATAAGATAGGACATTTTGCTTCTAGATGGCCAGAGAGAATGGCTTAATATGATAGGCATGATAAGTTTGATAGGCATGATAGGAATGATAGATATGAGAAGCATGAGAAGCATGATAAGCTTTACAAGTCTAGTCGAAAAGTATAGGAATCATAAGAACTACTATTATGCTGTTGATGAAGGTGTTACAAATGAAGAATTACAAGGAGATGAAGTTGTATTTCTTGCCATTAAGGAAGATGAACTTATGCCTGTTGATTCCACTAGCTGTACTATTGTGGATAAAGCTTTAGCTACTAAAGTTGAAGAAAAAGATGAATGGGTGATTGAAAATGGTTGTTCACATCATATGATCGGTGATAAAAGAAAATTTGTGAATATGGAAAAATATGATGGTTGAATAGTGAGATTTGGAGAGGACAAAGCCTGTGTGATCTACGGTAGAGGTTCTATTTCTTTTAATGGTAAGCATAACACCGATGATGTCTTGTATATTGAAGGTTTGAAGAATAATATTTTGAGTGTTGGATATATGGTTGATAAAGGTTATGATTTGCAATTCAAGAATGAAAAATGCAAGATCCTAAACGCCTCCAGTATAGAAATTTCATCTAGAACGAAGACTGAAGGTAACATTTTCATTTGAATGCTAGTGAGAAAAGTTGTTTGATTGCTCAGATTGATGAGAATTGGTTGTGGCATAGGAGAATGTGTCATGTTAACTTTGATTCAATGATTAAGATTAGTTCTATTCAAGCTGTTAGAGATCTGCCTAAGATTGTTAAGGCTACTAATCTAGTATGTAAAAAATGTCAGCTGGGTAGGAAAACAAGGATTTCTTTCAAGAGAAAGCAGTATACATTTCATGGATTTCTAGATCTTGTGCATACTGACCTATGTGGACCTAAAAATGTTAGAAGTGTGCATGGAGATAGATATTTTATGTAGCTAATTGATGATTATTCTAGGATGATTCGGGTTGTCTTTTTGAAGAAGAAATTTGAAGCATTGGAAAAATTCAAGATATTCAAAGCAAAGGTTGAGACTGAGTCTGGATTGAAGGTGAAATGTCTAAGATCTGATAGAGGTGAAGAATTATGGTGTGGTGAGTTTAATTCATTCTGTGAGAAGCATGCGATGAAGAGACAATTATTTGCTCCTAGAACCCCTCAACAGAATGGAGTTGTTGAAAGGAAAAAACATAGCTGTATTGGATGTTGCAAGGACTATGCTAATTGAAGGGAATGTTTCGAAGATCTATTGGAGAGAAGCTATTAACACTGTTGTTTCCACATTCAACAAAGTTCATATTAAAGGTGATATTGGTAAGACCCCTTATGAGCTATTGTTTTCTGATGTTCGTACTGTGATCTATATTTTTAAGTATTTGGTAGAATATATTATATCAAGAGAGATGAAGATATAGGAAAGTTTGATGCTAGAAGTGATGAAGGAATTTTCTTGGGATATTCAACAAAGAGCAAAGCCTATCGATACTACAAAAAGAGATAGAGAAAGATAGTGGAAAGTGCAAATGTGAAGGTGGATGAGAGCCTTGGAAAAGAGATCAATTCTTATGGATATGATGATGGACAACATGTTTTTCTAACCCTTACTTAGACTGAAGAACGGAAGCAGATTGATCTGGTAGAGATAGTTAATCTAGATGTTGTTGCTGGTGCTCAAGAAGTGCAAGAACCTGAGAATTAGAACAATCAAAAGACTCTGAGGTATGTAAGATTTAATCATTAAGAAAATCAGATTACTGGGGATAAAAATAAAGGTGTGATGACTAGAAAAAGTTTAGCTATTGAAGAAGTATGTTTGATCTCTAAAGTTGAACCTAAGGATCTTTTTGAAGCTTGTAAAGATGAAAATTGGATGAGAGCTATGGAAGAGGAATTAGATCAGAGTGAAAATAAGAACACATGGGAGCTTGTGCCTAGACCTAAAGATAAAAATGTAATTGGTACTAAATGGGTATTTAGGATTAAATTGAATGAAGTTGGCGAAGTTTTTAGAAATAAAGCTAGACTAGTTTGCAAAGGATATTCATGGAAAGAAGGAATTGATTATGAGGAGATTTTTTCTCTGGTGGCTAGACTTTAAGTTGTTAAACTATTGCTTACATATGTTGCTTATAAAGATTTCAAGGTATATCAAATGGATGTCAAATCTGCCTTATTGAATGGTGATCTTGAGGAAGAATTTTACATTGAGCAACCTGATGGATTTTAATTTTTAGATGGTGAAGATATGGTATGTAAATTGAAGAAAGCACTTTATGGATTAAAGCAAGCCCCTAGAGCTTGGTATGCTAGATTAGATAAATATTTGTTGAAATTGGGATTTAACAAAGGTGTTGTTGACAGTAATCTATACTTTAAGATTGAGAATGATAACATCTTGATTGTTGAAGTCTTTGTTGATGATATTATCTTTGGTGGAGATGATGACTTGAGTATGAAGTTTGTTGGTGATAAGCAAAAATAATTTGAGATGTCTATTATTGGGCAAATGAATTTTTTCTTAGGTTTGCAGATTTCACAGACTGGAAAAGGTATGCTTATATCTCAAACTAAATATGTGAAGGAATTGTTGAAGAAGTTTGGGTTGGATGACTCCAAACCTATTGCGACTCCTATGGTGACCAGTTGTAAATTTTCTAAGAATGATGAATCTCCAAAAGCCAACCATAGTTTGTACAGATCTATGGTTGGTGGACTACTATATCTTACACATAATAGGTGGGTATGTGCACAAAGATGGTGGTCAGAAAAGTGGACACCACCCAAAAAAAACTTGGAAAAATAGGCAATGCGTACGTGGTTTTAAAATTTAAAATTCCCGGTTACATGCTTAGGTTTGTTCTTCCTGAGCCTAGAAAAGGTAGCACATACGCGCTACACCTAGGAAAATTAGCGCGTATGTGCTAATAATCCAAATAAAACCGCATACGTAGTGCCTGGTAAAAAAAGTTTTTAAAAAAAAATGGGTCTCATTTACCCGTAAAGCGCATTTTTTACTTTTTCTTTTCCCATTTTCTAACCTAAATCATGAACAGGGTGCTAAATTTGTCCTACAGTCTATGGATCAAGGTTAGTTTTTGTTTATTTTTGTCTTTCTTTCTGGTTTATGCAATTTGTTTTACCTTTTGAATTTAATTTCATTAATTTTGATTAGGTTTATTCATTTTTTATTTCAAAAATCAAATTCTTCTAATCCAGAACAAGAACAACCAAATGCACCTCCTAAAAACCCACAAGATTAACCAAATGCACCTCTTGAAAACACATAAGAACAACCCCCAATTCCTCCTTTTGACTGCACAGCCAAAACATGGGAAGAATTAATTAATCAGTTAGGACAAAATACATCTAAAATCAATAGACTGATTGTAAAATTGAAAACTTCTGAACTTGACCATCATTAATCCCTCCCTACTAGCCTAGAAACATTAGCTAGTGGTGCCATAGCTGTTTCCACAGAAATTACCAAATGGGGAAGCTTTAGGGATAGGTGTCGTCAATTCTATGCCAATGGGATATCATACAATGGAGTTAAAAACAAAAATATTTCTAAACAACAAATATGTGCCCTTTTTGTTGACCCCAAAACTGGTCAGTCATTACCTCCTAATGCAAAGAGGTTTCCCATACATTGGTGTACCAATGTGTAGATGAAGAATCTTTTTTGGCAGAGGTGGTGGATGGTCTTTGATGATCCAACTTGTAATAATTATGAGGTGCCATTATATTTTTTGAGAAAAATATATTGCAAGTTTGTGCTCAATGTGCGCGCAAATTATTTTGACATGAGAGAGTTTCATGGTAGAGGTGGTGGCTCTGCCCAAGATAGACCTGGAGCCCATAGGCAATTAGCCGCGGAGAGTCGTCGCCCCCTAGCACCCAAACCCAAGGTGCATTAGGTTGTCCCATTAGAGCTGAAAGAGTCGATGGAGCTACAGACTCTTCACACGGCCACAACATTGACTAGTGCCATCATCCAGCATGGGACATCATTAGCACACCCTATTGTATTGGATGATGAGCTGTTAGAGGGTGATAGAGAGCCCATCAAGCATATGTGTGTCAGTTGCTTGGGGATTTTCTCGGGGATAGATGATGTAGCCAGTGTAGATGGATACTCATATCATCTATGCACGATTTGCGGTTGTAGATGTCAAGCTCACACGGTTGAGGATGTCGCGCTGACAGATGAGTTGATGGACATGGTGTTTGCCCATGAGCCACATACACAGGTGTGTTGATTTGAATTCATAACATTTTATTTATCAATCACTTTAATTTTGTAATTACATAAATGAATTTTCATTTATACATCAATTTAAATTGAGACAAATAATATGCATTTCAGGATGCAACAACCGGGTGAACTCACAAAGCTGGTTCCCACTTTTTGGTACGTCCTGATTTTTGCTGAAATCATACATTTTTTAGAAAATATAATGATTTAAGATTTAAGAGGTCCCATTTTAATTAATTAATTGAAGAGAGTTAAATCAAAGGCTCTTAGATCAAAATTTCTTGGATAGAACCTCTCTACTTCTAAATCATACTTGCAATGGAGTCTCCTTTGCATCTATCAAATGTTGATTAAAAACCAATTTTACATTAGCTTTAGGGGGGTCAAATTAATTCATTTAAAAGTTTTTTTTTACAAGTATCTAGTCCTTATTATAAGCTTTCCAAATAGTATAACTTTTAATATATATTATTTCATTAATATATTTTTACTTTATTTCTTATGAATGTAGGTTTTTCACCGAACATGAACTTCTTTGTTCAATGCATTGGGAAAAATAGTAAACTAATTTAAAAAAATTCTAAAAAATATCTATGCACTAGGTATTGATGTTTTCTTTCTAACAAAAAAAAGAAAATTGAATTTTGATATACAGAGAACAAGTTATGTCTTCAAACGTACACCTATATCTAAATTATAATTAGTCAAACTTCAAAACTTAATAAAATGAAAAATATTCAACATATCGCTATCAAACCAACTGCATGCCCTAGGTATTGATGTTACAGACCAAAATTCAAAAGAATTAAGTTTTTATCATTTATAGAAAAAAATTTATGTGTTTCAGGATACACATCGCTCTTAAAAAATGTTGTTTGCTGTTAAAAATTAATTTTTGAGGGAGATGGAAAAATCAATAAAATTTTATTCAAACAAATTTGAAAAAAATTTATTTAGAATCTACAAACAAGATGTTAAAAATCACTAGTTTATATCATCTTCAAATTATTAACGGTTTAAAAGTTATAGGTGTCAGAAAGTGAAGGTTTTTTTCAAAATATTCATATAAGTGTCAAAGTTGGTCAAAAAGTGGGAACCAGTATTGTGAGTTCACCCAACCGTATCCCATACACCTCCCCTAGTTACCACAGCTGCAACTTCGATGCCTAAGGTATAAATTTTGTAACATGTTAAAATACAATAGTACACTTTGAATTCAAAAAAATATAAGATATACTAACTATCTTTAATGCTTGGTCCAATATCTAGTTTGTAGGTGTTGACAGGGGACGAAATGTCCCAGATTGATGACATCACGCTCTCAGCAATCATTTTTGGCCTACAAGGCTATACGGTATGATATTTTGTACAACTCTTTTTATGTATTGTTTTGATGGAATATGCAAGTCATTTCATTTAGATTTTTAAAATTTTGTTTAATTTATTATCTGTACTAATATTTTCTTGATTTCATGATTATATGCACGCGTACATGTAAACTTGTGATATATTATAATCTTATAATTTTTTCATATAGGAAATATCCATACCTATTTCGTCAATGGTGAACCCTCCTCCTTGCACTAGAGAAGCATCTCGGGATCCGGTACACTTTTGTTTGATATGTAAAATTAATTGTTTTCAACCTTCAATACTTATCATTATATTAATTGTATTTAATCTTTGTACATTTTCTGTATAGGTAATAGTGTCATTTTCTACATCGATGGTGAGCCATCCTCAGTCCATTAGAGAAGCATCTCAGGCACATGTACGTCATTGTTCTCTATATTATAGCTTTTAAGTGTTTTTGATATATTTATGTTAGTACATTGTATTAATTGTACATTTAATCTACAATAGACTCCTTCGCGGTACGGCCATAACGTGGATCAATTTAAGTATGTCTTCAAGAAAACTCCTAAGAGTGACAAGGAGAGGAGAGCAAAGACATTAGCTCCTAGATCAGCCAATGAGGTAATCTACATTTCAATTGCAAAGGAATTAAAGTTAAATGCATAGTTATGATGTTAATTGTGAACTATTTTTTACAAGAGAATTCTAACTTGGCTTTTGAATTGTGGTTTTGCAGCCATCTACAGAGCCGTGTACTACACCGAAGTGGCTTGATTTTGAAGATCCACCACAAGTTTAGGATCATATAGTGTTAGTTTTGGTCATAGAATGACCAATACATGTAGACATATTCTACATTTTTATTGTATATCGATTTGGACATGGCATATGCCACATTTTTGTAATACTTGTATTGACTTGGCAGACATGCATTTTTATATATATATAAATATCGATATTCGATCCAATAAATGTGTAATGAGTTCATTATTTTGTATTCGTTGTATTTTTTGGTTGTCCTTTTATAAATTTAAATGAATATTTGCATATGTAATCAACAATATGAATATAAACAACAAAAATATATGATATAAAGCATTGCAATCGTGGAATATGATTTGATAAAATTTCTAAAATGTTGAATTAACCCTACAAAACTCCTTGTATTCAGTTCATTATTGTGTATTCGCTGTATTTGGTGGCTTCCCTTTTATAAATTTAAATGAATATTTGCATATGTAATTAACAATATGAATATAAACAACAAAAATCGACAATATGAATTTAAACAACAATGTGTTTGGTGCGAGAGCACCCTCATGCTCGCAATGGTCAAATTTTGTTCCTCGTGTGCACAAATCAATGTTTCAAGCGCATCTAGGTGGGAAGGTTTACACTAGGCATGCCCCTGTTGTGCATCCGAAAGCACCAAAACGTTGAGAGTCATACCCTACCGGTGCGATCTCTCAAGTGCCCTGAGTCCAAAAAATTGTCAAAATTTGACAGACTATTTCTTCCAATCCACGACACATACGGTCGATCTGTTTGATCTCGTGGGGTCACGTGAGGCTCCTCTACAATGGCCTATATTAGTTTATGATGACTCTAAGGAATTTTCAATTAGTAGCATTTTTTTGCCTGCTCAAAAAATTGTCAGTTGCTTGCAAGGAAAAGTTGCAAGATTGGCTAGAATTGATTATGTTCCTCATGTGCACAAACCGATGTCATGAGCACATCTGAGTGGGCAGGTTTATGCTAGGCATGCCCCTATCATGCATCCCAAAGCACCAGAACGTCGAGAGTCATACCCTACCGGTGCGATCCTCAAGTGCCCCGAGTCCAAAAAATTGTCAAAAATTGATGGACTGTTTCTTCCAATCCATGACACATTCGATCAATCTGTTTGATCTTGTGGGGTCATGTGAGGCTCCTCTACAATGGCCTATCTTGGTTTTCAGTGACTCAGAGCCATTTTCAATTAGTAGCATTTTTTCGCCTGCTCAAAAAATCGTCAGTTGCTTGCAAGGAAAAGTTGCAAGATTGGCTAGAATTGATTTTGTTCCTTGTGTGCACAAACCGACATCGCGAGCACATCTGGGTGGGTAGGTTTATGCTAAGCATGGCCCTATCATGCATCCCAAAGCACCAGAACGTTGAGATTCATACCCTAACGGTGAGATCTCTCAAGTGCCCTAAGTCCAAAAAATTATCAAAATTTGATGAACTATTTCTTCCAATCCACGACATATACAGTCAATCTATTTGATCCCGTGGGGTTGCATGAGGCTCCTCTACAATGGCCTATCTCATTTTTTGACGACTTGTAGGCATTTTCAATTAGTAGCATTTTTTCACCTACTCAAAAAGTCGTCAGTTGCTTGCAAGGAAAAGTTGCAAGATTGGCTAGAATTGATTCTACTCCTCATGTGCACAAACTGAAGTCACGAGCACATTCAGGTGGGTAGGTTTACGCTAGGCATGCCCCTATCATGCATCCCAAAGCACTAGAATGTCAAGAGTCATACCCTACCGGTGCGATCTCTCAAGTGCCCTGAGTCCAAAAAATTATCAACACAGTTCCAGTGGGGCCTTCAACGACCTCAAAAACTTCTTTTGAGGTCGTTGAGGCTCTTGGGCAACTAAAACAATGTCTATAAACCACGTATGCATTGTTAGACCATAAAATGTTGACAAGCCCAACGATATTATTTTCTCCCATTTCGGGCTGATAAGTAGCGCATACGCGCTACTAAACCTAAAAATGTTATCCCAGGGTATTGAATAATGGGAATAGTACCCCATACACGCTTATGACTAATAAGTACCGTGTACATGCTACTAAGCCTTAAAAATGTTATGGAAGGGGTATGGAGGAAGGGAGAGGGAGAGAGAGGGAGAGGAGAGGGGAGAGGGAGAGAGAGGGAGAGGAGAGGGGAGAGGGAGAGAGGGAGAGAACATGGGGGAAGGGAGAGGTAGAGGGAGGGAGAGAGGGAGAGAGGGAGAGAGAGAGAGAGAGAGAGAAGAGGGGGGTGGGAGAGGGAGAGAGAGGGAGAGGAGAGGGGAGAGGGAGAGAGAGGGTGAGGAGAGGGGAGAGGGAGAGAGAGGGAGAGAGGGAGAGAACATGGGAGGAAGGGAAAGGTAGAGGGAGGGAGAGAATACATGATAAAAATCAAAGAGGAAGTTGTAGATAAGAAATAAATTCACTTACTTCTATAGAAGTGCAGACATAGTTGCAGTGGGGTATGGAGGGAGAGAAGAAGAGAAAGAGGGATGGGTCATGGAGGAAGGGAGAAGGGGAGAGAGAGAGAGAGTGAGAGAGAGAGAGAGAGACCTTGTATGCGTTTGAGAGGGAGAGATGATACACTTACATGTTTATATATGTGTTTAATATATTATATGTATATAAACATATTATATATACAATGTCATATTATACACATATTATATATTACATATATTATATGTATATACACATATTATACATAGAATATCATATTATACAATAGCGCATATGCGCTACTTGCACTATACATACCCCGTACACGCTTTTTAAACCATAAGTACCCCGTACACGCTTTTGACTCTTTAGGCTTGGAAATAGGTCTGGATGACAAAGCTACGGATTGGAAGTTTGATTTCCCTCCATTTCTCTCATTTTTTACATGTTTTATTTTATCAACTTGGTTTATCGACTTTCTCATCATCAAGTTTACACTTCATAAAGTGGGTATTTCTAAAATTGCCACCATATTTTCACCCATCTTCAGAGCTTTCTAACCATATAATTCTTTTTCAATTTGAACAACAATAACATATTATTATTGAATTTCTTTTACTAGTGTCTCCATAGTTCTCACAGACATAGGTGCACCATTTTTTAAATAAGTTTTGATATACATATCCAAATTTAAAAAACTTTATATATTATTGTAGTGCACTTGATTCTTTATAATTTCAATTTTTTTTTTTTGTATTTTCGATTTGTTTAGTGCAACTTATGTTTCGCTCACAAACAGGTACCGAATTTTCAGGATGTGCTCGATTGGAAAAATCATAAAAAAAAAATACTCAACAAAAAATTACAAAAAAATACACATCTTCTAGTGCTCACTCTTAACTATCTTTTTGCCAAAGGATTTGTCAAAATACTAAATCTAACTATGACTTTTTTGATGCGCACGTCAGACACTATGTTATGTTTTTCAGAAAAAAAATAGGGTTAGTTTTTTGTGCACGAAGGATTTGACCCCCTTAATATTATCTAATTTTGAAAAAGTTTAGTAGTTTGAAAACTAGAGTCAGAGTACTACAATATTTGTTCTTTGATTATCTTCATATCTTGAGTGGATGACTTTCAAAGTTTGCCTCTAAGTTCAAGTTCACTTGATTTCAGAAAAAAAGTGTCCACTTATACCCCCCTTTTTGACCACCATCTTTGTGCACTTACCCAGGTCGGACATTATGCATGTTGTGTACATGGCTGCTAGATATCAAGCTAATCTGAAAGAGATTCATGCCACTACTATGAAGAGGATATTTAGATACTTGAAGGGAACTGTGGATTATGGTTTGTGGTTTTGAGGAATGATGATTTCATGCTATGTGCTTACACTGATGCTGATTGAGATGGTGATGTAGATGACCAAAAGAGCACTACCCATGGATAATTATTTTTGGGTAATAAACTAGTTTCATGGGCTAGTAAGAAACAAGATTCAGTATCCTTATCTACTGCTAAAGCCGATTACATTGCACTCAGGTAGTTTGGATGAAGCAAATGTTTAAGGATATCAGAGTTATCTATGATGAGTCTACTATCATATACTATGATAATTAAAGTGCTATTAACATGTCAAAGAATCCTGCGCAACATTCAAAGACTAAACATGTGTCAATCAAATATCATTACTTTAGAGAACAAGTCAGTGAAGAGAAAATGAAGTTGGAGTATGTATCTACAAAGGAACAAATAGCTGATATTTTCACTAAGCCTTTGCTTGTAGAGACATTTGTCCATTTGAGAGACAAGTTAGGGGTATCTACCCCTCCTTATGAGAACTAGATGCATTGAGTTGCATCAATCTAATAGACCTCAGAGCCATATCTTTATGTTCGGATTGATGAGTTGGTGTTGCTCCTCTGGCGGAGTAGTTTGTATTTTATGGGAGAGATTCCAAGATTCATGTTTTTGTTTTGGGGGAGAAAGTTTCTTTATCTATTTTGAGATCTTTGGCATTGTTGTTAAAGGGGGAGAGAGATCATGTGAAAAAATGCTTTATTTATCTTGATCTTAGGGGGAGTTTGTTGGAGATATCTTCTTTCTTTGCATTTATTGTTTTTCACATTCATATGTTGCCATCAATGCCAAAGGGGGAGATTGTTGGACATTGCTACTGCTAGGATATGTTGTTTTCATTGATGTCAACATATTCATATGAATTTCTCTAGTGATTTCAAATTGGGAATATTTTATTGTCCGATTTTGCATTTTTGTTTATCTGATCAGTGCTTTGCAGAGTTGAGTATTTCCTTCAATATATTCTGGTGTGATTAGATCTTGAGCTAAGTTTTTGGTATATTGTTTGGGATGGTCTTGTGTATCTTCATTTCAGATGGTTCATGATTTGGTGCTCCACAAGTTATCTTTCCTTTGTGACAGTTGCTATTGTTTGAGTGTTCCTCAGTCTCAGATGTTGATTGATGAAAATATGATAAGTGGTGTTGGTGTAGCTGTTACTGATGGTTCTAACGTGCTTGCTGGTGTTTCCTAATTGTGTCCTATTTGTTTTTATGATTAGGATTTATTGTTGTATGAGTTATTGGTAGTTTCCATGAACCAGTGATGATTTTCGTGTTATGTGATATTTTTGGTGGTGTAGCGTGTTGCGGTTGATCTTGGCATGATTTATGGTGGAGATGACCATTTGGGAATTTCAATTAGATTCATTTTATGTCATGTAAATAATTATATTGGTCCAATGGCTGATCTTTATATCATGTGATGTAATTTAGTAATTGTAATTTAAGGGTTTAGCCGACCTTGTTGTCAAGGTTGATGATTTGTATATATATAGGTGATTATCCTTTGAGAAATGGGCTCTAGGTAGTATGCCTGAATGCATGTGCATTCCCCATTGTAATATTTTCACATATTACTGCAAAGTATCATCTTATTGTGGGTAAGTCCCCACCATGGTTTTTCCCTTAACTTAGTTTTCCACATCAAAATCTTGGTGTTGTGTGTTGTGCTTTCAATTTACCTGTCTTTGATACTGTAGTTTATCATATCTATTTTTGTGGTTAAGTTTGTAGATCTAGTGAAAATTGATTCACCCCTCGCTTCTCAGTTTTCCTTCATTGATATTGCCAACACTAAGAGGAGGGTGAATTCATAGTTGTTTTTTTGAGTCATTATATTGGTTGATCCTTGATCCCTTACGAACCTTACTAAATTTTAATCTATACTAAATATGTTTTCATTCATTAGCTATTCAGAATAACATGTGGATGATGAGAGGTGAAGGGTCAAGCCTCTGAATTGTGAAGAATTTAAGAATAATACTACCATTTTGCATATTTTGGAATGTGGAGGCCCTACCCCCTTCATTGAAAGGATCCATGGCTTTGATGCTAGTGTTACCAAAAAAATCGTGAAGGGTTTGAAAGGGAGGCATATCCAAATGTACGTAAAGAACCTGGAGATTAATGAAAAATTGATAGTTGAGGTCACTGAATTATCCATGGATGGGGCCCTCTTCTACAGAGAGGAAAATTTTGGACACAGTAGTCAATTTTTTTTCCAAAGATGATAAGGAAAGGAAGAAATTAGCTAAAGTTGACAAGAGCATCTATGACATGGGTAAAATCAAAACCATCTGATGGTCTATGCTTTTTGATCTCATGAAATAAATTACCCTAGATGATTAGTTTACTAGGGATTTCAGGCACCACTTTGTTTTGTTGAATCATTTTAGGCGTGTGTAAGGTGTAGATTTCTTTCCCTTTCTTTTTTCTAGCTTCTATTAATTATAGTATTAAAGACCATAGGAAGAACAAGAAAAACTCAGTCGTCCATGAGGGTTTGTTGTTATTGGTTTATGATCATATGAAATCACTACCCTCTCTATCCTCCAGAATTCAAGAATCCTCCTATGAGTCCGAGGAGGATGAGTCTATTAGTCTCTCTTTCGAGGAGGAGTGGATTACAGATCTAGAGGAATTCAAGTCTGAGCCAGAGGCTAATTTGAAGCATAGCTAAAGGGCTAAAAGTAGTAGAGCTTCCACTGTTTCCATTTCCAATTCTAAGTCCAAGCCTTCTGACATTGTCATCCTAGATAAATCAGAGCATATTTTAAATAGGAATGACATAGCCCCTTTTCCAAAGGATCTCAATTGTGAACTCCCCTTATCTTAGTATGGACAAAGAAAACCCAGATGATGTTTTGCCCATTGCTTGTGACTTGGCAGTTGATAATTTCAGAATGCATAATTGGGTCTTCAATGAAATTAAAGAGATTAATGTTAAAATTTGTGTTGTGACTAGTAAACAGGACATCCAATGTGCTAAGCAATGGAGTGCTGAGCAGAGGAAATTCATTGTTGAATCTATGCAGAAAAATGTGAGTAGAGTAAATGATCTTAAGAAAGACTATGGGAACATAATACTAAACCTGAGGAGAAATCAAGGAAAGATTATGATGGCAAACTAAAACATCTAGAAAATAAGTTCCAAAAAGTTAATGATAATCTACTTTCATTGGTGTCTTACAGCCACAAAGTTGTGAAGAGTTCAACGGAAAGTATAAATACTATGGTTGAAAAACTAGAAGGCCTCCATTAGGAAGGAATTTTGATTGATGTGGGGTCTAATGAGAAGAAATGGGATGAAACTAGCAGTCCTTCTAGAAAGAGTAGAGCTAATTTGAAGAAGAAAGCTCATAATCAAGACATATAGGAATTGAAAAAGATTTCCCTCAATATGACACAATTGGAATTTGAGGCCACGAAGGCTCTCAAAAGTATGAATTAGGTTCTCCTTTTTGACTACCATGTTCTTTGTTTTTTGTTGTCTCATGGCTGTTGGTTTTAAGATGAGTATATCTTAAAGCAACCTTTTGTAGATGATCTATGTCAAAGGGTTTTAGTTCCCTTCAAAACCTATTTGTTCCTTAATCAAAACATGTGGATGATGCAAAAAAACCTTTCATTGTGCATGTTGGCACAAAAATTCACCAACATTTCTTTTTTATATTGATGCATGTTTTCCTTCCTTTTATTACCTTTTCACCTACCTTTCTACTTTCCCTTAAAATATTAATGTTGACAAAAAATATAGCTCTTTCATTTTGCTTCATATGTTGTTTATCATATAAATTAGCTTTTTCCTATAATCCTATCCTCCATTGCTTACATGCTTTCCCTTGACATAAAATATTCAACCCGTACATAAATATCCAACCAATGTTATAGTACAACTTTAAAAGTGGACCCAAATAAGTATTTGATGTGACTAAACACATCTCCAAAGATGGACCAGAATATATATTTATTTTTTATATTAAAATATTTCTTTTCTTATGCAAGGTGTGCAACAAACCTTCTCCCAAAATTTATTTAATTTACCAAGAAAAAAAATGGTTTCATCCATACAGTTTGTGGAAATTACTTCTATTCAAACTCCCCATCAAAACATGTGCCATGATATTATCTATACTATATTTTTCTTCTTTCGAAACACATTCTTTGTGGGGCCATATTGGTTCTAAGTCCACACTATTATATGTACCATATTCTCATTTACAGTAGTTTTCAGTTTTTGTTGTGCATCTATGTTGTGGCATGATAGACATTGGTTTCAACTCCATCTTGTCTTATGTGTCACGATACCTTGGATATTATTTTTATCCTTTTTAATGCATATTCTGATAGGGGCCAAAATATGTATAAATCCACATTGTCTTATGTTTCATAACATATTTCTCTTTCTATTACATCTCATTATAGTTGTGCTTCGTAGCTATTATATGTTTTGAATGATAATTAGACACTTTTAACAAAACACTTGATATATTTACAACTAATAACTTGTGTGTACAATCATGGCAAATGGTTTCTTTTTAAGGTATTCAAGGTTATTGAAGCATGATTTGAAGGTCTAATGTTTTAACATGTCATACTTTAAAAAAAAACTTATTACACATTTACATTTGCAAATGTATGATTCATAAATCCACAAACACATCAAAGTAGGAGAAAATGTAAGGGATAAAAGTAAATATCATATATTTTTACACCACTTTTTACATAGTTGTAGCACTCAATCAATGTATTTGGTTCATGAATTAACCCCTACCCATAACCCATTATCTAAATCCCTTTACATATCACCTTCTAGTATAAGCTTATCCACATCCCTAGGCCATGCAATACTATAGACTAGTAAAGAATACAGGTGGGTGACAAAGGTTCTAAGTTTTTTTTTAATCTCCTTAAGCACAAGCATAGTAAAGAATACATTGATATGCTATCCATAGATGACCAGGAGATCTCCGACCCTTATGCTATATCATGTGCATTTGCTGACTACTATAAAACTCTGTTTTCTTCTGATGATTCGATGGAGGCCGATAATTATAGATCCAAGTGCAGGTCGCTTATTCCCACTAAGCTTGATCCTAATGATGCCACCAGGCTGGCTGAGCCTATTTCCTTAAGTGAGATTGAGGCTGCGGTTCTTGCCCTGAATAATGATAAGGCCTCGGGTCCGGATGGTTTCCCTGTGGAATTCTATAAGGCTAACTTAAACTGGATTAGTAAAGACCTTCTAGATTTATATAATGAAGCTATTTCTAAAGGCTCCCTAGGACCAGATATTAATAAAGGCACTATCAAGCTGCTCCCTAAAGAGGGCAATAAGGCTCTCATCAAAAACTGGAGGCCCATTACATTGCTCAATGTGTCATATAAGGTTCTTGCCAAAGTCCTTGCTCTTAGATTAGTCGATATTCTGCCTAAATTTATTAATCCCTCACAGACCGGCTTCGTTAAAGGCAGGTATATTCTTGAAAATCTGATCACCAGTTGGGAAGCCATGGATTGGGCTAAGGCTTCCCAACAGAACGCTGCTATGCTGCTTCTTGACTTTGAGAAGGCATATGATAGAATTGAATGGAAATTCGTCTTAATGATGTTGGAAGCCTTTGGATTCCCCCCTTTTTTTTGCCTTGCTGTTCAAACCCTCCTGAAGGACGCCTGTGCTATTGTTGAGGTCAATGGTATTCCCTCCCCCTCATTCCCCCTTAGTAGGTCTATCAGACAGGGGTGTCCGTTAGCCCCTGCGTTATTTGTCATTGCGTCTGAAGCTTTATTTTTTATCCTCAGGGATTTTTTTGTTTCCCCTAATGTCAGAGGTATCTGCCTTCCTAATAATGATGAGCTCCTGAATTGTCAGTTTGCAGATGACACTGCTCTTTTCTTCATTCTTACTGAGAATAACTTCAATGCTCTTAAAGGTAAATTGGATCTCTTTTGTTCTACTTCGGGAGCTCGTATATCCCATGCCAAGTCAATATGTCTTGGTTGGGATGAGTTTCCTCCTGAGTGGTTTGCTAGTTCTGGCTTTTTATGGGGCGGCCTAGTAAAATTGTGAAATATCTGGGGATACCCTTTTCTGTGGACCCCTCCCTCAAAAATATGTGGCTTTGGATCAAGGACAAGATCCTCAATAAGCTTAATAAATGGCACAATAGAACTCTTTCGCTAGCCGGTAGGATCCAAGTTTGCCAAAAAATATTATCATCATACAGTATATATTACTCGTCTGCTTGGTTGTTTAGCAACTACCAAATTCAAGAAATTCAAAGTGCTATTAGAACTTTCCTTTGGTCTGATGGCAAAGGTGTTAAGAAGCATCATTCTGTTAAATGGTCCTCGTGTCATGTTGATAAGATTCTCGGGGGACTTGGCCTAAAGGATCTCAGAATTCAGGGTATCGCTCTCTCCTCTAAATGGATATTTCACTCCTTGGAAGGTAATAACCCTTGGAAGGTTCTTGTTAGACATAATATTGAGAGAGGATTCCCCAGGAAGGCTAAATTTTGGAAAAATCTCCCGTTAGGTGATCTTCTTCTTGGTGACTTTCCTGTCACTGTTCAAGGTTCGGCTACGTTTAAGTCAATTTGGAAGGCTTGGGATATTGCTAAGAAACACTTATCTAATAAGGACAGTTATTATAAGGACCAATTGCATGGTGAAAGGTCTATTTGGTGGAATCTTATTGTTCATGGGAAGCCCCTTGCTCTTTCGCAAGGATGCTCTGCCAAGGCTTGGGCTATGAAAGGGATCAAGCTGTTCGCTGATCTCTTTGAGTCTGATCACCTTCTATCCTGGGAGACTATCAAAAACAAGTTTAACATACCTGATTCTCAAAAGAAGACATACAGTATGATTCGATTGGCCATCAGAAACATTCCTACAATGTGCCATGTCGACTCTCATAGATATCTCCATTGCAGGTGGCCGAATGGTGTGGTCTTGTCTAAATTCAAAGCCAAGGATATTTATGCTGTTCTCAATCAGTCTCATGATATCATTAATCATGTTAACAAGGTTTGGTACTCTTCTTTAGATGTTAAAGTTTGGAACAAGCTGTTCTCTCTCTTATGGAGGACGCCTATTGAGCCAAAAATTAATTGTTTTAAATGGCTGGTTTTACTTGATAAGCTCCCCGTTAAATTTTGCAACTCTGACTCTGATTTGTGCTCATTGTGTAGACTCCCCGAAACTGGGAGGCATATTCTATTTGACTGTCTCTTTGCCAAAGAAATATGGGGCATGTTTGGAATTTTCTATCCGATTTCTGCTAGTATTCTTGATATTATCACTGGTCATATTTCTGGTATTCCTAAAGATGCTAATATGTTCTGGAACATGCTTTCTTCTAATATTTTGTGGCAGCTTTGGAAGTGCAGGAATGAGGAGAAATACCAAGGTAAGCCAAGGGCTCTTACGGAGTTTTCCAGGAAACTCACACACTTTAAAATTTTCATGTAGGTTCAGGTTTCTATGATTATGGAGAGGAAGAAGTTGAAAAGGTTTCTCAAGGCGAGACAGGCTACGTTCTATTACTATGAGCTAAAGAATGGTTATATGTGGCGAAGAACCCTTGAAGACTTACAGGCTTTTGAAAGTGCGTGCAATAAACTCAAGGAAGAAATCAGAAAGAGTGCTAATACGAGGATGGACGAGATTGCTTTACTCTCCCAGGTGCAAGCTCACAAAAGTATAATCTGGATGGAAGGCCCTCTCGGTTGGACTGCCTGGGTGGACAATTTCTGGAATGCTCCTCTTTAAGTTATATTTACTTTCTCTCCATATATGTACTAAAGTGTAATTTCCGGTGGTGACTCATTTTTTGATGTACTCGTTCTGAGCTGTTTTGGGCTCCTCTGTTGAACTCCTTATTATCAATAAAAAAAAATACTATAGACTAGGTTGTGTCTTGACCTAGTACACCACATTTAATTTTCAAATCTCACATTCCAAAGCCTACCCTTTTGGAAACCATCTATTATCTCATTGGATTGCATCTCAATCTTTTTTTGAATTGAGTAACTATGGATATGTAAGTATAAAGAACTTATAGATCATCAACATCTATAAAGTGGCAACAAGAATCACTCAAGATATATTTGGTTCTAGAGAATCCAAAGTTGAATTCTACACCTTGGAATTTATGATATTTGGACAAAAAATTGTCCATCTCTAGATGTTTGATTACTACCAAGACAAGCTTAGGATTGTCCCTCTTGTCTTAAAACAAGCCTTAGATATTTTACTCATCATGATCCGATGAAAAACAAGTCAAAAAATGAAGATTAAAACATTCAAAAAGCCACATCAATGGAAAAATAGGTTGCATCACAAGTACAAATTTGCACCACACGATTTAATATGAAACTAGACTACATTGTGTGACTTCACTCATTACATCCATATTCATAATTATGATTCTCCATTTCAACACATCAATATATTTACAAGAAATTCAACACTACTTCAATACTTTAAATACATAAACAATAAGATAATTTTCTAACCAAACATTCCAAAAAATTAAATAAACACTAAAACTAAGAAATATCCAAGAATGAGAAAAGAGGTGATTGAAGGAATAAATCTTTTATCAAACACTCCATGATTTTCCAAAAACAAATAATACTCAATTAAACAAAATTCAACTTAATTTAAAGTATTGATTAATTGAAATGATAGAAATGAATATATTGACTTTAAAGTGAATACAAATGGGCAGGAGGAAAACCAAATCCCATAATATTAACTAACACCCTCCCTGCCTGGGCAAACTGGGAGTTTTGAAACATAATACAGACAAATTGAGGCATAAAAAGGGTATAAGAAATGTGGAACCATTGATGGGCAATTGAATTGTTTAACTGAACGCCTCAAGGAAATGTGAACTCACGGCACACTATGGTTGCAGAGACTATTCAAATTAAATTGTGAAAAATGGTTTCAGAAACTTTCACATCAATCAAACAAACCAACTAATTCCGTAGGCAGAATTCTTTCCTGAATATTTTGCATCAACAAAAATACAACATTCAAACAAATATTTGCCCAAAAGATAAATGATCCTACCTCAGATCGCAAAAACCTTGTTTATATATATATATTCAATTTTAATTATATGCTTAATTTAACTATTTTATTAAATCTTTAGTTATAATCATAACTTTATTAAATAATCATAACACAACAGTTAGAGCTCACATCCAACCGATTCAACTGACAATGCACAATAAACAACAAGTCGACTGAGACCAAAAGCATGCAAAGGTTAAAAGTACTAACCCTACTCTCACATAGGAGCAACACGAGGTGGACACCTAAGACCTGTGTGCTATCTCCCACTACCACCTTTAGAAGCCAATAGGGCATGCTCAGTCCTAAGATTGGGAGGAGTTGATGCCTGATACCTGCAAGTTGCATCCACTAGAAAACTCCATAGAACATCATATATGCATATACATGAGTAACATATATCATCAATAGAATGAAGATGATTGTGAAGCCATATGCCTCTCAGAATGAGTGATATGAGGTTCCTATCGATTACCATATTCGTGTTAGTATCATAATCATTTCCAGTTCTATTTTCAATAACATGTAATTCTAGCATATTGGGGTAAAGCATATATCACTACCTATTCTAAACCTTTGCGAAATCAAAAACATCACTGCAAACACTACCATGCATCTAGCCAAAACAACAAATCTAACCATACGTCCATCAAAACACAGATAAGCAAGATAGGTAAGGGTATCACATCCTCCTCATGAGTGATCATCCACGGAGCTAAACATAAACCCAACTTCAATATTTAATCAGAAACATTGAATTAACATCACCATAGTAATTATAGCAATCATAATATGTCCATTTATTATTATTAGTTCCTGCCTGTAGGAAACTATAGCAGAGGCTTCAAAATTAAACCGTTATTAATATTTTCCCCTTCAGCCAATCAATTTGTCAGAAAATTTTGCATACTTTCATTTTCAACTATGTTTAATCACGAAGTTGCTCATTTTTTAGTCAAAATTTTTGTGCGATGTATTTTGGCAATCTTTGATTCGCATTGCACACGGCTGGTAGAGGCATTCAAAATTGTTCACAAGTTCCCATAAGAAAGAACGCACTATTAACGAAGGCAGGCAGATCTTGGGGTATTCATTTCTGAAATTTGTGAAAATTGTTAGGTCTTAGATCTGCGCATGTTTCAAGTACGCATGTTTCAGGGATCTATTTCTTGTTACAACTAAGAATGATTTCCACTTAAGATGTTTTTGGATCTATTATTTTTTTATTAATTTTTATTGAAAAATTGTTCCACTTGGACATGGAACATTTCTTTACTCTCGCGCCAACTGCCCCAGTTTCGAAGATTTAAGTATCTCATACGCTCCTTTTTAAGGAAATTTTAGTGTAAGTGTTGTGGCATAAATTGAAAAGTCTTACTAGATTCTACTCTTTTAGAACTGTCCCTCAAAATGCTTCAATTTTAAATTTTTAAATTATCTAACAATAGCGTGTGCCAGATCTTCTGCTTTGGCAACATTTTTCTCAATGTCAGTATTAATTTATGGTCCTTTACTGAAAATGCCACGTTTCATCTGAAAAAACATTTTCAGTATATATAGCCACATACTGTCACTTAGCACATTATGACCTTCGGGTGTTTTTTCTTTTACTTTATTTTGTTCAGTTCAAAGAATTTAAAAAAAAAATCTGGTCCTAGATTTGTGCCCTCTTGTTATTGTCACTGAAAGTGTCACTTAAAACGGCTAGCGCACTTGAGAATAGTGTGAATTTTAAAGTCTACCCTTTTTTTATGACATCGGTATTTAGTGTCTTTTAGGAGTCTTCTGCTTTATTTTTTTGAAGGTTTGTGAGTTATTTTAAATTTAATAAGTTTAACTGTTTTGTGTCAATATTCTATTTTCTAATACCGAAGGGAAAGAAAATGCATTTAGGAAAATATAATCTATTTCTTCTTGGTCCTTAATTTCAGGTCGACTATATTCTGCAAATTTCTTGGTATTCAATGTCTTGTTGTTTTAGGCTGGGAGATGAATCGGCTAAAATAAGGACAAGTTTTTAAATTTATTTACAACATCTGGCAATGGTATATGTTTGGAAGTTTCCAAAGCCACCCAACAAATCCGTTTTGTTCATGTCCTTTAATCAATGTGATAAATAAGATGACATTTCGATTAGGCACTTGATCATACATTCCCACACTTTTCATATAGATCTTCCAGGGCAATGGAGTCTCCAACATATGTAGAAATTCATCCATATATTCAAAACTACGCCAAATTGTAAGGGAGCTTTTGCAAAAGTAGCAAATTGGCTACTTTGTGCCCTTCTCTGTTGCATTTGAAACATCACGATGACATGCCTTCGTAGTCCATGCACTGAACCTAGGACCCTAAAAAGAATTGGATGTTGAATTTTGAAAATGATCTATATATGTTTCAAAGACCCTAATTGAGAGGGAGGAGGACTGAATTTCACATACAGGATTTAGTAGATTTTATATAGTTTTATGGTGCTTATCTATAGCACAGGGAAGAGGACGTTGGCCACAAATCATTGATTACAATCCAGTGAAGCATTGTAGGAAGACAATAGATAAACGCTTTCTTAAGCTAAGCTAAAGATTAGTTATGTTGTTTCTTTCTGTTCTAGCACCTAGCTGAGATGTTTAGGCCAAGATAAGTCCTGACATAACTATCTTACAGTCTTCCATTCAAACATTATTGTGGTAATGTTTTGAACCTTGAACTCTTAGATTTAGTCAAATAGGTTAATATGAAATGATGCCAAGATAAATCACTATAGGATGCTTATAAGAGATAGGCAATTCTGTCTCAGCCTTGGTATCAAAGAAAGATTGGAAAACATTTGCGTTAGTTTATTCGCTCATATATAATGGTTTGCCCTACTAAATACCAGACTTGTTCAGTAAGGTAAAAGAAATAGCTCCAGAAAAGGAAGAAACCATAGAATGAAGAACACATAGTAGACAACTCAAAGCTTTGGAATTGCAATTCACATGTTGATGACGCAGAGAGTCCGTGGTGATACTACAGGAGGCTGCAAAAATGCGGAGCAAAAATTGTCAAATATATAGATTTAGGATAAAGGGTTGGTGAATATTTGTAATAGCAATCCTAGGAGAAAAGAATGAACTGATCAAATAGGTACTATTAGAATAAATTCAAAGTGATAATAATCTTTCGATCAAAGTTCCACAACCCCAATATTTAAGACTTAAGATATGTAACTGATTATTTGAATCGCAATCAAATCTTTTTTATCAGAAACTTAATCATTTGTTTCTTATGGGTTCTATGACAGAGTATGTTATGTATCTTACAGCAATGGGTGCCAAAAATATCTTCCTCTTTTATTGGAAAATTTTAACTTTCTTATATTGAAGGTTGCCACTGCCAAAGTCTCTAGGCTTTCTCTCATTTTTGTTGTATATTTTATGATCTCAAGCAGCAAAATTGTAATTTGTTTGGGATGTCCAGACCAGATTTTCTTTTGCAGAAATATTCATTTTATTATAAACAATAAACATCGTTATTCATAGGAGGGGTTAATCTTAAAAAACTAACGCCAGGTTTGGGATCTTTAGACCAAAATTTCTGGTGTACAAACATTCATTGCATTATATATAATGAGCAAAACCTAAACACAAGTGGAAACAGGACCTCATTAAACAGTTATCCAAAAAAATAAACACAAGTGGAAGCAGGACCTCATTAAATAGTTACATATAAAAGACTAAACAAACTTTAATTTAATTTCTATTAAGATTTTGTACTATTTTCATCTTTCTGAAACTCTGGTCAAATGTTCTTGCACAAAAAACTCTGGAACTGGAAAATAAGCCATTAAGTTTTGAACAACAGAATTAAGATTTTGTACTATTTTCATCTTTCTCAAACGCTGGTCAAATGTTCTTGCACAAAAAACTCTAGAATTGGAAAATAAGCCATTAAGTTTTGAACAACAGATATGGGAATAAGTTTTTAGGAACCTAAAAACATTACTTCCTTCAACAATGAAATAGCGATTTTATGTGTATTTGCTGGAACCACTGGAATCATTGAAGAATACATTCATCAAAAAGTGTGTCAATAGCTTCGGTCGAAACTCCATTTTTTAAAGTTAAGTATGTTTTGAATTATTACAAAATTCGGGTGTTGGAAAACATGGTGACCCTAAGGTCTTCTAATATGACTAAATTGTTTTCAGTTGAAAGAGATTTTAGCTTAAATGTTGTGCAAATTGTTTTTTGGACAAAAAGGAGAATTATATTAAGAAAATGTTTACAGATTACAAAATAAAGATTTCCAAATGGCTAGAACCATGAATAAGGCTAGAAGAAAGAAAATCCAAATAGGTTTTCCACTAGCTCACCTCTGTATCTATTGAAATTACTCTACGAAGTGAGTATTTTAATACCCTAAAATATTTTTCAAGGTGAAGATACATATGGAGACTCCAGAGGAAATCCATGTGCTCAGATTGATAATTCTCTTATAGTCATTGGCTTAAGGTGTTCTTGTTCTATCATATACATTCAATTCCTGATAGGTGGCATAAAATGTAGGATGTGGGTAAAGTAACTTAAGAATCAAGGCATTTGCAAATTTATGATGGATGTTTTACTTCAGGAATTTGAAACTTGTTTTTGGTCAAATGGTGCTTTGTTATATGCTGCTTAATGGTTATCTAAAAAGTATTTCTTCTTATAAACTATTTATTCAGTATTTTTGGAGGATTATCTCAACAACAATATTATCATAATCCAGGTATCAGATTTAGTTGTTTTAACTGATTTCTTTTTCTATCGTAAAGTTTTCATTCATTATTGGAGGGCGTAAAGTTTTCATTCATTATTGGAGGGTTTCTAATTTTATTTATTGAGTAAGGATGTTTTCTAGGTGTCAGTTAAGAATTCCATTCAGGGGTGTGCAAGGAAAACTCCAATTTATCGGAACTTGATTCTTAATGCTTCATAAATTCTTGACATCAATTTTAGTTCTACCATTATGAACTCTTATATGAATTCTTTTATCCCTCAATGATGGAAATGGAGTTGGAATTCAGAAACTTCAGCGCTCATTATAGATTTTTTCCACTATATTTAAAGGGAAAGCATCCAAAGTGCAATATTTGTGTGTGTTTTGTTAGGTTAGCATGTCACTTAGGCAATGCATTTTCCATAGACAGAGAAAAAACAAAATCTTAGATCAATCTGTAGAAACTAGAATGGAATTTTGCAATTTTCATGGATGTATATCCAGCTAGGATTTTCAAAGTCCTAGCTATGCAACATTGATATCCTGTTCCAAAGCCCCCAGTTTGCATAAGCAGAAACTACAGAGGGGAGATTACCAAGTAATCACCTTAATTACCTTTTTTGAGGCATTTTTCCAAACAGTTCACGTACCCTATTTATGCTCCCACATTTTGCATAGATATGTACCTGGGCATTGACAACTACAACATTTGACAACAATCCCGTTTCCATTATGTTTTGAAGTATATCCATACCCTGTTTTTTTGGAATGATATGAGAGGTGTAATCGACTCTGGCTTTACACCTACCTCTTGCATTTGTCTAAAAAAATTTAGGGCCTTTCAACAAATCCATACACCTTTGTTTCCTTTGGCATTTCTCTGCTCTGGTCTAAATGTCTATACACATTTGTTTCCTGTGTTTCTTTAATGCCATGCAAGTGTATTTACATATATACAAGCACGAAACAATGTAAGAGTGTATCTTACCAAAGACTCTTGTTTAGTCTTTAAGGTTAAGGATGTTCATCCCATGAATAGCTTGGCACATTTGAATCGTCTTGTATCTTTATCCTTCCCGTGCAATTGTATTTCATTTTTTATTCAGTTTTTTCTTTCCCACTCAGTTCTGTTCAACATACTTTCAGCTTTAACTTCAATACATTGGCCTATACCATTAAAGACACAATTTCTGCAAACTCAGTCCCTGCATTCTTAGGTAGGAACTTCGCTGCTTTGCAGCTCTTATTATTAAAGAGAATTTCAATTATCAAGAATGAAACAGGAAGCAACGAGTATCAAGAAAACATTCAAGCCCATAATATCTAACAGATTTAATCACATAAGATGGATAGGGGAGGGCACTACACTAAGCAAGCACTTTCTCATTGATAGCTAGTAGTTTATTCACTAATATCATTCTGAAAAATACAACATCGCAAGATAAAACGGATTTTCACATTATAATATTTCAAAAATAAATACTATACCACTACGTGACACCTATTACTAAATATTAAATAGCTCAACAAGAAATCAACAACAAATTTACATTCCATTCATACTTAAAAACAATAAATAATTATATTTTTTTTTGTTAAATTACTAAATTCTAAATAAAAATGTCAAGAGGAGCTTCTTGGACTCGAGCATTTCTATAGTCTTTGAAAAGAAAGGGTTTATAACGATGTGGATAGTGTTCATCTATGAGCTCCTCTGGTACACTCACCTCTTTTTCCTTCAAAAAATTCCAGAAGAAACCGATAGAAAGACGAGGCTCCTTCCCCTCATATGCTACACGATGCTCCACACTCCAACATCTATCATTGCTCCATATCTGTAGCCAAAAAAATATCAGAATTCATCTAAAGAAAGAATTGAGTTTAAACTAGATTTAAGAATCTCCCTACCTTTAGAGCACTGGCTATGATGACAGTGAATGATCCAGCAAGAGGTTTTACAGTGAACCATTCACCTTGTTTAGAGCGCATTTCAAGACCAACATCTATCATTGCTCCATATCTGTAGCCAAAAAAATATCAGAATTCATCTCAAGAAAGAATTGAGTTTAAACTAGATTTAGGAATCTCCCTACCTTTAGAGCGCTGGCTATGATGACAGTGAATGATCCAGCAAGAGGTTTTACAGTGAACCATTCACCTTGTTTAGAGCGCATTTCAAGACCAGCCACTTGGTCATTATATAGAATTGTCATCACACCCAAATCTGTGTGCTCCTTGAGAAGAATATCATTAGCTTGATTTTTCACACACTGAGAAATAATTAAGACGAAGCAAAGCTTCACATTCTGCAAAATCAATCTCAAAATGTTTGCTAAGTTGCAAACCTTGAAGGATAAGTTTTATTAGGGAATTTGTCAGATCAGCTAACTTGGAACTGTATGTTCTTAGGCTATCACTACACAACATGTCCAAAAAATTAAAATTATTATATTTGTATTCAATCAAGTAATAATTAATTTAAATAATAGAGTTTAAATCAACTTCATATTGTCTTATGTGTCATGATATCTTAAGATAAAAACAAATTCTTTATCAATCATTACATCTCACTCTCCAAATCCAACCCTTTTGGTATCCATCTACTATCTATTTGGCTTACATGCCAAGAAAATTGAATTGAGTAATTATGGACATGTAAGTATAAAGAACATATAGAAAATTAACATCTGTAAAGTGGCAACAAGAATCACTCAAGAGATATTTGGTTCTAAATAATCCAAAGTTGAATTCTACATCTTGATATTTATGTTGTGTGCACAACAAATTACCCATACCTAGAGGTTTGACTAGTAGTAGGACAAGCTTAGGATTCCTCCTCTTATCTTAAAACAACCCTTTTTATTTTATGAAGCATGACACAATTAAAAACAAGTCAAAAAAATGAATAATAGATAGCATCTTATTCTTGTTTCTACGCTGGCACTCGAACTGAGCACCCAAACAAACCACTACGCTGAGGCAAAAGCTACTTACATTGGGTTAAACATGGCTATCAAAGAAGGGTTCAAAAAAGTGTGGGTTGAGAGAGATTCACTTAACATCACTAGATGTGTGAGTAAACATACCAAGCCCAGCTGGACTATCAAGGACTTAATTCAGGAGTGTCACATAATGATTACAAAATTGGATAAATTCAAAATTTCCCACGTTTATCAAGAAGGTAACATGCCAGCCAACCACCTCGCAAATATTGGTGTGGATTATGTGGACATAAGGTGGTGGACGGGAAGGGAAACTTTCTTGATACAATTGTGTGAATTGACAAGAAAGGACACCAAATGTATTGGCCACTCATATCACATTAATGATGACATATTACCAAATGAGTAATGATCTTTCATGGGATTTGAGTTCGAATTTCAAAACCAAGGTTTCTAGAGCTTTCTTTTGTGTCTGATTTTTCATTGCCTGGTTTGGCTTTGGTGCTTACACCCAATTTTATAGAGGTAGACTGCTTATGGGAGGTGACAAAAATAGAATGGAGCCTACTTCCTATGAGAAATGGGAAAGAATAGGAAGTTGTTGACAAAGATTACTGATGGGGGCCTAGTGTCATATCTCAAGAGGCTTTATGGCAATGACCCAAAAACGACAGAGGATTTTGTGAATGGTTGGAAGAAGGGTATCCTCACAACCTTTGGAGCGGAGTTTAGAATTGGTGAAGCCTTCATTGCAGAGATAACTAACTTGTAGATGGATGACAAGAAGTTTTACATAGAGAGGAAGGTGGCGGAAGAAGCCATTTTGGCCTTCTTTGACAAACAAAGTGAGAGAAACAGGGTGCGAAAGATGGCAGACAACGGTTATAACAGGAAGGACCCACAATCACTTTGGGTGGATATGGCTGAAGTGATAATGAGGTACATTAGACTTGACGACAATTATGTCAGTATATTCTCTTACCACTTTATGATATTGAATCATTTTAGGCATAAAAAAAGAATTTCTCTTCCTTTTTACTTATTGTCTTCTCTTGAAAATAGCCTTGCGAATCATGCCAAAAATAGTGACAACCCTATCTTACATGAGGGGTTAATCATGCTCATCATGGAATATGCCAAAGATAATGGGGTTAAACCCTCTCGAGTTGTCAAAACCCCCAATTCTTTGACCAACCCTAATGTACAAATTGTGTTTGACATGGGGATGGAGGAAAAGGGGTCTGGTATGGCTATGGACTGGTGGGACCTTAATGTCTTGGAAGATCCAGACTACTGTCCCTCTCAGGAGGAGGGCCCCCCTCGAAATATTACACCTAGAACTAGTAGCAGTAGAAGAAACAAACACCCTAGATGGGCTACCAGTAAATATAAAACTCCTAACCCCAATTTATAGGGTTCTAGGCAACCAAGTACAAAAACGTCTAAATTAGGAAAAATAGGGGAAGCCAAGGGAAAGGAGAAGGAAATAAAGCTTGACATCCCCATTAACGTTGAATAAGGGGATACTCAAAAAGATTATGATTTTGATATTCTCCTTAATAATTCTATTAAAATCCATGAAAATTACTTTCTTTGTGTCAGCAAGGAGATCAACATGCTAAAGGAAGGAATTAAGAGCATTATTAACACCTATACCAAGACACCCATGCCAAGAAAAACTAACAAACTTATCTGAATGACACATAAACTATAAGAAGATGTTAAGATCATGAAAATGGATCATAAAAAAAGGATTGGTCAGTTGGAAATAAGCTTGGAAGAGCTTAAAGGCAACCTAAGGAATCTGGTTAATATTAGCAGGGAAGCCATGAATAATAGCATCGAGGGTCTCAAAAAGATCAATGTGATGATTGCGGACCAAAGAGCCCAGTCCATCATTAGTATTCCACCCTCAGACACCAAACAGAAGAAGAAAATCCAAGAGCCAAACTTGCAAGGTACGGGATCACATATCACTACTAGCCCCTATACGAGGACAAGGACTAGGAACCGGGAGAATCTAGTACCTCCAGATTCATCATTGAAGAGCTGGAGGAAGTTAACAAGAGTATGATCCAAAAGAAATCGGAGCTGATCCAATCTCTGGTTTAGTGGTTTCTTTAGTTTTTTCGGTTAGTGGTTTTTGTGTTTTTGTTGTGTGAGTGTGAGTATGGCCCCTGTTTCTGTGGCTGTTTTTTCATTGTTTTTGAACTGGTTAGCTACTGTTTAATTTTTTGTATTTTTATCTGACTTTAGATTTCAGGTCCTTGTAAAACCCGTTTACCTTAATAAAAAACAAATAGCATCTTATTTGTTAATTAATATTAAATAATAAGATAATTATCTAACCAAACATTCAAAGAAATAAATAAGAACCAAAACTAAGAAATATCCAAGAATGAGAAAAGAGGTGATTGAAGGAATAAATCTATTATCAAACACTCCATGATTTTCCAAAAACAAATAATACCCAATTAAACAAAATTCAACTTAAATTAAAATACTGATTAATTGAAATGATAGAAAGGAATTTCAGATTGCCTTAAAAAATCAAACAAGTTGTATAACATACCAAAATTCAGGATTTCCTTGGGGCCATAGCTTTTGTGCATATTGCTGAATCGAATCAGAAGCCTGTACTTCTAGGAAACATATGGCCTCGCCAGATGAAAGACCAACGCCCTTCGAATACCCATCAAATGGAAGACGAACGACTCTTTCTTTTACTTGGGGTGGAAGACTGAAAAGACCTCGAGAAACTGAATCCACTATGTTTAGAAGCTCCTTTTTGACTCCATGATTCACCACACGAAAAGCTCCCCACTGTTGGGCAGCTTCTTTTGCTTGATTGCACAGCCTCTGAAGATCAGGATCACCTTCTTTTAACTCTGATTGAAGAACAGAAATATCTATTATAGGGAGCTCAGCCTCTGGAAAAACCATTGTCAGATGAAAATTGTAAAGCAGAAGGGTTAGGATTAATGGTGAAGAAATAGGTCAATTAGTTGGCATGAGAGAGATTAAGTGTATCTGACAGTCACGTTGACGAAGCACGAGCTAAGTCACGTTGGTCAACTTTGATAGAATATTTTTGGCACGGATGTGTAAATTTGACGGTGGACCTTTCTATCTAGCAAATTGTTTCTGTGATGATTGTTCATTTGAAAGTGTCATTAAAATATTCAAATGCATCTTAATACAAGGATTCAAAGCGTCAAGTTCTTGTCATTAGGATGATTAGTTCAGAGTAAATAAAAATAGAAATAAAGATAGAGGGAGAGGAAGAGGGAGAGGAAGAGGGAGAGAAATACATAGAGAGATAGAAAAAGGTAGAGGAAAAGATAAAAATAGAAAGAGGGAGAGACAGAGAGAGAGATAAGGAAATAGATAGATAGAGAGGAAGGGGTAGAGGGAGAGATAGAGAGAAAGAGAGAGAGATAGATGAGTATATAGGGAGTGGAAGAGATTGATATAGAGGGAGAGGGAGAGGGGGAAATAGAGGCATATGTGGCAATATGATAAAAGGATAGAGAGAAAGGGATAGAAGGACATAGAGAGAGGGGGAGAGCTAGAGACAAATAGGTAAAACTAGTATTATCTATCTTTTTAAAACTATATTAAAGAGTGGATAAATTTATAATCAAGATATTGTAAAGTAAAAGGTCACAAAAGACTATCACATATTATCCCTTACATCTGTATACCAAATAAAATCACATATTTTTGGTTAAACATTATTTTAGTTTATGTAAAAAATTCTTAAATAGTATTTAAAAGAACCAAATAAATATAAAAAATATAAAAGACCAACATTCTTCTCATGAAATATGCTATAATAAAAAGATCGTGATAAAAATAAAAGACAATTAAGTCTTTCTCTTTCTATCTTAGACTTAAGCCTCATTAAGAATTCAAAATGATTAAAAAAATATGAAATTGAAGGAAAAAACCGAAATAAATAAATGAATGACATTGAATTAAAAATTATTTGTATTATAACATGCAGTTTAAATACGATAGTGGGTGCACAGTGTAGTGGACCACAATTTCCGTGCGGGAAAAATAAATCACGCATCCAGTCAAAGTAGTAAATCCTCCTTTTTCTGTAATTTTATATTATTTTTGAATGGGCTTTTGAAAGACATGATCGCACGACATTTCTTGGAAATTATGCATGGGATGTAACTTGTTTGACACGTAGTGGGGATGCCCATCAAATTTCGTCGGCAAATTTTTTTCAGAGTGATTAGGCAATTTTGATGGGACACGTCTATTTTGGTTTCAAAATGATACTATGGATTGACTAACATATGTATTAGTCGTGCGTTTTACATCGTTGATTTTGCAATAAACCGCTGCGATTGACTAACACGTCGCTTTCACGTTCTACGAAAGATCTGTTTTGGAGCCAGAATAGCTTAGCTTCAGCCATTTTAACCTGTGATCATCATATGCTTTTATTGAACAACCGCCCAATAATGTACGTGTAAGGTTCAGATGTAATGCATCGTCTTGCACGTTCTAAAGAATTATATGTCGTCGTCCATCTCATATAGAGATGCCCTAGGCGAATTAATAATATATTTAATGTCAGTCTGTCTAGTTTGTACAAACTTACAGTTTATTTATTTTTTAAATTATTTTATTGTTTTCTTGTCATTTCAATGACACGTCATTTATTAAATGTAAAAAAATGAGTATTTTTTTGTTTCAAAAATTGAATTTTCTACCTACTATTTTCAATATGGTCTAATGAGAGTAAAGAAAAATGATATTTTTGTAATTACATAAAATACAAAATAAAAAGATAAATAAATTAGATTTTTTTGTAATAAATAATTTATTTTATATTTTAAAATTTTTTAAAATATTAAAACTATCAAATAATTTATTTTAATATGGAAAATAAATAATTCATTAAAATTTATAATTGCAAGGTTCTGTGGTTGTGCAGTATCTGAATGAATGATGTGAATGGATGTTGATTTGCGCATTTATGAAGCAAGGCAGACTATGGACTGCTATGTAAATGTGTACAACTTGGAGATGATTTGCGGCATTTGGTATTCTGGACATATATTGTACTTTTGTGGCATATTAGAATCAGCTTAAAGAAATATATAAATAAAATATATATTAAGTGGCACTGCCATTTTTTTTCAAAAAAAAAAAAAATCATTAAAATTTAAATAGTAAATTTATATGTATGTTAAAATGGTAATATAATTATATATTTTAAGATGATTAAGTAAATAAAAAATACTTACACATATTTTAAAAATCATTAAATATAATAATCAATATATTTGTAATAAATTTTATCTATATATTTATAATAAAAAATAATAATTTTTAACCTTAAAACATCAAATTGAAATCTCAAATAACTATTATAAATTTAAATATTTATTTGAAGTCCTAATTTCTAAATTAGAAACCTTAAATACCTTGTCTACAACTATTATTTCCATAATTATCTGTTGCACAAAGCACTTTAAAGAAAGTAAACAAAATTCAAAAATTGATGAGTTGGTTTTAAAAGTAAAACCGTATCCCCAAAAACTATATAGTAATTAAATGCAGGAAAAGAAAACCGTTTTCCCATCTTCCAATAAGGACGTTCAATGTAAAATATAATATGTTGGTGAGATAGAGTTACCGAGGTGTCAAATCGAAGGACAAACTACTAGTCTCAATTTGTCCTTTTCGGCCAAGGAAATAAAGCTCTTCATTTTGGATAATATTATATTATGTTTCGATGGACAGGGTCAGTCAGCTTAAATTATGACTTGGTTTAACTTTATCAATATTTTAAATTATTTTATTGTTTTTTTTGTCATTTCAATGACATGTCATTTATTAAATGTACAAAAATGAGTATTTTTTTGTTTCGAAAATTGAATTCTCTACCTATTATTCTCAATATGGTCCAATGAGAGTAAAGAAAAATGATATTTTTGTAATTACAAAAAAGATAAAATAAATATGAACTATAGAGTTGTCTAAAATTCTTAAATCTGATTGGTCAACTGAAAAAAATAAATGACCTAAGTGAATGTATAACTATCCTAGGGCAGGAACTAATAAATAAAATTAAATATATATTTAATTTATATTTGTAGGATCTTGTATAATATTTTATGGTACAAATATTTTAATATGGTCATATGACCATTACATTTAGGCCTCGGCTATTTTCACTTAGTGGTGTCTTTTTCAATACAAGCTTTTAGTTAATTGTCATGGACTATTTGTGATAATTGTAGAAATGCTTCTAATAAAAAAATTAGTTGGATTTCATTAGTTTGTTTGGTATTTTAAAGAGAATTTGATTAATTGTTGAAAAATGATATATATCAATTATATCATTAATAATAATTTGAGTTTTCAAAAAATGTATGTGTCTATTTATGAAATTAAGATAAGTTTTCTGATCTATATAAGTATGGTCAGTTGAGTTACTTATCACTCCTAAAAAATTCAATACATTTGAAATATAATATACATAAAATGGATTGTTACCTTAATAACTTATATTTACCTTTGTGATTATTTGAAAGTTACATCTAAATCACCCATAAATGTAAAGCTAGGCCATTGAAAGGTAACAAGCTCATATCTTAAAACTTTGGGTTTTATATGTCATTCCTCGAAGTAGGCGATAAATATTTTCAAGTAACCCCAAAAATAGATCAAAATTGAAGTATTTATATTTTGAAATACAATTCACTAGAGATAGTTGACCAATTATTGAACATCATGATTAACCGTCTTTTGAAAATAATTATGCATGGAACACTTCAACTAATTAGTTATTGTTTAGAAGAGAACAACAAAGGGATAAGAAGAATATAACTATAGAAATTAATATGCAACTTGTTCTAATCACCTTGTTTCCTTTAGAATTCTTGTTTAGGATAGTAGAGGAAAAATGGTCTACAAACTTGAGTGGAATTCCACTTCATGGTCCACTAATTATAGATTCTCTCTCCTTTAGCAACTAGAACTAAAAATTAGTCAAATTAAAAATGAAATACATGTTTTTTACCTTTTAACTATTTAAAACTGAATGCAATAATTTAGAAATATAAAGAAATGAAGCATGAAAATTACTCTAAACACGAATATACACTTGGAGAAACCCTATAGTACCAAAAAAGCTCTACTAAAAGTGAGATTCAAAATTCTCATGTCATTATATCTCAACATTTTATCGAGGTACATTTTTATTATTACATGGACCTTCATGAGCCCATGAAACATGTAAATAGAATTCAACATCTATAGACATACTTGCAACTTCATGAAAATTTTATAAATCAACTTGTGACTCTCTCTTTGAGTGCCTAAGGAAGGTAAAAATATGATTGAGTTTTCAACTAACATTTTAATATTTAATAAATTACAATAAATGTTTTCCATTGAATACAATCTACTTGGAAGTGAAATAGACAATATTTGGAAATATTGATCTCTCTAATGAAACAAACTACAAATGAGACAACTCAAGTGAGGGTATATGAACTAAATATTCAAAGTAAAAAAAGACTAAAGAGAAGAAAAAGGGCCCTAATTTGCCCCATTTTGTGATTGGGGACAAAAGGAAGACCAATACCCCTCATGTTACGAATATTTTGGAGAAACCAAGTGTGAATGTAAAAAAGATGATGGATGAGAAGGTAGGGGACAAGGTCGACATCCGTGGTTCTGAGATGGACCCCCAGAGGATTGAATTACATATAGTTATCCCTATTGAAATAGAGAAAGGTACCCATGCAAAAAAGGAAAAGGGGTCCTCTGCCACCGGGATAGAGGACATGTTGATGGTGGCCAAGGATTACTATATTCAATGAAGGAGTTATTCACAAGAATATAGAAACTATAAAAATGTTAAAGAATCAACAATAGGCTTTCGATTTTGTAGACCCTCTGGTTTCCTTTTGCTTAGTTATTGGCCAGATTTTAGTTTGTGTCTGGTTTTCTCATGGTGCTTGTTATCCTTTTTTGTTAAGGGTTTTGGGGTCCCTTCAAAACCTATTTTATTGTAATAAAAAACTACAAATGAGACAACTAATGTAAGTTGTATAGGTAAATTTCATGACTTTCTTAGTTGACACCATATGACCCCTTAGGATACAGTATGAACACTAACGACAACTAAGGGGCCATATGTCATCTTTAGGGTTCATATGGTGTCCTAATCGGTCATATGACACCATATGACCCCTTAGGACACCATACGATCCCTAATGACACCATATTGTGTCCTAATGACTCATATGGTGTTCTAAGGGGTCATAAGACACCATATGACCCATTAGGATACCATACAACCCATAACGACACCTAAGGTGTCATATGGTGTCGTTAGGGGTCGTATGGTGTCCTAAGAGGTCATATGACACCATATGACCCCTTAGGAGACCATACGACCTCTAATGACACCATATGGTGTCCTAGGGGCTCATATGGTGTCCTAAGGGGTCATCGGACACCATATGACTCTTTAGGACACCATACGACCCCTAACAACACCATATGGTGTCTTAAGGGCTCATATGGTGTCCTAAGAGGTCGTAGGATACCATACGAGCCGTAATGAAACCTAAGGCATCATATGGTGTTGTTAGGGGTCATATGGTGTCCTAAGGGGTCATAGAACACTATATGACCCCTTAGGACACCATATGACCCCTAATGACACCTAAGGTGTCATATGGTGTCCTAAGGGGTCATAGGACACCATATGACCCCTTAGGACACCATATGTCCTATGACCCCTTAGGACACCTTACGACCCCTAACAGCAACATATGGTGTCCTAAGGGCTCATATGGTGTCCTAGTAGGTCATAAGACACCATATGACCCCTTAGGATACAATATGACACCTAATGACACCTAATGGGTCATATGGTGTCGTTAGGGTTCATATGGTGTCCTAAGGGGTCATAGGACACCATATGACCCCTTAGGATACCATACAACCCCTAACGACACCATATGGTGTCCTAAGGGCTCATATAGTGTTCTAAGGGGTCATAGGACATCATATGACCCCTTAGGACACCATTCAATCGTTAACGACACCTAAGGTGTTATATAGTTTCGTTAGGGGTTGTATGGTGTCCTAAAAGGTCATAGGAAACCATATGACCCCTTAGGACACCATACAACCGCTTTAAATACTATATGGTGCCCTAAGGTATCATATGGTGTCCTAAGGGGTCATATAGGACACCATATGTCACCTTAAGACACCATACGACCCCTTAAGACACCATATGACCCCTAATGAAACCATATGGTGTCCTAAGGGCTCATATGGAGTCCTAAGGGGTCATAGAAAACTATATGATAGTTCAGGATACAATATGACCCGTAACGACACCTAAGGGGTCATATGGTGTTGTCAAGGGTCTTATGGTATCCCAAGGGATCATAGGACACTGTATGACCCCTTAGGATACCATACAACCCCTAACGATACATAAGATGCCATATGGTGTCATTAGGGGTCATATCCATATGACCCCTTAGGACACCATACAACCCCTAACAACACTGAAGGTATCATATGGTGTCATTAGGGGTTGTATGGTGTTCTAAGGGGTCATCGGACATCATATGACCTCTTAGGACACCATACGACCCCTAACGACACCATATGGTGTCCTAAGGGCTCATATGGTGTCCTGAGGGGTCATAGGACACCATATGACCCCTTAGGATACCATACGTCCCCTAATGACACCTAAGGTGTCATATGGTATTGTTAGGGGCCGTATGGTGTTCTAAGGGTCACAAGAAACCATACGACCCCTAACGACACCATATGGTGTCCTAAGAGCTCATATGGTATCTTAAGGGGTCATAGGATACATTATGAACCCTAACGACATCTAAGGGGTAATATGGTGTTGTTAGGGGTCATATGGTGTCCTAAGGGGTCATAGGACACCATATGGCCCCTTAGGAAAACATATGACCCCTAATGACACCATATGGTGTCCTAAGGGGTCATAGGACACCATACGACCCCTAATGACACCTAAGGTATCATATGGTTTCATTAGGGGTTGTATGGTGTCCTAAGGAGTTATAGGACACCATATGATCCCTTAGGACAAAATACGACCCCTAATGACACCATATAGTCTCCTAAGGAGTCTTTGGACACTATATGACCATTTAGGATATAGTATGACTACTAACAACACCTAAGGGTTAATATGGTGTCATTAGGGGTCGTATGGTGTCCTAAGGGGTCATATGGTGTCATATGACCCCTTAAGACACTATACGACCCCTAACGACACCATATGCACTTTAGGTGTCGTTAGGGGTTGTATGGTGTCCTAAGGGGTCATATGGTGTTCTATGACCCCTTAGGACACCATATGATGCCTAACAATACCATATGACACATTAGGTGTCATTAGGGGTCGTATGGTGTCCTAAGGGGTCATATGGTGTCCTAATGTGTCATATGGTATTGTTAGGCATCATATGGTGTCCTAAGGGATCATAGAACACCATATGACCCCTTAGGACACCATACAACCCCTAATGACACCTAAAGTGCATATGGTGTCGTTAGGGGTCGTATAGTGTCTTAAGGGGTCATATGACACCATATGACCCCTTCGGACACCATACGACCCCTAACTACAACATATGGTGTCCTCAAGACTCATATGGTGTCTTAAGGGGTCATAGGACACCATATGACCCTTTAAGATACAATTTGACTGCTAATGACACACAATGGGTCATATGGTGTCGTTAGGGGTCATAGGACACCATATGATCCCTTAGAAAACCATACAGTCCCTGGCGACACCTAAGGGGTCATATGGTGTTGTATGGTGTTCCAAGGGGTCATAAGACACAATATGACCCATTAGGACACCATACGACCCTAAATGACACCATATGGTGTCCCGAGGCCTCATATGGTGTGCTAAGATGTCATAGGACACCATATGATCCCTAACCTAAGGTGTCATATGGTCTCGTTAGGGGTCGTATGGTGTCCTATGAGGTCATAGGACACCATATGACCCCTTAGGACACCATACGACCCCTAATGACATCATATGTTGTCCTAGGTCTCATATGGTGTCCTAAGGGGTCATAGGATCTTGGATATGACCCTTTAGAATACAATATGACCCCTAACAATACCTAAGAGGTCATATGGTGTTGTTAGGGGTCATATGGTGTCTTAAGGGGTCATAGGGCACCATATAACTCCTTCGGACAACTTACGACCCCTGAAGACACCTAAGGTGTGATATGGTGTTGTTAGGGGTCGTATGTTGTGCTAAGGGGTCATAGGACACCATATGACACATTATCACACCTTAGGACATCTAACGACCACATATGGTGTCCCAAGGGCTCATATGGTGTCCTAAGGGGTCATAGGACACTATATGACTCATTAGGATACAGTATGACCCCTAACAAGACCGAAAGGGTCTATGCCATCTTTAGGGATCATATGGTGTCCTAAGGGGTCATAGGACATCATATGACCCTTTAGGACAAGATACAGTCCCTAACGATACAATATGGTGTCCTAAGGGCTCATATGGTGTTCTAAGGGCTCATAGGACACCATATGACCCCTTAGGACACGATATGACCCGTAACAACACCTAAGGTGTCATATGGTGTTATATAGTGTCCTAAGAGGTCATAGGACACCATATGACCCCTTAAGACACCATACGACTTCTAACGACACCATATGGTGTCCTAAGGGCTCATATGGTGTCCTAGGGGATCATAGGACACCATATGACCCGTAATGACACCTAAGGTGTCTTATGGTGTCGTTAGGGGTTGTATAGTGTCATAAGGGGATCATAGAACACCATATGATCCCTTAGGACACCATACAACCCTTAATGACACCTAAGGTGTCATATGGTGTTGTTAGGGGTCATATGGTGTCTAAGGGGTTATAGGACACCATATGACCCCTTAAGACACCATATGACCCCTAACGACACCATATGGTGTTCTAAGGGGTTATAGGAGACCATATGACCACTTAGGATACAATATGACCCCTAACGATACCTAAGGGGTCATATAGTGTCCTAATGGGTCATAGGACACCTTAGGACACCATACAACCCCTAACAACACCATATGGTGTCCTAAGGGCTCATATGGTGTCCTAAGGGGTGATAGGACACCATACGATCCTTAACGACACCTAAGATGTCATATGGTGTTGCTAGGGGTCGTATGGTGTCTTATTAGGTCATAGGACATCATACAACCCCTAACGACACCTAAGGTGTCATATGGTATCCCTAGGGGTCGTATGGTGTTCTCTTAGGTCATAAGACACCATATGACCCCTTAGGAGGCCATACGACACCTAACGACACCATATGGTGTCCTAAGGGCTCATAGGACACCTTTTGACCCCTTAGGACACCTTACGACCCCTAATGACACCTAAGGTGTCATATGGTGTCATTAGGGGTTGTATGGTGTCCAAAGGGGTCATAGGACACCATATTACCCCTTAGGATACCATACGACCCCTAATGACACCATATGGTGTCTTAAGGACTCATATGGTGTCCTAAGGGGTCATAGGACACCATATGACCCCTTAGAACACCATACTACCCCCAACGACACCTAAGGGGTGATATAGTGTCGTTAGGGGTCGTATGTTGTTCTAAGGGGTCATAAGACACCATATGACCCCTTAAGACACTATATGACCCCTAACAACACAATATGGTGTCCTAAGGGGTCAAAGAACACCATATGACCCCTTAGGACACCATACATCTACTAACGACACCATATGGTGTCCTAAGGGGTCATAGTGTCCTAAGGGGTCATAGGACACCATATGACCCCTTAGTACACCATACAACCCCTAGCGACACCTAAGGGGTCATATGGTGTCATTAGGGGTCATATGGTGCTATAAGGGGTCATAGGACACCATATGACCCCTAACGACACAAGATGAACCCCAAGGGCTTATATGGTGTCCTAAGGGGTCATATTGTGTCCTAAGGTGGGAAGATGAATAATTATTACAATATATAAATTAGTGTCAATAGTGCTTACAAATATAAGTTCAGATCATCATCTGAGAGAGATCATGAGGTTCAAGGATGAAAATTATAAAACTATATATGCTCCCCTTCTCTCCCTCCCTCATCCCTTTCCTATCCCCTCCCACCCTCTCTCTCTCCCCCTCTGTCCCCTCCCCGTTCCTTTGTCCCTCGCTCACTCTCTCTTTCTCTTCCTCTCTCCCTCTCTCCCCTTCTCTCTCTCTCTCCCCCTCTCCCCTTCTCTATCTCTCTGTCTCACTAACCGACTCTCTCTCTCTCTTCCCTTCCCCGTTTCTCTCTCTCTCTCACTCTCTCTCTATTTCCCCTTCCCCCCTCTATCTCTCTTTCTCCTTCTCTGCCCCCCTTTATTTGTCTCTCACCCCCTCTCCCCTTCTCTGTCTTTCTCTCCCTCTCCCCTTCTCTGTCTCTATCTCGGTCTATCTGTCTGTCTGTCTGTCTGTCTGTCTGTCTGTCTATCTATCTGTCTGTCTGTCTGTCTCTCTCTCCCCTTCCCCACCTTCTCTCTCTCACTCTATCTCCCTTTCCCCTTCTTCCCCTATCTCTCTCTCCCTTTCTCCCCTTATCTGTTTTCCTTTTCCTCTCCCCTTCTCTATCTCTCTGTCTCATTCACCGACTCTCTCTCTCTCTCTTCCCTTTCTCCCCTTCTTTTGTGTTTGTCTCACTCTCTATATTTCTTTCTCTCCCCTTCTCCACCTTCTCTCTCTCACTCTCTCTCTCCCTCCCCCCCCTCTATCTCCCTTTCCCCTTCCCCCCCGCATCTCTCTCTCTCTCTCTCTCTCTCTCTCTCTCTCTCTCTCTCTCTCTCTCTCTCTCTCTCTCTCTCACTATTCCTCTCTCCATCTCCCTCAAGTATCTCTCTCACTTTGCTAACATGTTAAGAAATCAAATTAATCTGATATCCAATTTGTGTGCATTAGGGCCCTAATATTCAAAAAATGGGCACCAACGAGAATTTTTTGTAGGGCTAGGGAAAAATATGCATAAAAATCAGATATCCAATTTTTGTACCATACAAAAAAATGCTTGTGGGTCATTTTGTGCATTCCAATGGCCCACACATTCATTTTGTAGGAGACATTCATGGGTTTTCAAACATAAAGTGACATAATACAACTTTTGAGAGATTTTTGTGGATAAATTTGACATTATCAATCATTTAGGGGCATCTTTTTGTAGGTATAATGTGGAGCAGTAGTTGTCGAAAGCATAAATGTAAAAGAAAGATTTCAAATGACCAAATAAAAGTATATAGACAAAGAGATATAAAGGTCATAGAAGGAGAAGACAAGGTATGCCAAATATTGGTGATGAATTTACAAATGTTACTTCAAGTGAAGAAGAAATTGAATTTGAAAATGTTGAGCAAGTTATTGAAAATGAAAATGAAAAAGTAGATTTTGATATTGAAAATGTTGAACATGATATTCAAAGTGGGAATGAAAATGTTAAAATAGATAATCAAAATTCTCAACTTGATATTGAATTTATGAATGAAAATGTGGGAATTGAAAGTGTAAATGTGGTAATTGACAATGAAGGTGAAAATGTGGGTGTTGACATTGAAGGTGAAAATTTGGGAATGGACATTGGAGGTGACCATTGGGGAAATTTTGACATTGAAGGTGGAATTGTTCAACCAAGTGGGTCATATGTAACACCAAATTACATGAGAAATGAAAACCCTCTCATGGATGAAAGACAAATTCCAAATTCAAAACCTTCAAGGACCCCAAAATGGTTACTTGAAATTGATGAGAACATTATTGCCAATGTTGAAGGCAAGAGGTCAACAAGGTCAACACAAATTTTCAACCAATATCTTAGCAATAAGACATTGACCAAGCAATGCCAAATTTTTGTTCAATTTCTAAAGATGCAAAAGATGAGACCATTTCTAGCCAAATTGAAGATTCGTATGAACAAGAAGATGGAGAAAAAATTTATTATTGTAAAAAATCTTTTTGATGCTCTCAATTCTATTGGAAAGAATAGCAAGGAAAAAGATAAGAGAGTCACTCGAAGAGGGATTACAACCTCCTTAGTAAGCCATCAATTGAGGAAGGCTCATTTTATGAGACAAACTTGTGTTGATTTGAACATAAACCGTAACACTTTGAATAGAGCACTTGAAAGAAGACAAAGACTCAATGATCCCATTCAACATGATACATGGGATTTTGGTGGGAGGCTTCCATGTGTTGATAGAAGGTTGACCGACAATGTGAACGAGGAAATTCAACAATTTTGGCATTCTAATTCTAGAGTATCACCCAAAGTAAATGATATTTTAAAATTAAGAATTGACAACCAAGACCACACATCGCATCCCAAACATTTCTTGGAATCAAGCCAAACAATGTTGTACAAATTTTTTTGTGAAGAACATCCAACTTTACAAATATCACAAAGGGCTTTTGAATCTTTGAAGCCATTTTATTGTGTACCCATTAAGATTCGTAATACTTGTTGTTGTGAATACCATGTGGAGTTTTCAATGTACCATGGAATTTTATGTTATATTCATTCTACGATGCATACTAATGATATGTTGTAGATGGGTGGTGCAATGCAATTTCCGAGATCATCAAGATACTTGCTAGATCTATTTTTGTGTCGTAGAGATGATGGATGCTTTTTCTATAGAAATGATTATTTGAATGAGAAGTACTCACAACATGGTGGGTTGTGGTGGGTTATCAAAGTTTTTTTCATTTTTTAATGAGGGCAACGAACACAAGTTTGGAAAGAATATTGTTGAGAAAAAAAGATATGAGATAGTGAAATATACTTTAAAGAGTGGAGGTGAAGGTTCTAGATGCGAGCTGGTCTCTAAAGAAGTTAGTGTTGCTGATTTTATTTTGGATTTTATGGAAAATATTTTCTACAAGTATGCAAGGCACACCCATAGGTCTCAGTGATTGGATCAACAGTTCAGGATGTGTAAGAACTCTTTCCCGATTGACACTATTATATCGGTGGTTGATTTTGCAGAAAACTTTATATTGCAACCACAAAATGAGGTACAATATTAGTGTTATAATTCAACCTAGATTGCTATTTTTGTTCACATAACATATAGGCATGCCCCTGATAGTACATAAGAGGATAGGAAGATTATTAGGGAGAATCATTTTTATATGAGTGATGATAGATCACACTCCTCCGAGTATGTGCAACATTATTTTGAGATTTTTTTTAAATTCTTGCAGGATAAAGGTATTGCAATTGATCATCATCTCATATGGTCATATAACTGCATGGGTCAATTCAAGAATGCTTGTATGTTTTATTGGTTGAGTAGAATGCATGTAGAGAGGCGTATACCTCATATTTGGAGTTTTTTTGAAGTAGGGCATTGGAAGGGGGAACATGATGGAGTAGGTGCATATTTTACGAGAGCTTTAGTTAAGGAGAAATTGAGGATTTCAGGTGTAAAATTCTCTGATGCACATTCTATTGTTGATTGATGGACTTCAGAATTGTCACAAAGAGGGATACTTGTTTTAGTAGTGCACAAATTCTTTTGGTTGGTAGAGGAGGGCACAATGGGAGACATATTGGATTGTCAAACAATTAAAGATTCTTCAAAGATGCATTTATTTCGCAGCTCATATGCAAGTACATGGATCATTTGGACATGAGAGTTGGCTTGTTTTTGTCAGAGTTGTGTTAAGTGTGATTGGGATCAGTGCAAGTCAAGTGAGTGGGTTGATATGTGGGTTCCATAATATCTAATACCTTTATCTCAAACAATATCCATGTCAAATGGTGATATGGAAAGTTTAGAAAGTTTAGTTGAGTATGACCGTCTTTCAGATCTTCTACAACCAGGACATGTTTTTGCAGTAGTTGCACCATAGTGGAATGAAGAGAGATTAGACTATTGGTTGGCACGATGTGTAAAGGGAAAGAAGAAGCTAACACAATTGATGATAGATGATGATGGGTTCACATATCCTACAGGTTCAATTGTTATTGCAGGAACTTGGTTGTGAACATACATGATTAGAAAGAATGGCATACCTGCATTTGAAGACTACGACAGACACAAAACCATTCTTCACCTCTCACTTAAACCCCAATTCAACCCCCTCTTTACATTCGTCTTCTCTGTATATCCTCATCATGCTTAATTCAATGTGACATTGTGTTTCATCTACTACTTAAAGAATATGGGGCAACTGACAAATGTGACAAACCATGTTTTGTCTTCTCTGTATATCCTCATCATGCTTAATTCAATGTGACTGATTTTTTCACCAACTGAAAAATCACTATCCTAAAAATACTGCTCTAAATCTTGTAAATCCGAGATAGGATTTTGTAGGTATCCCTCATGCAACCCTATAGGTTCAAATGGATCATTCACAAGTTCCATAGATTCTGAGATACGACCTACCAAATTTTGGCAGTTTTTTGCACTTAGAACGCTCAAGGGATGGTGCCGGTAGGGTATGGCCCTAAGCGTTCGACTGAGTGGGGGGGGGGGGTAAGATAGGATCATGCCTAGGGTAAGAATGCCTAACCAAATGTGTTGGGACTAATGGTTTACACCCATGACATGCAAAACGAGAAATTATCCCCGTGGCAACATTTCATTGAATGAAACTGACGATTTTTTCACCAACTGAAAAATTAGTGTCCTAAAAATACCGCTCCGAATCTTGTAAATTTGAGATAGGATTTTGTAGGAAGACCTCATGTGACCCTGTAAGTTCAAATGGATCATTCACTGGTGCCATGGATTTTGAGGTATGGCCTATCAAATTTTGATAATTTTTAGCACTTAGGGCGCTCAAGGGACGACACCAGTAGGGTATGGCCCTAAGAGTTTGACCGAGTGGGGGGTGGGGTAAGACAAGAGCATACCTAGGGTAAGAATGCCTAACCGGATGTGCTAGGACTGATGGTTCGCTCCCATGACTAGCAAAATGATAAATTCTCCCCATGGCAACATTTCATTGAATGAAACTGACGATTGTTTTGCCAACTAAAAAATTGTTGTCCTAAAAATATCACTCCGAATCTTGTAAATTTGAGATGGGATTTTGTAGGTACCCCTCATGTGACCTTCTAGGTTCAAACGGATCATTCACAAGTGCCACAAATTTTGAGATAAAGCCTGTCAAATTTTGATAAATTTTCACACTTAAGATGCTCAAGGGACGATGCCGGTAGGTTATGGCCCTAAGTGTTCGAACTAGTAGGGGAATAAGATAGGAGAATTCCTAGGGTAAGAATGCCTAACCTAATGTTCTAGGATTGATGGTTTGAGCCCACGACTTGCAAAATGAGAAATTCTCCCTATGGCAACATTTCATTGAATGAAATTGACGATTTTTTTTGCCAAGTGAAAAATATCTATCCTAAAAAGACCGCTATGAATATTGTAAACCCAAGATAGGATTTTGTAGGTAGCCCTCACGTGACCCTGTAGGTTCAAATGGATCACTCGCAGGTACCATAGATTTTGAGATACAACCTATCAAATTTTGATAATTTTTCGTACTTAGAAGGGACAACGTTGGTAGGGTATGGCCTCGAGCATTCGACTGAGTGGGGGGGGGGGAGATAGGATTATTCCTAGGACAAGAATTCCTAATCAGACATATTGGAATTGATAGTTTGTGGTCACGATGAGAAGAACGAGAAAATAGCCCCGTGGCAACTTTTCATTGAATGAAACTGATAATTTTTTTGCCAACTGACAAAACACTTCCCTAAGAAGACCGCTCTGAATATTGAAAATACAAGAAAGGATTTTGTAGGTAGCTCTCACATGACCTAGTAGGTTCAAACAAATCATTTGCAGGTGTCATGGATTTTGAGATACAACTTGTCAAAGTTTGACAATTTTTTCGCATTTAGGGCGCTCAAGGGACAACGTCGGTAGGGTATGGCCCTGAGCATTCGAATGAGTGGGGGGGTAAAATAGGAGATAGTGTATCTTTTAGTAGCTAAATGACAATAAAAATAAGTTTATTTTTAGAGTTCATAGATTCAGATCTTAAATTTAAGCGGCAATGTGTGGAAATGGACCTCTTCACAGTATCTCCCTACTGAGATGACTTTAATGATGACAGATTGTTGCTAAATGTAACTGATCGATTATGAAAAGTTACATTCCACTGTAGAAGATGCTTTGGTACTTTTTATTTGTCATTACTAAGTACATCCATGTTATCATTATTACAAACACTAATATGGTCATTAAATTTGGTGGAAGTTGCCAAAGGCAAACAAATTTAACACTTAGGATTTAGATGAAACAAACTATATACAATCTCAAGGTTATATAAACAAAATTGTATTATTCATTAATTAACCATTGTTAATTGTTGGATTAAAGATTAAAGTTTAAAATAAGTATACCATGCACATGAGGAACAAGTTATATCGAATCTCAAATTCTATATATATCAAAATGTCAAAAAATTACATGTGTATGTCCATATACAAAAATGGCATAAACGCCAACTCAAATAAAATATATGTCAATATATGTAAATGTATGTCCATATACAAAATATACATGCCAACTAGACATGTGAGTATCCCAAAATGATCTATAACATGATCCTAAACTACTAATGGATCATGAAAATCGATCCTCTTCACCGCACTGCTCCTCTCTGAAGGATCCTGCACAAGAAAAATCAAACCACAATTAAGATTAGTTATATTATATAATTCGCATTAAAAAAGTTAACATAAAAATCAATATTTACATTTAACTATAATTGAAATCTAAAATTTAATTCTTGTTTACCTCATCTCCACGTTTCCTCTTCATCTTTGGAGGAGTCTTGACATATGTCTTCGCCAGAGGAGGTATGTGATCAAGATTTTTAAACATAACCTACATATGTTCACAAACATAACATTGATAAAAGTTATCATATAATTGTCGCTGATAGGAACAAATTATATCTGATGCATCTCTTCTTCTTCTTCTTCTTCTTCAGGTATCTGATGCATCTCTTCTTCTTCTTCTTCAAGTATAATGGATGCAATCAACAAGGATGCGAAGCCAACAATTTTTTGTACATAAAGATGACAAGTATGTGAAACTATTAATCAATGTAGACATGTATAATCATTATAAGTTATTTTAACTCTCAATTCAATCATGTTTGCATTCAATTACCTTTCCCTTGTCTCCAACGACACTAGAAGAGCTTGAATCATGCGACACCACACTCGCGCTACTTGTGTCCTACAAGAGTAAATAAGATAAACATGCAAGTTACTATATAATTTAATTAATTCCAATATAAATGATGAGCATGTATGTACAATAAAAATGTAAACGACTAGGTGCAATAATATATGTACAGTATAGCTGTCAAGGCCAAATGAAATGGCTGTCAAGGTGCCATCATGGACTTGTGTCAACTCAACTCCTCCTATGTCATCAACTATTAAATAGACCATGTATATCAACATTAGTACTTAATATTATCTAGATTATAAATATTCATTTAAAATGAAATGCACCATGAAAATACAACCCTTACCATTACATCGTCGGTGTATGATGAAGGTACCTCCTCGCCTCTAGCATGTGAGGACTCTCTAGGGTATCCTGCAGTCCCCATCATCACATCTAGTGCATCATGCATTTCATGCACCTCGTGAGCTGTAGTGTCTGTGGGAGGATCAACAAGCATCTCCAACTGGACCTAAGCATAGATTCTCACATATACCACAACTATGTGGCACACAAATATGTGGACTCAAAGAGGACTTGTCAATGCCACTAGATCCACTGCTACACTAAAAGGCCGAGCTAGTGCCCCAGCTCAAGAAACCAAAAGGCTACTCAAAGAGTGAGTAGTCGATATATTCCATGATGCTACCTCAACAATGATATTTGGATGCTACACTAGAGGTGGGGGATCAACAGGAGGAGGGGGACATATGGGCCCTGTACTACTCGAACTGCCCCAGGTCTATCTTGAGGCATACCTAAACCAACACCCTAGAAAGGCTTGATGTCAAAGTAGTTGACATGTTTTCCCAAAACAAACTCAACATACAATTTTTTAATGAATTAAAAGGGGACATCAAGATTTTTTTTGGGTGGTTTATCAAAAACCATTCACAAACAATCCCAAAATTTATTCACCATATCATCATTTGTACACTGTTTTATGGAAAGTTTTGTAATTTTCACGTCTACGGGCTGTCTAGTGCAAGGATTGACAAACAATACAAAAATATCAACTTTCAAAATCTCAAGCTCCTTGACCTGATGATAGGTCAAGCCATTCACATATCTCGCCCTCATGGAATCTCGCCACAAAAGAGTGACATTGTGCTCCTCAGTGACGGTTTGTACATTATTTATTATAGCTTTGAGGGGATCTAACATTCTGGCTAGATGAGGGATTCTACTATAAACATCTACAATGCCCCTCAATTGGTTCAAATTTTAGGCAATTAAATCTTGAATTGAGGGGGGGATTGGTAATGGAGGGTATGCCACAGGAGGGTTTGGTTGTGGCGGTTGTGGTTGTTCACAATTTTCATTGTTATCCCCCATTTAACCTAATTGAATTTGAAAATTTCAATTTAATCATCAAATTTGAAAGAAAATTGTATTTCAATTAAAAAACCTAGTTTCAATGAAAAAACCAAAAAACAAATAAAAAATGTGCAAAAATTGATTAAAAAACAAAATGGAATGAAATCATTACTTGAGATGAGAAAATCAATATTTTTTATGCCCAAAATAGGATATCTGCTATTATCCGATATCATATTTCTCTCCTGTAGTGCAACCCATGGGTGAAAAATGATCCACAGGTTGTCATAATGGGTATAATAATACCCATAGAAATCGAATATCCGATTTTTTAGGGTTTTTACATTTTAAATATTATATATCATATATAATATATAATATATAATATATATTATATATATATTTTTAAATAATGTCTGGTAAACTTTTTAACATGACTGGCGACACTGGCATGACATGCCCTTCAACTCCACGTGAAACACTTTTGACCCGGAGCTATGAACCGGTGAGGCAACAAAAGGGGACCCCATCCCCACACTTCACTTGTTGAAACATGTGAGCACAACGACCCATCGAAGACAAAAGGCTTGCGAGCACAATGGCCCAACATGGGTTTGAACCTTGGTGGCCACTTCACCAACAAAGTGTTTTAACTGCGACACTACATATCCGAAGACATATATATATATATATATATTATATATTATATATTATATATAATATATATATATATATATATATATTATATATTATATATTATATATTATATATTATATATAATATATATATATATATAATATTATATAATATATAATATATAATATAATATTCTATATTATATAATATCTAATATAATATAATATATATTTTTAATAAAATATCCCATTAATATCGGATATCCGATTATATCCGATTTGCTTGGGTTTTTTCCATGGCAAGATGTACTGACATCCAAGCCAACCAAAAAGTCAACACAGGTTTTTTCGTGTTTTTAGATGAGTGGAGAAGGCTATTTTTTTCATATCGCCACTTTTTGGCACACCATGATCCTGCACATACCCAGATGCACGTTGGGCCGAAAGTGTTGATGACAGGAAAAGTACTAGTGGTGGTGCATTTTTCTTGGGAGATAGGTTGGTCTCATGGTTAACTAAGAAACAAGATTTGGTTTCTCTATAGATACTGTAAAAGAAAAATACATTGTAGAAGTGTTTTTTTGTACTCAAGTTATGTAGATGAAACTAATTATTAAGGATATTAGATTAATGTATGATCAAGCTATTCCCATCATGCATGATAATACTAGTTCTAGAAACATTTCAAAGAATCCAATAATGCATTCAAGAACTAAACCTATTTCAATCAAGTGTCATTTCTTAAGAGAGAATGTTGCAAAAAGGAAAGTCAAATTGGAGTACATTTCTACAAAAGAGTAGGTTGTAGACACTTTTACTAAAGTGTTGGAAAATGATGCTTTTGAGTGCCTCAAGTTGAAACTAGGGGCTATTTCCCCTCCTTTCTCTAACTTAATGCATATTTGGGGTGTATCTTTCTAGGGGGAGATTCAGAGCTTATCTTTTATCTCTTGGATTGATGCTGGTGTTGCTCTCGGGAGGATTAGTGGCATATGCTATGTTTGTTGGGTGATGGATGATCAATTTGGCATGTTGTGTACTTTGCCTTTGATGTCAAACGGGGAGAAATGGAGAGATTTATCGTAGGAGGAATATTTTTTTTCCATTAATGACAAAGGGGTATATTGTTGAAAATATAAGTTGTTTGGTTAATATTTGAGCTTGGATTTGAGTTTGGTTGTCATTGATGTCAAACTTGGTTGTTGGGATGGAGTTTGGTTTGGATATGATCCTATACTATTGTAGGTTTCTTTGTCTAGTCTTTTGTGTTTCTGTTGAGTTTGGTGCTTTGGTGTTGGTTGTGGCAAGTTCAATATGCAAGAAAGAGTTTTCAATGTATGCAAGAAAGAGTAATTAACATATGTAGGAAATGATATTTAATGTCTCATTGGTAGAATTATTTGCATTCCTTTGAATGATAAATATTATGTTTTATGGAGTACAAAATTTGGTTATTGCTATTCTCTAATAGTAAGGGTGTTAGTCAAATTGGTGTAGAAAGTCTTTGGTTGCCTTCGAATATGTTCAATCTTGTGTTGCAATTTCATGGACATGTTTGTGTGGTTCTTGCAATATTTCTCAGTTCATTCTCTAGTGGTGTTTTTTTTCTAGAAGTGAGTTGTATTGGTTTATGCTTGGTATATTCAGTAATGTTATGGTTCAATGTGCTTGATTGGATTTTCTTGTTTGGATCATGCCTTTTTGATCTAGATATGCATAGAAGGTTGAGTTAGAAAATTTCTATGGGTCTTACCATGTTGGATAGAGATCCATGTTAGGAAATTTGCATTGGAAGATGTGTTTTGGCTGAGTAAGTGCTAAGCCTTATTGTTTATCTACACATTTCATTTGGTGGCAACTTTGGAGGATGTGTTGGTGTGTGTGGTTCATTCGATTCAACTTGGAAGGATGTATTGTGATTTTTAAATTAGGTCCCCTCTTTCTCCTTGAGTGGACCGCTTTGAGTATTTATGGTTTGGGTGGCTTATTTTGAGTAGTAATGTTTATTTTGTTCTTGGTCAATCCTCAATTAGCTTTTTGATGATCTATAGATTATATATAATGAGTGCAGATGTGTGAGTGGTGTATAGGATACTATGTGAATTGATAAGAAGTGAATGTGAGTGATACATAAGTATATCTAAGATTGTTGATGTGCAAAAGTTAGCTTGTGAAGAGCTTTTAAGGTGATACATTTAGTGAGATGGTGTGTTGTGATAGTTTTTATTATTAGAGATATTTGCCATGATCTTGGTCTCTTGACACAAAGGTTCAAGGACAATTTCATGGTCAAGAGATTCTTCTAATATCAATTTTACTATTTTTTCTGTTGTCGAAAGACAATGGTCTCTTGACAACCTCTTTTGTATCTTGGCTTGAAGCAGTGTGTCTCCATTGAGTAGGTCTATGTATCTTTCTCTAAGGTAGTGCACCTTAGTCTTGAAAGCCCATCAAGTGCAAGTGCTCCTTGGCTCTAAGCCTAAAAATTTGTAATTATATATATATATATATATATATATGCCCTGATTAGGTTTTCCATGTAAATCTGGTGTTCATGTGTTGATGGTTGAAGTTTTTAGTGTTGTTGTTAATCATTGTTTAATATCACTTATATTAGATTTAAAGTTTTTTAGAGTGATTCACTCCTCCCCTCTCAGTCTTGTCATGGGTTTAACATACTCTTCAATAACAACAACATATCTCCTACTACACATGAATAGTGACTTACTAGGATCATTTATGTATCATGTTTGGTTAGATAATAATAAAAATAAATATCAAAATTTTAAAATAGACATGTATTACATATGAATTGAGGAAAGCATGTATGCAATTGCATCAACAATTGTATATCCATATTACTTTATTTCTAAAACATCTAGATAAACAACCTTATAAAGAGAAAAAATATGTTAAATATTGTATATTAAAAACACAAACAAATTGAAACTAAAAAAAGACAATATAATACATACCTTTCAATCTCACATTAATTTTTTATTAAAACAATTCTACCATTACAATATTTTAAAATAAAGCATTTTCCACTATTTTGACACAATAGACTTGTAAAAACATGTTTTTTAAAATAAAAGAGGGAGTCATTGACAACTAAATGCAATATCCCACAAATATTTATTTAAATAATTCTTTATAAGAAAAATACCCTTTCCAATTTATACTTTTTGTTTGAACATATTTTATGTAAATCATATTTGAATGGTTGAAAATATAAAGTATAGGAAGTACATCAAATACAATTTCAACTATCAAATCATTGACATGAATCAAACACAATGTGATCATGCATACTAAAATCTAAAAATATATTACATTGAATTCACATAATTTTTGTTTTAAATCATCACAATTCTCATTTTAATAAATATCAAACAATCAAACTAAAAACTTACATTCATTGACAACCACTAATTTATTCATTATTACAATTCTCATTCTAATAACTTACCATTTCATAAGAAAATAAATTTTGTGGCCACAATATTTCAAAGAAAACTATGACATAAATATTAAGTTAAATAGTTTTACAAATGAACCATCGTAAGAAAACTATTAAAAATAACTAAATACTAAAGAAAAATGTCAAGAGGATCTCCTTTGACTTGATGATTTACATAATCTTTGAAGAGAAAAGGTCTATAACGACGTGGATGGTGTTCATCTATGAGCTCCTCTGGTATGCATACTTCCTTTTCCTTCAAAAATTTCCAGAAGAAACCAATAGAAAGCCGAGGATTCTTCCCTTCATATGCCACACGATGCTCTACACTCCAACATCTATCATTGCTCCACATCTACAACCAAAAAAATATCACCATTTACCTTATCAAAATAATTGAACAAATGTAGCTTTAGAAGTTTCTTTTGAAATTAGTTTACCTTTAGAGCGTCAGCTATGATCACAGTGAATGATGAAGCTAGAGGTTTTACACTGAACCATTCATCTTGTTTGGTGCGCATTTGAAGACCACCCACTTGGTCATTATACAAAATTGTAATCACACCCAAATCCTTGTGTTCCCTGAGAACAATGTCATTTGAATCGCTTGGTTTTTCATACTCTGAGAAATAATTAAGACAAAGTAGAGCATCACATTCTGTAAAATCAATCTCAAAATGTTTGCTGAGTCCCAGGCCTCGAAGGATAAGTTTTATCAGGGAATTTACTAAATCAGTTAACTTGGAACTGTATGTTCTTAGGCTGTCGCTGCACAACATATCCAAAAAAAAAATTAAATTATTATTTATTGATTTTTCATACTATAATACTTTAGTGTTATGGAGGAATCAACAATCACAAATTTGTTTTATATGAATTTACTAGTTTTTCCCTCTAGTTAGTATCAATAAAGAAAAATAATGATTTATCTTAAGGTAAATAAATTATTTAGTCAATTCAAATAAATTAAAATAATAGAGTTTGGATTCATCATAGAATATTATAAAATATTATAGCATAAATAAATGAAAATTCAAAAATTCAAAGGTATTGAAAAATATTAAAAACTTTATAGATATTTAAAAATAAATAAAAATATAAACTAACTCTCAAATAAATAAAAAAGATTCAAGTAAAATTAAAGTAAAATAAAATAACTTTAGGTAAATATATTTTTCCAAATGAAAAATATTTAATATAAATAAACTAAAATATCTGCTCAAGAACTTTTTAGATTCTAAGTGTGTAAGAATTTTTTTGTATACAAAATAAATCTTATACATTGAATCCAAAAACTAATTGCAATATATATTATGGATAGTGAAAATTTAATTTTTTGAAGAAAACCATTTATGCCCATCATTTGTTAAAATTCTTGATGCTTAACATAAATTGGGAACCCTTAATTATGAATCATAAACCTTGTTAAATAGGTCACTTATAATTAATGTTGAGAGGCATTCTATAATGACAAAGAAAGTATAACATTTAATAATAAATGACACAAAAGTAATTACATACTTCTCTATAATTTTATTTTTCAAACTTTCTTGCTACACTCATATTTAATATATAGAAACAAAACTAAAACATATAGAAGAAGGAACACTAGTAAAACATGTTCTTTTTCAATACTCAAATTCTTGTTACACCTAGTGTACAAAATATTCATGGGTTTTAAACAAGATTTCCTACCTTGCAACTATCTTGGAATCTCTCTTTTTGTTGATGGTAATAAATATCATATTGGAATCCAATGTTTTCTTCTATTCAAAATAAGATCTCCAAAAGAGTAAATAGTTGTCTTTTGTAGGGAGAATCTTGAAGATCAATTTAGTTCATAAAAGTAATAAGTAATGTAATTTTAAATTAGAATAAAATAATTTTTAAACAAATAAAATAGCTTCAAATTGATATCTCTTAACATTTTTAGATAGATGTATTAGAGATATATATACATATCTGTGTGTAATTTCAATTTGAATGTGAAGGCTGACTTAATTTTAAATATGTATAATTTGAATATAAATCTTATTATTAGATTATTTTTAAATATTAACAATTTTTTTATGAAATCTAATTCCCTAAGTCATTAACGAAAAATATTAAAAACTTTATAGATATTTAAAAATAAATAAAAATATAAACTAACTCTCAAATAAATAAAAAAGATTCAAGTAAAATTAAAGTAAAATAAAATAACTTTAGGTAAATATATTTTTCAAAATGAAAAATATTTAATATAAATAAACTAAAATATCTGCTCAAGAACTTTTTAGATTCTAAGTGTGTAAGAATTTTTTTGTATACAAAATAAATCTTATACATTGAATCCAAAAACTAATTGCAATATATATTATGGATAGTGAAAATTTAATGTTTTGAAGAAAACCATTTATGCCCATCATTTGTTAAAATTCTTGATGCTTAAAATTTTAGGCCAATGATATTAGTGATAAATAATTTCAATATTTTTTTATTTAGAAATCTTTCATCTATACTTTAACATAGATAAATGTTTTTTGAATAGAAAAAAATTCTCTCTCTGATTTGTTAAAACAAAAATAATTAAGAACTAATAATTAAAATCTCAAAGATAAGAAATACCCAAAAAGATTAAAAAAGACTAAAGAAAGAAACTATTATCAAATATTTTATGATTTGCTTGCTATTCTTCGAGGCTTAAATCACATACACTAAGCTTACACTTTTAGGCTTAAAAGTGTTAAACACTGAGAGTTGACTGACATTTTCTAGGCTTAATATGTTGCTTAAAGTGTGTGGTCATGCTAAGAATACATTTCTGGACCAAGAGAGCAAGCAAGAGAGCAAAATCTACACGATCAATTTCTCCTCTCTTGCTTTCACACTTAGCTCTCTTGTCCCGATGATAACATTGACAACAACAAAATCTATACCATCAAATATAAAAGAATAACAAACAAAGAACTGTAAAAGTTTTATAATGACATACCAAAATTCAGAATTTCCTTCCGGCCAAAACTTGTGTGCATATTGCTGAAGCGAATCAGATGGCGGTACTGCTGGGATACACATGACCTCACCAATTGAAAGAGAAATGCCCTTGGAATACCCATCCAAGGGAAGATTAACTCCTCTTTCTTTTACTTGGGGTGGAAGATTGAACAGATCTCGAGATACTGAGTCCACAGCGTTTAGAAGCTCCTGTTCGACTCCATGATTCACCACACGAAAAGCTCCCCATTGTTGGACAGCTTCTTTTACTTGATTGCACAGCTTTTGAAGATCAGGATTACCTTCTTCCAACTCTGATCGAAGAGCAGAAACATCAATTATTGGGAGCTCAGCCATAGTCGCAGATACAGATGAAAATTCAACAGTACTCCCTATGTTCGCTCTTTAATTACATCGGTCGATTAATATAGACCATTTGCATTCGCTTAAATAAGGTGGATTTTTTTTTATATTCATTCATGTTGAAGATTCTGCCGTCCCAGATGCCATGCAGAAAGACAAAACAGAGGTTTTATATTATATCGTCAAGTGACACCATAGTCATACGCATTTATGAAGACGGGTTTTATTCTATTGTGTAGTACACTATAGTCATACACGTTTATGACGATATGTTCAAGTGACACCATAGTCATACGCATTTATGAAGATGGGTTTTATTCTATTGTGTAGTACACTATAGTCATACACGTTTATGACGATATGTTTTATTATAGTTTGTAGTGACGCCATAGTCGAACTCATTTGTCAAGATAGATGCCAATTTTGTGGAACGTGATGACTTTCTTTCCAATAATTCTCTTCCGTCATTTTCCATGGAAAAGAATGCTATTATTAAATGTCAATTTTGTGGAACGTGATGATTTTCTCTCCAATAATTCTCTCCCGTCATTTTCCATGGAAAAGAATGCTATTATTGGGGGACTAGAGCTTTGAAGTTAGTTATTATGTATGTTTCAATCTATTTATATATGTATTTGTCATACAAATTGTCATCAATTAGGACTCTCATTGTTTATGTATGTGTCATACGTGTAATTGTGTGAGTTGTATTTATTATATCTAGTAAGTTGTCTTCAATTAGGACTCTACAACTTAGTTGTATTGACTTAGTAGATTATTAAGTGATTCATAGTATAATCATGTTGGAGTCTATATGTATCAACCTTGTAGATGATTGAGTGCCACATATAGGCTTAGTCAATAATATGACTATAGTGGTGGCATTCGAAGAGTTAGAGGTGGCAAATGTGAGAACTTAATTATAGTATCAAGTTTCTCAAATTTGTATATATATAAAGTAGCTCTTCCTCCTTTGAAAATAAGGCCAAAAAGGCTTTGAGATTGTATTGCAACTATTTTTGTTGCCGAATAATACAATGACTCTCTAGTTTTGGAGTGTGGGGTTTTTTACTCGAAAGGGTTTTCCCCACGGTAAATCTGTGTTGTATTCTTCTATCTTTTAATATGTTTTAGGACTCTGTATTGTTAAATCAAAATGTATGCACGTTGTTGAAACTGCGGTTCGATCTTGCAAGATTGTAAATTGCAATCACTTTTCTCTAAGGGTTAATATGGGATATAAATTGTGCCTGATTCCACTTTATGGCATTGTAGTGTGCATTTGTGTTGGATATTGGATGCGCATACTAATCTCAAATGGCTTTTCTGGGATGCTCGATTTTCCCTACAATTGGTATTAGAGCATTGGTTTCAAGATTTGCAGGTTCCTTACATGTGCATAATGTGATTTGCATGTAATTGCATGTGTGTTGCATGGACTCGCATGTTGCTTGCATGTGAAGATCCTTGGTGTTTCAGGTTTTGGGTATTCCTTTTGTAAATATTTCTTAGTCTGGAAAGCTTGAGGGAATCTGAAGGAATCAACCGAATATTAATCCTTTGGTGAGTGAAAGTCTTGCAATTGTTTATGTCTCAGGAGATAACATGCTTTTTGAAGGATGCTAAAGATGGAGGCTATGGAGTTGATCATTCGATGATCTGGAAACTTCTGAAATAGCCTATTGGCCTTGGATGCATGTACTATTGGTGGTTGTGGAGTTGGTCTACAAATGGGCATGGAGTTCCCGATCTACTTTTTCCTTATGGACGGTTGTACTTGGATGGCTCAGATTCATGTTCCTTGGGTCTTAGGGGTTTATAGCTTTTCCTTGAAATCTATGGCGATGGTCATCTATGAAAATCCATTGTTTTGGGTTAAGTTGTTTGGTGCTTTTGTAGACTTTTGAGTCTTCCAAATGTGAAGTGGGTATGGATGTGCATGAGTGTTCTCAAACACAGTGGTTTTGTAGGTTTTACATGGTCAACAAAAACTTATGGTTTTGTGGAGCTATAGAGGAGTTATTTTCTAGACCTTATTTCTTTTAGGGTTTTATTGGATGAGATAGTTGTAGTTCTGCATGCATGCTTTGTGCATGGTGAGAGGAGGTTGGGAGATTTCTTTGCATAGATATGTTGGTACGTGATTATTCACTTAACATTCCTATGGTGGTGCTTGGTGGATTCCTAGACTATAGTGCTTGATGTGGATATGATTGGCCAATCAGATCTGTTCTTGATTTGGTGCTTGATTCATGTTGTCTACATGATTATTCTCTTTGAGATCTCAGTTTGCATGTCACTAATGTGGTAGTGAGTTTGCATGTTTCAATGATTGGATCTATGAGTTGTGCAATATCATGGGTTGTCTTTACCTACATGTTTGTTGTTGTAAAACTTGGATGTGGATTGTCTATCTCCATGAGGTTCGATTCAATATTTATGCATACTTGTTAACTAATCTTTTATGTGGTCACTTGTGCATTTGTGTGAATGTTTTGAGATGAGAGGATGGATGATAAGTGGGTGCTTGGATAGTCAGTTATGGTGTCCAGTAGCATAGTGTATTTCCTTGGTTTGGAGATCTTAGTTTCACTTGGTGTGATTAGCAGTGTACACTTGAGTGTGTCTGGACCTGGATGATTTACAAGTTTGGGATATGGTGTCTCATGTGCTTGGAGAGATCAATATCACGGTTCAGTGGGAGCTTTAGCAGTGATTGTGTATTCATCACTTGGTGATGGATGATCTTCTTTAGTGATGTATATGAATTGGAGGGAGTCTTAGACCTTGTTGTTGCATAAGGGTTCTTTCACCTTTGCATGTACACTATTTGAGGATGTGTAACATCTTGGAGTCATGGAGGGCTCTTAGAGTCTTTGGTGTGAGGTGTTGTTGGTGCTAGACATGTGATGTTGGTGTTATGTCATGGTATACTCTTGATTGTGCATTAGAGTTTGACATGAAACATTTCTCGTGAGACCATGGTATCTTCACTTGGATCATGTGATTTCCTAGGAGGAGATGGTAAGGTCACGATGTCATGATGTGATTTCCTAGGAGGAGATGGTAAGGTCTAGTGAGTTCTTTTTGTATTGAGTGTATTGGTCATGTGCTTGAGAGCTTCATGAAAGTACAAAGTTGCATTTGGAGTTTAGCATGGATTGATATTTCTGTTGCTACTCATGGATACATGGAGACTTAGGTGAGGTTGTGGTTCTCTTATTAGAGACATGTGTTGCGAGGGTTACTCTTGATGAGATTTCAGCTAGAAGTCTAAGAAGCCTACACCTTGGTTGGATGTGAATTCAACAGAGATATATGAGGAGATTGTTCTTGGATGAGTCTTGATGACTTGTAAATCTGGGAGGAGCATTCTCATTCCCCACTCTTGGTCTACTTGGTGGTTTATCACTTGAGAGGTATGCTCTTTATTTCTCTTAGTTGTTTTATGATTTTCTTTCAAATTTATGGATCTTGAGCTATAGTTAGAAAGTTCTGGAGGATTCATTGTGAGAGATCGATAGTGTGGTTATCTCCTTGGAATATGTTTTCTTTTATAATAGTCATAGGGGATGGTTGTGAGCTGATTTCCTAAAATGAGAAATGAAGTACAGTTTGATCTTCTTGGAGAGGCTTACATCCATGTAGATACATGATGTATATGTTATGTTTAATCTATTAAGGTTGAACGAGTTTGGATATTGTTATGGATTTTCTCATGGTGATGTGAAGATCTTAATTGGCACAATTGACTTTAGAGGTGTTTGTAGAAGGGCATGCTACATGTTTATGGTGTGTAGTTTCTCTCTTTGGTCTTAGTGTTCTTCTAGGAGGTTTATATTCACTTGGCATTGATGTGAGGTTCTATATGGAGCTGCAATGATCACTAGTTTGTAGTCATATGTTGTCATTTGGGTGATGAAATGAAAGTTCTTGTATCTCTTTCTTTTGTCAGATGTGGAGAACATAGAAGAGGTTTGTAGGCTTGTTGAGAGACATATTTCTTGCAACAGTTTTGTTTGGAGGATTTGCACATCTCTGTGGATGGTCTTTGGTACTACATGGTTACACTTTTTGCATGTTGAGATTGGTAGACTCGATATGCCTTTGATCTTTTTAGATTTGACATTACCCATGCAGTGGGAGTTCTTGAATGTGTTTGGTACTCATTGACTAGTTTGCACACAGACCTTGAGGTTGCAATTTCTGGTGTTGGTTATATTGTTGGCATGAGTTTACTAATGGTGTATACCTTCAAGGTATGGGTGATTGGATGGATTAGCACTTGTTGTGGGTGCTATTTTCAGTTGTGTGGGTTTATCAGTTGGTTGGGAGCAATCAGCTTGATTGTTGTACTAGCTGGTGTTTTATCTTGATTTGTGGAGGATTACTTCATAGTTGTGTTCTAGTTACGGTCTTTGGAGTTGATGTTGTTGACGATTTTTTGAGCACAATGGAGTGTGGTAGTATCCTATAGCCTTTGATATCACTGGGATCTTATGCTTTTGTTATTTGGACTGTGCATTTTCACCTCGGCTTGCTCCTTTCCTTCCATAGGTGGCATGTTGAAGGATGGTAGGGATTGTTGTCTAAGATGGTGGACATCTTTGATGTTTTTGCATATGTCTTGATGGATCATGAGAGAATGTTTTGGATCTATGTGGTTTCATGGATGACAGTGATGATTGGCAACATTAACAATGGTCTTTTAGTAGAGGAATTATTCAAGAGTTTAAAATTTGACTTCAAGTGGGATAATTTTGGAATGTGATGTCAATTAGGACTCTTCTTCTGTATGTGTCATACAAATTGTCATCAATTAGGACCCTTCTCTTGTATGTGTCATGCATGTAATTGTGTGATTCATACTTACTATATTTAGTAAGTTGTCTCCAACTAGGACTCTATAACTCGGTTGTATTGACTTAGTAAACTATTAAGTGATTCATAATATCATCATGTTGGACTCTATATGTGTCAACCTTGTAGATGATTGAGTGCCACATATAGGCTTAGTCAATAATATGACAATAGTGGTGGCATTCAAAGAATTAGAGGTGGCAAATTTGAGAACTTAATTATTGCATTAAGTTTCTCAAATTTGAATATATATAGAGTATCTCTTCCTCCTTTGAAAATAAGGCCAAAACGACTTTGAGATTGTATTGTAGCTGTTTTTGTTTTCGAATAATATAATGACTCTCTAGTTTTAGAGTGTGGCATTTTTTACTCGAAAGGGTTTTCCCCATGGTAAATTTGTGTTGTATTCTTCTATCTTTTCTATTGTTTTATGATTATATATTGTTGAATCTAAATGTATGCATGTTGTTGAAACTGTGGTTCAATCTTGCAAAATCGTAAGTTGTAATCACTTTTCTCTAAGGGTTAATGTGGGATATAAATTGTGCTTGATTCTACTTTATGGCATAGCAGTGTACGTTTGTGTTGGATACTGGATGCATATACTAATCTCAAATGGCTTTTCTGGGATGGCCAATTTTCCCTACATCATATAACATAAGTATTGCAATGTTTTATATGTTTCAAATTTTGAATGTGAAGTCTATAAGGATATTCCTATTTAGTATGAGGACAATTTGAAGGGGTGCAGTGAAAAAGACCTATTTGAAGAGGCTAGGCTTCACAAAATCACAGGCTTCTCGATCAAGATTTAGAATAGAAGACCTAAAAGGAAAGGAACCTAAAAAATTGTTAACGATGCTACCCTTAATTCCATAGACTATTGTGTGGATGTCATTAGAACTCAACCATTCATTATTGATACGTATAATAAAAAAAATTAAAACTCATCCATTCGTTCAATTAATATTCATACATATAATAAAAAAATATTGTAGCTTTTTAAAAAGAAAAGAATATGTTCATAACTCACCATTCACCATTCACTACTGGACAATTTTTATATGGGTCTACACATGGATTATAGTAATATGGGACTACCCCATACTCTTGTGAGAGGCACCTAACTGTGCTACAAACGAGGGTAAATACGTTACCCATTGAATTAGAATTTGTGACCTTTATATCTTTCAATTATTTATACATATAATAAAAAATATTGCATTGTTATTTATCCCATTCAATCTTGATTGTTGCTTTAGGAACTTAGATCGTGATATTGTTTGCAATAGTGGTTTAAATCTATGACATGTGGTGATCATGAAGGGGGTACATTTGTGTTGAATATAATTTGTATCTTACATAATAATTTGTTGTTTTTATAACAACAAATAGTTTTTTGTTTTAAACTATTGGTCTATTTGTGTAGGATATACGTTGTATTTAAATAATAATGTGTGTTTCTATTACTTTTTTTGTGTTCAACTATTGGTCCATTTATGTTGGATATAAAATTAGAGGTAACAAAGATTTAAAATTACCAATAGGTATTGATATTATTTAGGTTTAAATAACAACAATAGAGATCCCATACATGTTTTTTGCCATGTAATTCATAAATTTTTTGAATGTTTCTAGGTTAATGATGAAGCATTATCATGTTGTTTTCTCTTAATTTCTTAGGTTATAATAACAAGTGAAAGTTTATAGTAATAAAAAAGATGTAAATATCTTAACAAATAAAATTCTAAATAATTAATTTCTAAAATAATTTCTTTACTTTAGAATAAATAAATATTTTAGTAATAGGAATATTTAAATTTTTATTATACCAAAAATATAATTGACAAGTGCCTTGTAGTGGCTAGTACTTAATTATAAATTTAATTGAATCCTAAATTTAACGCATAATAATCCCTAACCTAAATTGAACACTAATATTAACCCTTACCCTAACCTTATTTTAACTCTAATAAAAGTATTGTGTCTAATTCCTATTATAACTCTAATCTCAATTTAATTGTATTCCAAACCTCTTTGAATCCTAACCATAATTTAACCGTAACACTAAATTAAAAGATTTGCTTATAAGCCTGATTGATCCTTAATCCTAACTCAAATTTAACTTTATACCTAACCCTTACCCTAATTAAATCCTTACCCTAACCATGTTTGAACTATAACCATAAATTAACTCTAACTAAAAAAATTATTTTATAACTTTAATTAAACACTAATTGAATCATAGTCCTAACCCTAATTGAACTCTTCTAAAATTTAATATTTATTTGATAATCTGATTAGTGAACTAATCATAAATTACACTTAAATAGTAGTAAAGAAAATTTTAATATTTATTGTAGCAAAATAGGCAGAAGCAAGAACAATTTTTATCTATATTACATTGTATTAATATTCATTATATTATTTTTCATTGATATTCATTGTATTTTTTTAATTTTAAATATTATTATTTTATATTATCTTACATTAATATTTATTCAATGAAATGATTTTCAATCTTAAACATAATCTAATTTTATATTTTATTTGTATTATAAAAATGTTAATTTTGTATTATTAATATTAAAATTATTAGATTATTATTTTTTACTATTCTAATTACTAATATATTATATTGTCGACTTATTATATTATTATCAATATTAATACTTTAATTATTAAAATATTTTTATTTTAAACATTATATTACAAAATAAAGCTTTAAAAGATTTTAAAATTTAGATAATAAATATTATTTTAGTGTACTTAAAAATTTGCCTAAAAAAATTCATGTAGAAAGTGGATTCGGGAAATCTGGTAATAAGATGCAAATTATTTGAGCCAATTAGATTGAAAAAAAAAAACAATTTCTATAATTTGAAAACTTAAAAAGCATGCATCTTAACTATTTAAAAATTGAAAAAAAACATCGAAAGAAAAAATTCATAGATATAATTGGTGGAAAAACAATTGAATAATGAGTTAATGAAAATTGGGTGCAACAGATTATAATAGTACTAGCCTAACGACAAGTACTAATAATAAGAAAGAAAGAAAAAACATTGTAATAGTATTTTCTAACAACAAATACTATTAATGAAGGTGCAAGTGGAAGTAAACATAAGATAATTAAAAAATATTTTTTCACATAAATTAAGAAATGATGGAGAGAATATAAGAGTGTGAGTCTCTTTAGTTCATAGGATTATGGATATAATAGTTTCTTTCTCTACTCAGATTTTGTGGAATTAGATTTAAGTATTTTAGTCAAATTACTAATAGTTTTGACTAAGTAAAAACAAGTTTTTGAAAGGAACCTGGACCTTTTACATAGCAGGAGAGTCAAAGAACAAGAAAAGATCATGCCTGATCACTTTAGAAATAGAAAATAATCCCATTAGAACAAAAAGGGATCTCAACACACATAACATGAAGAACTAGAAAAAGACAGCGAAAGGAAAGCAAAAAGACAACAATAAGACAAAAACCGAAACCGAGATACCTAGATATTTTTCATGATATCTTCAGTGTGGAACACCATCTATTTCATGTTGTTTGCAGAGGTCTTTAAGTCATCTAGCTCATGACCTTTGATGTCACCCTTATTCTTGGTATTAGCTTTGGTCCTCTTCTTGTGACCTTTCTTGTCTAGCTGACCCTTGTCACCTTCTTTCTCTTTGATGTTGTCAAATCTATTAATCAAAATGTTCATGTTGTCCACCGAGGCTCTGTGAATCTAGAAGTTTTGTTCAGCTATCTTCTTTACAGCAAGTTCCATTCTGTCAATTCTGCTACCCAGATTGTTCATAGAAATTTCCATCCCTTTCACCTCCTTATTCTCTGCCATCTCCTTAACCTTATTTTTAGTTGCAATAATTTTACTCACCATGATTTCAATGGCTTCAACATTATTAATTGCTACCACCAACTCTTTAATATTTTCAGTCAAGGGTTTGTCGCCTATTGTTTCTCTTTCAACAACATTCATATCTTTCTTCAGGTTGCCAATGTCTTTCACCATTGTGTTGATGGTGTCATAGAAACCCTTAATACTATCATTTTCTCCAACACAATCCCTAGATTTACCCCTTTTGTCCTCTTGATCCTCTTTCTACAAACCTTGAGTGTTCCAATCCTCATTGTTGCCCACAACCAACATCTCTTCCCCCTCCTTATCCTTCCCATCATAATTTTTATTCTCCTCTGCCTCTTCGCCAGAATTAATCAAAATTTGATTAATATCTTTTTTCCCTCGCTTGCTGACATTCTTCTTCCCCTGGGTTTTCTTGTTGATGCCTTTCCCTTTCTTATTTTTGATGAATTTACCTTCGAAGGACTCGGCCTCAGACTCTGAAATATCCGAATCCACCACAATCCTTTTCCTCTTCACCTTGTTCCTCACCTTTTTACTTGGCTCGTCTAAATCGCCTTTGGTCTCCAAGTCAAAGTTAAAACCACTAACCTCACTCTGCATGTCCTCATCTCTTTCATTTTTACCTTTAATAGGTTTTTCAATGCATTTTCCATTCAACACTTTATAAACAAGATCCATAAGATCTTGGTGAAGAGCATGGTCTCCCTTGGGGTCTTTCTGTATCTCTTTGATAGTATGGTCCATGGAACATGCAAGATAATATGGCAAACTCACCTTTTCCCCATGGCGAAAATGATTGAGCAAAACAAAGTGGTGTCCTTAAGCTCTCGTGAACCTGCCAGCCAAAGTTATATAGGTACTTGTAGCAAATAAAATGAACCTCCATGGCCTGCATATATGTTTTGGGGAGTGATAGGAGTTGTCGACCTTCACCATTTTCTTCTTCTCACCTTCCATGATAGGAAATTTGTCTGCTGCCTTATCAGAGATGCTAGGTTCTCTATAAAATTTCATACCCTCTGTCATCATCCCCATGCCTTCAACAATAATCTCCTCATCCACAGTCATCATCTGGGACCCCACCAAAAATTTTCCGTTCTTCCAATTCTGGATAAAGTGTTTAGTAACCATAGGATCTTTCCCACTAAGCCTCTCCATAAAAACACTCAAACTCCCCTTCTGAAGAATTTCCCAAACTTCCCTATTCCTCCTCCACTCCAGGCAAGAGGTAGGTTTGAACACTTTTTTATTCCCTCCCATTTTACCTTCACAATCCCAAAATTTCCTTCTCTCAGCTCTCAGTCTTCTTCTCTGGTTTTTGTAGTTGCCCTGAAAAACAACCCTGAATCCATGCCAAGCAATTATGAAAAGACACTTAAATAAATGCACATCACTGCCATTGTAAACTTGCTTCGTAATGAGTGGAAGAGGCATTTATAAATTATGGTTGATAGTGGCACGTTGCCTTGTCTGGATACGGTCCAGATCGAGCAAGGATTTCGCTTCACATGTGAGTTATCTCTCACCATTAATAATTATGATTTCCTCCGTTTGATAGGCCAGGTTGGTGGCCCAGTCAACACACGAGTTTGCTTCCCTATACATGTTGGCATTTTTAATGTTTATGTTGTGATTGTCATTGATGGACACACACTTGCATTAAGATCCTCTTTATATGTATGAGTTAGAGCACAACCGATATTTGTTCCAACTGGTATGTTGTAGGTATGTTGTATTATAGTCATTAGACTATTGATGTTTTACAGAATGTGTTTACTGGTCTAAAGCAACATGTTGACCTCAAGCGGTACAAGGGATTAAAGCAGCATAACACATTTCTACCAGTCTTCATTTTTGTCAAACCAACAACTGGCTTTTTGTATGAACCGGTAATACTCTATGATGAGTTACCAACCGACATTTTGTGATGAGTTACCAATCCACTGATTGTTTGACGGTGCCTACACACTGGCGGTGCTTCTTGTTTCATGTTACTGACTATGTCTAGATTCATTGAACGTAGGAAATTGAAATGTAATCCTATTGGACTGACATGAAATCAAATTCCTTTAAAAGGACATGATGTCTAGGGTTTTAGGTTGTTGCTGAAAGTGTTTATGTTGTTGCTAGGGTTTAAGGTGGTTGAGGAGTTGAAAAGAATATGAATGTGTAGAAGATTGAAGTAATGCAGGAGTGCATTAAGAACGAGCTATCAAGGATCTAACCGAGCAGTCTGTGCTATTAGATAGATCAAACACTTGTTGATTACTCACATCTTTGACAAGTTTGTAGCCCTTAACCGGGTAGGCCCAAAAGCCTTTTGTAAAATCCTCTAACAAGGTGGTTCACCTCTATGAAACTAAAATCCTCTAGCAAGGTAGTCCTTGATCGGACTTATCTCCTAACAGAGATTGAGATTCGTAACAAGATCTGTTCTAGTGAAGAACATTGTAAGACCTTAACCGGTCTGGTTTCTATTCTATAGATAGTGACTTGTGAGTTCCATCTCACAGTGGTTTTTCCCATTTGGGTTTCCAAGTCAAATATCTTGTGTTATGGTTGCATTGCTTTTGTGGGTGAATGCTTTATTTGTATTTTGGTTTGCATGTGTGATAACTAGTCTGTCTGTTAAACTATTTTACCGGTTTATCTTTAGACTATTTAAGTGTTTAAGTGCAGTATTTTTTGGTATACTAATTCACCCCCCCTCTTAGTATTCATCAATTGGTATCAGAGCCTACCTTTCTATAAGTTTAACCATTTGGAAAGAGATATGGGGGATACACCTTGAGGGAACTTACTCTACAGCTCACTTAGTCTGAGAAAACCTATGATGATCTTATGGTCAAATACAAGGCATCTCAAGAAAAAAGGAGAGAACATGTAGAAAAGCTGATGGAGTTGTCTGAAAATAGTTCTATAGATGAGGCAGATATGGAAGCCCTAATTGCAGAAGTAAATAAGCTGAATGAATCAAACTCCAACCCGAGAAAGGAGGTGGAAGGACTGACTATCCGGATGTGTCAAGAGCTTGAGAACCAGAGAAAACTAAAGACCTAGTGAAAGAAAGAGATTTTGAGATCTCCAAGTTGAAACAAGAGATGAGTGCCCTAAATGCTCAACTCCATGCAAGCAAGGTGGAAAAGGAAGACATGCAAGGAGAACTGAACACTGCCATCTCTCAGAATGAAAACTTGTTGAAAACAAATGTTGCTATTTCCAAAGAACTCTCTGAGTCAAAGGAAATACTTGCTAAGTTCAGCAAAAGTATTGTCAAGCTAGAGCAAAAGCTTGAATTTGCCAAACCAGCAAAGAATACCAATTGACTTGGTTATTCCGATAATGAGGAAGGTGAAACCTCTGGAACAAATGTTGAAGCATCAAAGAAGCAACTGGCATCAAAGGATAAAGGTAAGCAAAAGTTTAAACTTGTTTATTTCAACTATCTTAAAGAAGGACATACTGCTAATGTGTGTAGGAGTAAGGCTTACAACAATTTTCCTTATTTCCTAAATGATAAACCTAGATCCTATAGATTCAATGGTAACTGTTATGCATGCAAAAAGTATGGGTATAGAGCATTTGAATGCAGGTCTGTCATGAATGACACTGGAAGATATCCTCAGAGGACCCAAGGAGTTGGTCCTAAACCTTTTGTGAATCAAAATCACAACCGGTTTAATGTCTTCAATCATTAGCCAAGAAGCGGTGGCTATCAAGCAGCAACTGGATGGAGAGAAAATTGTATGATCTGTCATGGTCATGGTCACACTGCTGCAATATGCCAAGAGAAGAATGGAAACATGAACAATGGACCTTGGAGAGCACCTGGATTGGTTTTCTATCACTGCAACAAACCGGGTCACATTGCAAGATTCTGTCAGAGCAGAAAGAGTATATTTGATGATATACCAGTCACTTATGAAGGAGGAATTGATGTTGAAATAGTTCAAGCAAACATGAACAAAACTTGGAAGAGGAAACTAGTAATGTTGGAAGAGGAACCATTTTCTACACCTAGTGTGGAAATATCGAAACTGACAAACTAAGCTTCAAATGGCTTAGGGGGAGCAAACGGCAAAATGTTTTCGAACCCCTGGTTTATACTGGCAAAAGACCTTAACCGATATATGATACCTGATAGTTTTGATACTTAATGTAAGTATAGATAAAATAGCCAACAAGATGAGAGGGGGGGGTGAATCATACAAACTTAATCTTCCATAAAAACATCAGATTCAACCTCGGTAACATATACTTCAGTAATATAACCAAAACTGCTAAACATGCAAACTCAAAAGCATATAAACATCATAAACCTCATAAAACCAGATTTAACGTGGAAACCCAAATAGGGAAAAACCACTATGGGATTTTGGACCCACTAAGAAATATACTCTTCTAGAGTATGCTTGATTAAAAGCAAATCCTATTAAAGATTACAAACACATTGCTAGATGTGACCCGGTTAAGGGAATTCCCTCATATCTGTTAGGATCTTCACCTTGTTAGAAGTGACCTTGTTAAAGGATTTCAAACACTCAATCAGAATGTCACCTTGCTAGAGGGTTTTACAAATAAGACTATTAAGTCCACTCGGTTAAGAGATTTCCTGTCACTTTCACAAAATAACAGTAATAAAATTCTATCTGCAACTTCACATCTAAAATGCTAAAGCAGATTCTTATTTGCTCAATACAATCTAGACATAGAACTAATCTTGTCCATCTGCTGAGCTTCTGTACTCTATTATTCAAATAGGTTTTCAAGCTTTTGTGCTTGGTAATCACTATGTAGCATCCCTGTGCATACATTTGCCTGCATACATTGTTTATCAACAGCTCCCTATTTATAAACAATTAGCCAACTGCTTAATCTCCTTGATCACACTTCCATGATCAATCATAGCCATTAGATCTTCAAACTTGTCCAGGTTCAATGTACCCTTCGATCTGAAAAATGTTTTACCCCACCTAGGAACTTGCATACATTTCTTGGAACTTGTGGCTAGGGTAATGCAGTCCAATCTGTGCTATAGATCTTCATGCCGAATTTCCTTTGCCATATATTCATTAACAAATTTCATGCACGACATACCAAACATTTAATCAATTCCAGCTCATCAGCTTCCTTCATTAAATAATGCATGTAACCATATAATGTATTCTATTACAGCTTGGTAACAACTCGGTAACAACTCAGTAAATACTAAACTTCACTCGGTAGACATTCCACCTTCATTAACCAATAGCAATAACCTTAGGGTTTACCGACTAGGTTCTTTGCTCGGTAACATAGTATCATATTAACCTTACAATTTTCAACATATGTATGATGTTAAAACAATCTAAACATCATGATCTCATCATTGTCTGTCTCAGTAATAGTTACCCATTGAATACCTTATTCATCATATTCTTTCTATGTCTTTTACTGACATCTTTATACTCATCAAATCATACTTCCCAAGATATGGCAACATCATACTGAATTAGAAAATCAATTTCTTGACATCAATGACAAAATAATAATATTAAGATAGTAAATCATCCTTAAATCAGTTATATTCATAATCATCAACAAACTTCTCAATTGCAGGTTGGAAAGGGGCCCTTTTAAGTCAAGCTGGTAAGCTCCTTCTCCTTAAGGCTACTCTTCAAAGTATCCCTATTTATGCTCTTAGCCTATTCAGAATTCCAGTCAAGTATGCTGAAGCTATTGAGAAAATTCAAAGAAGATTCCTATGGTCTGGGGTTGAGGAAAAGTAAAGAATGTCCTTGGTGGCATGGGATCGGGTCTGTAGGCTGAAAAGAAAAGGTGGTCTGGGGCTCAGGAGGATTCACACTTTAAATGAAGCTCTCTTGTCCAAACAAGCCTGGAGATGGTTTCATTCTGATTCTGAATGGTGCAAAATTTAGAGAAGTAAGTATTCTCTTCTGTCTTCTTCTCTCTCTTCTTTTCTTAATTTGGATTTAAGCATAAATGGATCCCATATTTGGAACCATGTTTCTAAATGTAAAGATGTGATTGCTAAAGGAGTGATATGGAAACTTGGAAATGGCAGAAAAGTTAGATTTTGGGAGGATCCCTGGCTTTTTGATAAACCCCTTTTGGATTCCCATGAGTTGGCCTCCCATGCCCCCTCCTGTATTGGCTCTTTTGGCTCCTTAGTGGCAAATTACTGGGATGGAAACAATTGGTAGAACATTGATAGTATTCACCCTAGCCTCTCTAAGCTCAAAACCCCATTGTCTGCTATTTGGCTAAATAAGGAAGAGGAATCCCTAATTTGGAAACATGATCCCAAAGGCATTTTAACTGTGTCTTCGATGTATTGTATCCTATCCCCCCCCCTCCTATAAATCCTTTCTGGTCTAAAGCTTGGTTAAAAGGTCTCACTCCCAAAATCAATTTTTTCTTTTGGACTATCCTCCAAAATAAGATCCTTACTGTTGACAACCTAAAATGCAGAGGTTTTGCCCTTCCAAATAGGTGTGTGTTGTGCTTTCAAGAGGAAGAGTCAGTGGACCATCTTGCCCTCCACTTTTCCTTCTCAGCCTCTGTTTGGGAAAGTTTCCTCAAGAGCTTTAGTTTAGCTTGGGTGTTTCCCAGTAACATCAGAGATTTGTTCTCCTCCTGACAAATTCAATGGACATTCTTTTCTAAGATGTATGTGGCAGCTCTCTCTTCCTCGCATTTTGTGGGGTCTTTGGAAAGAAAGAAACAACCAAATATTCAGGGATGTGTCCCTAAAACAAGACACTATTTTTCAGAAAATTCAAAGGGCTATCTAGGAAAATATGGGAATCATGGAGGTTTCTTGTTACTCAAATAATTCCCTAGAGTCAAATATCTTAAGAGCATGGAATATGAAGATCACTGATGGTCCTAATCTTAGCTACAATAAAAAGCTTGAAGCTAAATGGCAAACCCCTCCCCAAGGCTAGCTCAAAATCAATTTCGATGGTGCAGCCAAAAGAAATCTAGGTCCTTCAAGTTGTGCAACTATTCTCAGAGATTATAGAGGCATTTGCAAAGGTATGATTGTTGTCCCTATTGGTACTCAAACCAATCATAAAGGGGAAGCTATGGCAGCCCTTCAAGGCATTATCCTAGCCAAAAAATGGAACTGCCCCTATCTTTGGATAGAAGGGGACTCCAATAATATAATTAAGTGCCTCAATGGGACTTCAAAGCCCTCATGGTCAATTCACAATATAATTATTTCTGCTATTGACATCATTAGAACCTTTAAAAAATGCCATATATCCCATATCTATCTGGAGGCCAACTGTTCTGCTGATTGGGCTACAAATGTGGCAGTTAAGAATGAGACTATTACCACATGGATGGGTGAGAGTGGTCTCCTCGAAGATGTCAGACAAATCATAATTGATGAAAGATATTGAAGTACCCCAAAGACTCTTGATTGATGGGGTAATTATGAAAAGTACTGATGTAAGCACCTCGAGTTACTTCTATAATGAGAAAATCACTCATTATAACATCAAAGCCAGCAAAACTTGTTTTATAATCTATCAGATCTTTAAGGTCACATACGCTTTCTGGGTATTTGTTTTAGCTCCAAAAAGCACTCTATTTTACCAGTTCTGTAAATTTCAAAATTTGGCTGTGAGAAACGACACCATGGGCGGAAATAGGAGATGATATGAGCCAAGTAGTTGAAAGGAGTGGCGATAGAAAGAAGAGGTGTGGGAAATTTTGCAGAAGGGTGGTCTTTTGAGCTTCATAGAGAGACTCCATGGCCATGATGGAATGGTAACTAGCCTCTTCTACAAAAATTGGAAGAAGGGCATGCTAAAAATGGGTGACCAAATGGTAGAAATTGATAAAGATTTAATAGCTAAAGCTACGGGTCTCAACAAGGAGGGCTGCAACTTCTACAGAGATAGGAAGGTCAATAGGGAAGCCATTGAAAGGTACCTGGTTACAGAGAAAGAGAAAAAAAGACTAGTAAAGTTGAGCAAAACCTATTACCCGCCTAGGGCTTTTGCAAAACCCTGGTGGGAAATTTTCTTTGTTTTAATGCGGTATATAACTCTAGATGGTAGGTTTACGAAAGTCTATGGGTATCATTTTGTTCTGTTAAACCATTTTAGGCATAATGATAAGGTGAATTTTCCTTACTTCTTGCTCTGCTCAATGAATGCCTCCCTAAAAGCCTACAAAGAAAATCCTTGGGGTGATACCGCAATGCAACAAGGTCTTATGGTCCTCATTTATGACCATTTAAAGGCCAGTCAAATCAACCAGATGCAGCTCTTTGTGGACTCTGGGGAAGATATGTCTAATTTTGATTTTTCAGAGGAGGAGGAATCAGACAATGATCCCTTGACTGATAATGAGGATAGCTCTGATGATTCAGAGTATGAGAGTAGTAAGAAGAGGAAATCAAGACCCTCTTCTTCTAAGAGAAAAAAACTTCAAAGCAAACCCTTGATCAGTATCTCTTCGGAAGAAGAGTACTCTGATTTTTCTGAGGAGAAGAAGAACCCTAAGGGGTTGTTGAAGAAGAAAAGTAAAAACCAAGCCCAGACCCAGAAAAAGCATAAGAAAATAGAGGAGACTGGCAAGGAATCGGAGGAGACTGGTAAGGAACTAGAAGATGACAAAAAAACTAGGACACTAGAAGCCGAGCACAGCCTGGGCATGGAGACAATGGAGGAGACTCTCAGGGTCGTCAACACTAATTCCACCCTCCATATTCCTAAAAATGAATAGGTAACCCCTAGAAAATTTACTCCCTCTTCTGGCCCTCCTCTTGAGGCCTTGAATGGTTTTATGAAAACTATTGAATGGCTTATTGGTGGGTATAAGAAAGCTGCGGATGAGTATAAAAAACTTTGCAATAGAGTCCTGGTCCTAGAGACCATTAACATTGGAGAGGGGAATACAATGACCAATTATATCAAGGATCTGAAAAACACTATTGCTAAAGCGGAAGACATCAGAGATGCTTTTAATCCTAGGTTTGAGAAGATTGAAAAGGAGATGCTGGATAGAAAAACCTTGGCGGAAACTAGTGAAAAAAAAGTCTCGGACACAGTCATCAAAGTGGAAAAAATTGAGGAGTGCCTTAAAAATATTGTGGAGTAGAGCCTTAGCATTCTAAAAATCTCAGCCAATAATACCCATACCCTCATCAGCAAGCTTGATGATGACAAGGAAATCTAGGAAATTGACCTGGATGCTGAAGGAACAGGGGAAGCTCAAGGTCCTATAACCCGCACCATAGGCAAGAGGAAGGAAAAGAAAGTGAATAAGGATCTAGAGGAGCTGAAAGCAGTCGGGGCGACCTATGATGAGCTAGTGATAAAGGTAGAGGACCTGCTAAAGAAAATTGCTATGTAGTGTCTCCTTGGTCTCTTTGCTATGTTTTGTTGGTTTGCTATTCTTTCTGTTCACTGGTCTTTTGGCTAGTCATTTTGTATGCAGACTTTAATTCCTTTTCCTGCTATCTTTCTCTCTATGATGTAATGGTTTTGAGTCCTTAAAAGCTATTTTTCAATCAATCAAAACAACCTTCTCAATGTCCTTATTGAAATGCCAATAATCTCCCATTGTCTGTTATAATGTCAAATGCTAACAATCTCCCCCTTTGGCATTGATGGCAAAACCAATTGATTTGACCTAATCGATTTGGATTGCTATGAGTTGTTTGTGAGATTCTGAAATGCTCTCTTCCTGTCATCAGAATTCTCCCCCATACATTAGACTTCTCCTCTTTTCTCAGTCTTTCTTTTCTGCTTTTTCTTCAGTCTTCTCAGACTTTTCCAGTCTTCTCCCCTTTTTCTTCAATCTTCTTCAGTCTTCTCCCACTTTGACAACAATGCCAAAAAGTAAAGAATTAAGACATAATTTCTTCCTGTATGAAGTGAGTTCTTGTTGTAATGTGTCAACTTAGTCTCGGTCAGACCATTTTGTCTTCAATTTCTGTTTCCTGTATTGTATCATGCATTGTTTCTTGCACACCTTTAGAAAACATCCTAAAGTGTGTAAATCAGAATCAACTATTAAAATATATTCGATAGAGTCATCGAATTGATGCTTTCACCGAACTCAGTCAGTGAGTAGAAGATAGGGGTAGGACCCCTAACTTACTTCTGAGATACTCAAAAGTGTCCCTTGGTAGTGGCTTGGTGAAGATATCTGCTATTTGTTCCTTTGTGCTAACATACTCCAACACCACTTTCTTCTCATGAGCTTCTTCTCTAAGATAATGATATTTGATAGAGATGTGCTTTGTCTTAGAGTGCATAACAAGATTCTTTGAAATGTTAATGGCACTAGTGTTGTCAAAGAATATAGTTATTGGCTTGGTAACTTTCTCATTTATACCTTTCAACAGTTGTTTGATCCATGCTATGTTGGTACAATTCAATGTTGCAGCAACATATTCAACTTCTGCTATTGACTGTGAAACACATCCTTGTTTCTTGCTAAGCCAACTCACTAGTCTTTCTCCTAAAAAGAAAGCTCATCCACTTGTGTTTTTTCTATCATCAATGTTGCCTACCCAATCAACACCAGTATAAACTTTTAAAACAAAATCATTTCCTTTCTGATATACTAAGCCATAATCCTCAGTGCCTTTCAAGTATATAAAAATTCTTTTGATTGTTGTCATGTGTGTTTCCTTAGGATCTGTAGAGAATCTTGCAACTATACCTATTGCATGTGCTATGTCTTGCCTGCTTTGAACAACATATTGCAACTTTCCAATCATGGATTGGTAAAGTGTCTCATCAACATATGCAGATTCATCATTCTTTGATAGTTTACAGTTTGTAGTCATAGGAGTACTTACTAGTTTTGAATCCTCCATTCCAAATTTCTTCAAGATTTCCTTTATGTACTTGGATTGAGTAATGAAAATCTCATTTTTCATTTGCAGTATCTATAAACATATAAAATACTTTATCTCACCGATTAATGACATCTCAAATTCTTTGCTCATTTCATTTCCAAAGTTCTTGCATAAAGAGTCATTTCCACAAAATATAATATCATCAACAAATATGGCTGAGATCAGTATTCCATTTTGATCATTCTTCATGTACATATTGTTGTTCTCACTTGTCCTTATAAAACCAATCTTAATCAAATAAGAGTGCAATCTTTCATACCATGCTCTAGGTACTTGTTTCAGACCATATAATGCTTTGTTCAATTTACATACCTGATCTTTATTCTTATCTTCAACAAATCCTTCAGGTTGTTCAATAAAAACTTCTTCTTCTAATATTCCATTCAAAATTGCAGATTTGACATCCATTTGATATACCTTGAAGTTTTTGAAAGTAGCATATGCCAACAATTTTCTTACTCCTTCAAGTCTAGCCACAGGTGCAAAAGTTTCACCATAATAAATTCCTTCTTCTTGAGCATAACCTTTGCATACTAGTCTTGCTTTCTTTCGAATGACCTCACCTTTTTCATTTAGCTTGTTTCTGAAAATCTACTTTGTACCGATTACATTTTTGTCCTTCGGTCTTGGGATTAGTGTCCTTGTGTCATTCTTCTTGATTTGATCAATCTCTTTTGTCATAGGATTTATCCAATCTTCACTGTTAAATGCCTCTTTCACTATTCTTGGTTCAAATTCAGATATCAAACATGTGTTCTGTCTCAGTTTATTCCTCGTCATCACTGGATCATCCTTATCTCCTATAATCTAACTTGGTGCATGATGTCTTCTAACATAATTGGCTAGTACAGGCTCAGTAGGCTCTGTATGATCTTCTTCATCACTCAGTAACTAGATATTCTCTTCATTTTCTTCAACAGTTTTCTCAGTAGGACTTGTCGGTTGAACATAGACAAATTTATCATAATCTTCTGGCTCTTTGGAATTTCCTTCATCATTTCTTTCTACAAATTCATCAATTTTCACATTTGCATTTTCTACTATTTTGTTAGATGATTTGATTAGACATTTAAATGCTTTGCTTCTAGAAGAATAACCTAGAAATGTTCCTTCTTCACTTTTCTGATCAAACTTGCCATTTCTATCATCCTTGTGTACATAGCATCTACTTCCAAAGATTTTAAAATAACTTACTTTAGGTTTCTTGTCATACCAGATTTCATATGGTGTCTTCAAAGTACCTTTCTTCAATTGTACTTGGTTCAGGGTGTAAACTACTATGCTTATTGCTTCCCTCCAAAAAGTTTGTGGCACTTTCTTTCAATCATTAGTGTTCTAGCACAATCCACAATAGACATGTTTCTTCTCTTAGCTATTCCATTTTTTTGTGGAGTTCTCAGTGTAGAGACTTGTCTTTTAATACCATGATCATTGCAGAATAAGTTGAACTCATTAGATGTGAACTCTCCTCCTCTATCTAATCTAAGACATTTCAGTTGTCTACCTGTTTCATTTTCAACTCTTGCCTTGTACCATTTAAACATTTGAAAACCTTATGATTTTTCTTTTAAAAACATTACTAACATCATCCTTGAATAGTCATCCACAAATAATATGAAACATTTGTCACCATAATAACTTTGAACTTTCATAGGACCACAAAGATCAGTGTGCACAAGATCTAAAATTTACTTAGAAGTGGTAGACTTACTTGTAAAGCTTGATCTTGTCATTTTACCCATCTGGCATCCTCAACACATAACATTCTCAGGTTTTTCAAGACTCGATAGACCTCTTACTCAGTGCTTCTTACTTATTTTGATCAGATTATCAAAATTTACATGACAAAACCTTTTATGCCATAACCAGGTATCATCTATCTTTGCATATAGACACTTGTTTCGAGTTGAGTCAAGGTGAAATGTATTACCTTTTGTTTGTGTCTCGATAGCAGCTAACTTTCTATGCTTGTCATGAACTTTGACAATTCCTTTATGAAATTCTATTCAGTAACCTGTATTGTTTAGCTATGCTACACCCAACAGATTGTATTTCAAACCTTCAACCCAATAAACATCATTGCATCTTGCATTGTCAAGAAGTGTTATAGATCCTTTACCTTTCATTGGACATGGTGCATCATTACCAAATCTTATATAGCCTCCATCATAATCTTTAACATAACAAACTTGTGTTTATCACCTGTCATATGATGTGAGCATCCACTATGTATGATCTAAGAGTCATTAGTATTTATGTTAGATATTAGGGCTTTTTATTCATACCTTTCTTCATCTAATCCATCTTTGATAGCCACATAAACTACTTCCTCTGTATTAGATTCATCTGATTTATCATCATTGGATTCCTCATCAGCTATTAAGCATGTCTTTCTATCTCTTCTTCTGAAGTCTCGATGTCCTCTATAATGATTATCTTTCTATCTGTCATCTCGGTAATCTCTCTTTTCAGTAGAATCTTTGTCAGGATAGTTAGAAGCCATATGTCCTATTTTATCACAATTGAAACATTTCAAAGGTAGTTTTCCTTTATACTTACCTTTGCCTCTTGGTAACCTTCTAGCTAATAGTGCTTCAAACTCTTCCTGCTTTCTAATTTCCTCATACAGCTTGTTTACTTCTTCCATGTTGTTTCGAAATATTTCACTTTCTCCACTGTGATCTCCTTTAGAGTACTTGTACTTTCTTTCATTGTAATCATTAGATTCATCAAGATGAAAAGAACTGAATGCAAATTCAACTTTATTTACCTAAGATCCACTGTTATCAAAGTTACTTAGGTCAAATGCATGTATCTTACCAATAGTAGCATCTAAAGAAACTGGCATATTAGGTATAGACCTCAATTCATTGATTGTAGAGACTCGGATTGCATAAGCCGGTAGAAGGGTTCCTAACAACTTACTTGTTATATCCTTTTCTTCAATAGTTCCACCTACTCCTTTGATTTGATTGACAATCTCCTTTAGTCTTGTACTATACTAAGTTATGTTCTCACCTTCATTCATCCTCATAGATTCAAGTTGTCCTCTTAGACTGTCTACTTTTTCTCTTTGAACATGTTCATCACCACCATATACAGATATGAGCTTGTCCCACATTGCCTTTGCATCATTGCAACCTTCTAGATCATTAAACTCTAAGTCGGTCAATGCAGATGTTATTTCAATCATTGCTCGGATATGTTCTTTTTTTCTCTTTATTTCTTCCATAGTCAATGGATAGGTGCTCAGTGTGATGAAATCATTCTCCAGATAATATACAACATATTCTCCAATTCCTGATAGGTGCAACTTCATCCTTTTCTGCTATGTAGAGAAACTTGACTTGTTCAGCTTCAGTGCATCCCTCTTATACATCTTTGGATCTTTTCCTCAAGTACCTTTAAAATTTTTCTTCCGGAGTCCAAAGCTCTGATACCAATTGATAGTTCTGATACTTAATGTAAGTACAGATCCAATAGCCAACAAGATGAGAGGGGGGGGGGTGAGTCATACAAACTTAATCTTCCATAAAAACATTAGATTCAACCTCGGTAACATATACTTCAGTAATATAACCAAAACTGCTAAACATGCAAACTCAAAAGCATATAAACACCATAAACCTCATAACACCAGATTTAATGTGGAAACCCAAATAGGGAAAAACCACTGTGGGATTTCGGACCCACTAAGAAATACACTCTTCTAGAGTATGCTCGGTTAAAAGCAAATCATGTTAAAGATTACAAACACACTGTTAGATTTGACCCGGTTAAGGGATTTCCCTCAGATCTATTAGGATCTTCACCTTGTTAGAAGTGACCTTGTTAAAGGATTTCAAACACTCAATTAGAATGTCAACTTGCTAGAGGGTTTTACAAATAAGATTGTTAAGTCCACTCAGTTAAGATATTTTCTATCACTTTCACAAAATAACAGTAATAAAAATCTATCTGTAACTTCACATCTAAAATGCTAAAGTAGATTCTTAATTGCTCAATACAATCTAGACATAGAACTAATCTTGTCCATTTGTTGGGCTTCTATACTCTATTATTCAAACAGGTCTTCAAGCTTCTATGCTCGGTAATCACTATGTAGCATCCATGTGCATACATTTGCTTGCATACATTGTTTATCAACAACTCCCTATTTATAAACAATTAGCCAACCGCTTAATCTCCTTGATCACACTTCCCATGATCAATCATGGACATTAGATCTTCAAACTTGTCTAGGTTCAATGTATTCTTTGATCTAAAAAATGTTTTACCTTGTCTAGGAACTTGTATACATTTCTTGGAACTTGTGCTAGGGTAATGCAGTTCAATCTGTGTTGTAGATCTTCATGTCGATTTTCCTTTACCATAGATTCATTAACAAACTTCATGCATGACATACCAAACATTTAATCAGTTCTAGCTCATTAGCTTCCTTCATTAAATAATGCATGTAACCATTTAATGTATTTTGTTATAGCTCAGTAACAACTCGGTAACAACTTGGTAAATACTAAACTTCATTCAGTAAACATTCTGCCTTCATTAACCGATAGTGATAACCTTAGGGTTTACCGACTAGGTTCTTTGCTCGGTAACATAGTATAGTATTAACCTTACAATTTTCAATATATGTATGATGTTAAAACAATCTAAACATCATGATCTCATCATTGTTTGACTCGGTAATAGTTTCCCATTGAATACCTTATTCATCCCCTTATTCATCATATTTTTTTTGTGTCTTTTACCAACATCTTTATACTCATCAAATCATACTTCTCAAGATATGGCAACATCATACTGAATTAGAAAATCAATTTCTTGACATCAATGACAAAATAATAATATTAAGACAGTAAATCATCCTTAAATCAGTTATATTCATAATCATCAACAATCATCCTTGAATCAGTTATATTCATATTCATAATCATCAACAATCATCAACAAGGTGTCTCTACCCTACTACCTTTTTTGATCCCTTTCCAGGTCCCTCAACAAACATAGGACTAACCCTTCCAGCCCAATTCTCTATTGTAGGCTCCTGTTGCTCATCTATGAGCATTGCAAAACCCTCGCTTTGTAAGAAAATAAGCAGATTTTCGCTTCCTCGGGTAAGAGAAAGATGGAAGAGGGAGAAACTAGCAAGGAGAAGGTGTCATCCAGCAAGAAAAGGAAAAGTGCCCTCGAGTTGGAAATAGAGGACATTGTCAAGGAAAGCAGTGGTATGGAGACGAACGAATCTAATGGTGAAGATAGCTGGAAAGAAGAGGAGCTGGGCAACGAGGAAGAAAGTGGAGATTTTGAGCCTAGTCAAGATAGCCCTATTCCAAGCGATCACCCTGGTAAGGACAATAGCCATCTGATGGAAGAAATGACTCCCAAGGATAATGAGGAAATCGAAGTTAATTTTGAGAAGGAAATAAACAAAGACTCTGAGAAGAACCTAACTGAGGACAGGGATAGCAAGGACAAGGAAAGCACTAGTGAGGGGCTTATCATGGATAATCTCAAGAAGCTCTCGGAGGCTAGAATGGATTTCAACAGACGGACCTACGAAACCCTAAAAAACCTGGAAAAGAAAGAGATAAATTCAGATAAAAAGAGGGAGGATGAAAATAGAAAGCATATTAATTGGAAGTAGGAAATGGAGAACAAGGTAAAATCGCTGGAAGAGGGAAAAGAAGCGATGAAAAATCTGATGGGAGTTATCCCAAGTATCCTCTTTGTTGTCACCAAAAACCTGGAGGACATCACCAAGGTCTTTGACCATACTCCTAAACCGGTTGTGGATCTTGACCTGGAGGAGGAGATCATCCAGACTGGAAGTGGTGATGCTATCCCAGCGGGTGGGACTACGAAGAGAACCAGGGCAAGTATCAAGAAAGTCGTGGCTGCTGCTGCTAAGGATCCACCCAACTTCAAAGACAACATCAAAGAGCTACAAGAAATTAGGAACACCCTGGCTAAAGCCCTAGAAAAAATCTGATTCCTGAATGGCCCGCTGGCTTTTCGGGGCTTTTGTGGGTTTTCTTTAGTTTTCCGCTGGCTTTTTCTTTTTGGTTCTATTCCTCTCTGTTTCTCGTGGCTTTGTTGTTTAAGTCTTGCTTGTAAAAGGTTTCAGAGCCCCTTCAAAACCTACTTTTTCATTAATTAAAAACAACCTTCTCAATATCCTTACTGAAATGCCAACAATCTCCCCCTTTGGCATTAATGGCAAAACCAATTGATTTGACCTAATTGATTTGGATTGCTATGAGTTGTTTGTGAGATTCTAAAATGCTCTCTTCCTATCATCAGAATTCTCCCCCATACATTAGACTTCGCCTCTTTTCTCCATTTTTCTTTTCTGCTTTTTCTTTAGTCTTCTCAGTCCTTTCCAGTCTTCTCCCCTTTTTCCTCAATCTTCTTCAGTCTTCCCCCCCCTTTGACAACAATGCCAAAAATTAAAGAATTAAGACATAATTTCTTCTTGTATGAAGTGAATTCCTCCTATAATGTGTCAACTTAGTCTCGGTCAGAGCATTTTGTCTTCAATTCATGTTTCCTATATTGTATCATGCACTATTTCCTACACATCTTTAGAAAACATTCTAAAGTGTGTAAATCAGAATCAACTATTAAAATATATTCGATAGAGTCATCGAATTGATGCTTTCACCGAACTCGGTCAATGAGTAGAAGATAGGGGCAGGACCCCTAACTTACTTCTATGATACTCAAAAGTGTCCCTTGGTAGTGGCTTGGTGAAGATATTTGCTATTTGTTCCTTTGTCCTAACATACTCCAACACCACTTTCTTCTCATGAGCTTCTTCTCTAAGATAATGATATTTGATAGAGATGTGCTTTGTCTTAGAGTGCATAACAGGATTCTTTGAAATGTTAATGGCACTAGTGTTGTCACAGAATATAGTTATTGGCTCGGTAACTTTCACATTTATACCTTTCAACAGTTGTTTGATCCATGCTATGTTGGTACAATTCAATGTTGCAGCAACATATTCAACTTCTGCTATTGACTGTGAAACACATCCTTGTTTCTTGCTAAGCCAACTCACTAGTCTTTCTCCTAAAAAGAAAGCTCCTCCACTTGTGCTTTTTCTGTCATCAATTTGCCTGCCCAATCAACATCAGTATAAACTTTTAAATCAAAATCATTTCCTTTCTGATATACTAAGCCATAATTTTCAGTGCCTTTCAAGTATCTAAAAATTCTTTTGATTGTTGTCATGTGTGTTTCCTTAGGATCTATAGAGAATCTTGCAACTATACCTACTGCATGTGCTATGTCTAGCCTGTTGTGAACAACATATTGCAACTTTCCAATCATGGATCGGTAAAGTGTCTCATCAATAGATGCAGATTCATCATTCTTTGATAGTTTACAGTTTGTAGTCATAGGAGTACTTACTAGTTTTGAATCCTCCATTCCAAATTTCTTCAAGATTTCCTTTATGTACTTGGATTGAGTAATGAAAATCTCATTTTTCATTTGCAGTATCTGTAAACCTATAAAATACTTTATCTCACCGGTTAATGACATCTCAAATTCTTTGCTCATTTCCTTTCCAAATTTCTTGCATAAAGAGTCATTTCCACAAAATATAATATCATCAACAAATATGGCTGAGATCAGTATTCCATTTTGATCATTCTTCATGTACATATTGTTGTTCTCACTTGTCCTTATAAAACAAATCTTAATCAAATAAGAGTGCAATCTTTCATACCATGCTCTAGGTGCTTGTTTTAAACCATATAATGCTTTGTTCAATTTACATACCTGATCTTTATTCTTTTCTTCAACAAATCCTTCAGGTTGTTCAATAAAAACTTCTTCTTCTAATATTCCATTCAGAAATGCAGATTTGACATCATTTGATATACCTTGAAGGTTTTGAAAGTAGCATATGCCAACAATGTTCTTACTCCTTCAAGTCTAGCCACAGGTGCAAAAGTTTCACCATAATCAATTCCTTCTTCTTGAGCATAACCTTTGCATACTAATCTTGCTTTATTTCGAATGACCTCACCTTTTTCATTTATCTTGTTTCTAAAAATCTACTTTGTACCGATTACATTTTTGTCCTTCAGTCTTGGGATTATGTCCACGTGTCATTCTTCTTGATTTTATCAATCTCTTCTGTCATAGCATTTATCCAATCTTCACTGTTAAATGCCTCTTTCACTATTCTCAGTTCAAATTTAGATATCAGACATGTGTTCTATCTCAGTTTATTCATTGTCATCATTGGATCATCCTTATCTCCTATAATCTGACTTGGTGCATGATGTCTTCTGACATACTTGGCTAATATAGACAAATTCTTCATTTTCTTCAATACTTTTCTTGGTAGGACTTGTCGGTTGAACATAGACAAATTCATCATAATCTTCTGGTTCTTTGGAATTTCCTTCATCATTTCTTTCTGCAAATTCATCAATTTTCACATTTGCACTTTCTACTATTTTGTTATATGATTTGATCAGACATTTAAATGCTTTGCTTCTAGAAAAATAACCTAGAAATGTTCCTTCTTCACTTTTCTAATCAAACTTGCCATTTCTATCATCCTTGTGTACATAGCATCTACTTGTAAAGATTTTCAAATAACTTACATTATGTTTCTTCTCATACCAAATTTCATATGGTGTCTTCAAAGTACCTTTCTTCAGTTGTACTTGGTTTAGGGTGTAAACTACTGTGCTTATTGCTTCCCTCCAAAAACTTTGTGGCACTTTCTTTTCAATCAATAGTGTTCTAGCACAATCCACAATATATCTGTTTCTTCTCTCAGCTATTCCATTTTATTGTGGAGTTCTCGGTGCAGAGACTTGTCTTTTAATACCGTGATCATTGCAGAATAAGTTGAACTCATCAGATGTGAACTCTCCTGCTCTATCTGATCTAAGACATTTTAGTTGTCTTCTTGTTTCATTTTCAACTCTTTCCTTGTACCATTTAAACGTTTGAAAAACTTTTGATTTTTCTTTTAAAAACATTACTGACATCATCCTTGAATAGTCATCCACAAATAATATGAAATATTTGTCACCATAATAACTTTGAACTTTCATAGGACCACAAAGATCAGTGTGCACAAGATCTAAAATTCCCTTAGAAGTGTAAGACGTACTTGTAAAGCTCAATCTTGTCATTTTACCCATCTAGCATTCTCAAGTTTTTCAAGACTCGATAGACCTCTTACTTGGTGCTTCTTACTTATTTTGATCAGATTATGAAATTTACATGAGAAAACCTTTTATGCCATAACTAGGTATCATCTATCTTTGCATATAGACACTTGTTCTGAGTTGAGTCAAGGTGAAATGTATTACCTTTTGTTTGTGTCCTAGTAGCAGCTAACTTTCCGTGCTTTTCATTAACTTTGATAATTCCTTTCTGAAATTATATTCAGTAACCTATATTGTTTAGCTGTGCTACACTCAACAAATTGTATTTCAAACCTTCAACCCAATAAACATCATTGCATCTTGCATTGCCAAGAAGTGTTATAGATCCTTTACCTTTCACTGAACATGGTGCATCATTACCAAATCTTACATAGCCTCCATCGTAATCTTCTAACATAACAAACTTGTGTTTATCACCTGTCATATGATGTGAGCATCCACTATCTATGATCCAAGAATCATTAGTATTTATGTTAGATATTAGGGCTTTTTATTCATACCTTTCTTCATCTAATCCATCTTTGATAGCCACATAAACTACTTCCTCTGTATCAGTTTCATATGATTTATCATCGTTGGATTCCTCATCAGATATTAAGCATGTCTTTCTATCTCTTCTTCTGAAGTCTCGATGTCCTCTGTAATGATTATCTTTCTGTCTGTCATCTCGGTAATCTCTCTTTTCAGTAGAATCTTTGTCAGGACACTTAGAAGCCATATGTCCTATTTTATCACAATTGAAACATTTCAAAGGTAGTTTTCCTTTATACTTACCTTTGCCTCTCAGTAACCTTCTGGCTAATAGTGCTTCAAACTCTTCCTGCTTTCTGATTTTCTCATACAGTTTGTGTACTTCTTCCATGTTCTTATGAAATCTTTCACTTGCTCCACTGTGAATTCCTTCAGAGTACTTGTACTTTATTTCATTGTAATCATTAGATTCATCAAGATGAAAAGAACTCAATGTAGATTCAACTTTATTTACTGAAGATCCACTGTTATCAAAGTTACTTAACTCAAATGCATGTAGCTTACCAATAGTAGCATCTAAAGAAACTGGCATATTAGGAACAGACCTCAATTCATTGATTGTAGAGACTCGGATTGAATAAGCCGGTATAAGGGTTCTTAACAACTTGTTATATTGTTTTCTTCAATAGTTCCACCTACTCCTTTGATTTGATTGACAATCTCCTTTGGGTTTAGTGAGTGGCTCACGTGGCATGACAATCAATTCAATCAAGGATGATTTGGTGAAGTATACTTGTATGGTGATTGGATACTAGACATTCTCAGCCAGCAGGATTAACTCTGTATCTGCTACAGTGGTAAATGTCGCTTACCGGATGATAAAGGAGGATGCATCATTTGACCTATGCACCAGTATGTAGAGGCAACTCCTATTGAACCTGAAATCAATCAAACAAGATAATGCACTGAGGTTCAAGTTTGGACAACTATTGGTTGGGTTGTTCTTTTACTTTCAAGGATACTTCCCAGGAGTGGGAGACATTTAGTGGTCTGTGGACCAACCGGTTACCAAACAGATAAAGGAAAGTTTGCAAGCAGTGGGAACTAGTTATCTTGAAGTTCTGAATAAGTATCTTGATGAGTTTAGATGAAAAATGAGCCAAAGGATGAGGATCTTAGGTGATATCATCAAGAAATATGAAGGTGACATCAGTTTCACCATCTAGGTGGACAAATGCATAATGGAGTCTGTTGAGCCTAGAATGGAAGAAGTGGAGCTAATGGGCTATGAGGTGATGTACGACATGCTAGAAGGGTATGCCTCTACCCTTATTGCCTCACTGCTTGATCCTAAGGTAGTGAAGAAGGCAAAGGCAGTGCCTGCATCATTAGCACCAATTACTACTGCAACTCCAAAAGTGACCAAGCGGTCACCAGCCAAAAAGAAACTGGAAGCAGCACTAGCTAAAGTCTTCGAGAGGAAAAGGAAGACAAAAAGAAACTCTCAGACTCAAAAGAAACTGTGTCTGAGGAGTAGCCCAAGAAAGCGAGATAGACAAGAAAGAGGACAAAGAATGAACCGACATCTTTAGCACCGCTAAATATGAATATCTCCTCCTACAAACCTTTGACACATTGTCAAAGAACTATCAAAAACATTAGGAGAAAAGTATTGAATGATTTAATTGATTATTTTGATGACTTTAATGATGATGAAAAGGAGGCGATGGAAAAAGAAATAATTCAATATTTATGTATTAATGATCGATCCCCTTCAGAAATTAGATTTGAAACACCAGATTCTTTGTATAAGTCCTTAGACAATAAATGGTGCATTGCCATAGAGCAGGAATAGGAAATGAGAGAAAAAGTTTTTGCTGAAAACTTTCCTGATGTATCAAATTCGGAACTGTTCGATGTAATGAACAAATACAAAGGTCTTTTCTTCATGAGAAGAAGAAGACTCCTGTTACTAGAAGGAAAAGGTAAGGAAGTGCTCAAGGATACACACACTCATGCTCTAGATGCTTTGAAGATGCATCAATTGGCTAAAGCCAACCGACAAGCTGAGAAAGAACTAGTTATATCTAAATTGGATGAAGCATTTGATGATGAAGGAAACCTGGTTGATGAACCGGTCAACATTATTGATGTCGATGCCCTGGATGAAGAAGATGTTACTCAGGAAATACCATTTGAGGCAACAAGACAAGAGCAACAGGCTGAACAGGAGAAGAAAGTTGAGGAAAGACAAGAAGTGGCAAAGGAAGAGGCAGACCAAAGGAAAAAGGATGAAGAAGAGAAGCAGAAGAAGCAGGAAGAAGAGAAAAAGAAGAAAGATGAAGAGGAAAAGAAGAAGAAAGATGAAGAGGAGAAAAAGAAAAAAGATGAAGAGGAGAAAAAGAAAAAAGATGAAGAGGAGAAAAAGAAGAAGGAAAAGGAGAAAAAGAAGAAGGAAGAGGAGAAGAAGAAGAAGAATGAAGAGGAGAAGCAGAAGAAGGATGAAGAGGAGAAAAAGAAGAAAGAAGATGAAAAGAAAAAGAAAGAAGAGGAGGATAGGGAACAGGAGAAAAAGAAGGAAACAGAGAGGAAGAAGAAGGAAAAAGAAGTTAAGGAATAGGAGAAGAAGAAGGAAGCATAAAAGAAAAAGGTTGAGGAGGACAAGAAAGCAGAGAAGAGGAGAGAAGCGGAGAAGAAGAAAGTGGAAGAGGACAAGGCAGGAGAAGTAGCGAAGAGCACCCAGATGGAGACTCTGAAGGCAATTGGGAGTCAAGCCAAACGGGTTGACCTCTCCAATCCTATAGATCTCCAGTCTGTAAGTGAATCGAAGCTAATGCTGAGCATCAAGGTTTCTTAAGAGTACCTTGAAATCATTTGAAGGAAGAAGGAGCAGGACATAATTCAAGCAGCTATGGACACACTTACCGGTTTGTTACCCGGTACAAATCTTCCCAGCACTAAATCATCACTAGCAAAGCTTAAGCTACTATGCATAGTAGTGGATGATCAGGTGCAAAGCTTGGAAGAAGTAGTTGAGGAAAATGTCAAGAAAGAGCATCAAAAATCTCTTAACATTGCTCTGGTAAAGAAGTTGAATGAGCTCCAGTCTGAATTGCAGAAAGACCAATAGGATATAAGGGACGCTTTGGATGAGGGAAATCTGCTACTTAGCAAAATCTGCCAACCCCATATGTTCTATGATGATGTGCTAGCTCAGAAGAAAAAGCTTCAAATAGACTTACAGTCTTACTTGAGCACATTCAAGCTAGCCTATGATTCCTTCACAACTTATGGGCAAACCGTTCACTAGTTTCATATCCAGTCTGCCAAAATGGAGCAAGAGATCAACACACAATCTAGAGATTTGCAGGAGCTTCAGCTAGTTTTAATTCCATGTCTGCAAATTCTTCAGAAGTGTTATCTAAATTTGGATGCCTTGAAAGTTACACAAGAGATAAGCATAGTTGATGCCATGGAAGAACAAGTCTCCCAGATGCAAACAGAGAAAGAAGTGGCCACCTCCCTACTTGAGTCCTAGTCTCTATCAATGAAGCAATTCTTGCAGGACTATAAATCTATTTTTGACAAGTACTATTCCTTATTGTCATAAACTTTTATTATTTTTATATATCAAATGGACATAGGTTTGTTTAGTAGTACTTTGTCATTGTTGGCAAAGGGGGAGAAGTATTCTATTTTGGAGAAGTATCTGGTACTTAAAATTTTGTTATATGCTTTGATATATGCTATATGCTCTGATATCTCAATGTTTATGCTCTGTATGTAAAATTGCTATACATTGTATTGATTAAGGGATAGTGTATATGATTAGGGGGAGCAATTTTGCTAATGGCATGATTTTGTTATAAAACACTTAGATGTCAAAATTTTATTTTCCTAAGTGTTTCCATCAATGCCAAAGGGGAGATTGTTGGAATTTTTGATGTTTATGTTGTGATTGTCATTGATGGACATACACTTTCATTAAGATCCTCTTTATATGTATGAGTTAGAGCACAACCAGTATTTGTTCCAACCGGTATGTTGTAGGTATGTTGTATTATAGTCATTAGACTATTGATGTTTTGCAGAATGTGTTTACCAGTCTAAAGCGGCAAGTTGACCTCAAGCAGTATGAGGGATTAAAGCGGCATAACACATTTCCAACAGTCTTCATTTTTGTTAAATTGGAAACTGGCTTTTTATATGAACCGATAATACTCTGTGATGAGTTACCAACTGACATTTTGTGATGAGTTACCAATCCACCAATTGTTTGACAGTTTCGACACACTGGCAGTGCTTCTTGTTTCATGTTATTGAGTATGTCTAGATTCATTGAACCTAGGAAATTGAAATGTAATCCTATTGGACTGACATGAAATCAGATTCCCTTAAAAGGACATCATGTCTAGGGTTTTAGGTTGTTGCTGAAATGGTTTATGTTGTTGCTAGGGTTTAAGGTGGTTGAGGAGTTGAAAAGAATATGAATGTGTAGAAGACTAAAGTAATGTAGGAGTGCATTAAGAATGAGCTATCAAGGATCTAACCGAGCAGTCTGTGCTATTAGATAGATCAAACACTTGTTGATTACTCACATCTTTGACAAGTTTGTAGCCCTTAACCAGGTAGGCCCAAAAGCCTTTTGTAAAATCCTCTAACAAGGTGGTTCCCCTCTATGAATCTAAAATCCTCTAGCAAGGTAGTCCTTGATCGAACTTATCTCCTAACAGAGATTGAGATTCCTAACAGGGTCTGTTCTGGTGAAGAACATTGTAAGACCTTAACCGGTCTGGTTTCTATTCTACAGATAGTGAATTGTGAGTTTCATCTCATTGTGGTTTTTCCCATTTGGGTTTCCACGTCAAATATCTTGTGTTATGGTTGTATTGCTTTTGTGGGTGAATTCTTTATTTGCATTTTGGTTTGCATGTGTGATAACCAGTCTATCTGTTAAACTGTTTTACTGGTTTATCTTTAGACTATTTAAGTGTTTAAGTGCAGTGTTTTTTGGTATACTAATTCACCCCCCCTCTTAGTATTCATCAGTATAGGTGTGTAAAAACACACATTTCAAATGTCTCACTTATTTTCTTAGTTGCTTTAATAGCATTGTTTATTGTCCATGATGGTGGGAACTTCATGTTCAAACAATTGATTATATTCAATAAGTCTCCTTCACACCAGACTCTGGTGCAATTAGCTTCCTTTGCTAGGACCATCTTGTGATAAGATTCCATAGCCTCAACAACATGATTTGTTTGATTTCCTATAGGTATGCATTTAATAATTTTGCATTTTCCCCATTCGTCCCTTAGGACCACACCACATCCTGCAATACCAGGATTACCCTTTGAGGCTCCATCAAATTTGATTTTCATCCAACCATTGGGAGGACATTCCCATATCACACCCTCTCTAGAATTGATCTGAATATGATCACTACCTTTTAATCTCCACTTCTTGAAGATTATTTGATCATTCTTGTCTCGAGGCTTATCGATACCACCTATGATATTCATTTTTTCCAATATACTTCTTTTAATTTTCTCAAACACAATTTGATCGTTAGCACCTTCTCTCTGAATACTCTTTCGTTTCTCTCTTTCCATATACCCTAACACATATGGGTTAAAGCCAATTTCCACAATAAAATAATGGATTTATTCTTGGATGGGTGCTACCAAGAATTTAAAACCTCTTGATCTAAATCTGGGAAACTCCAACTGATATTGAAGTGATCTAGACATCTTCCCCAGACAGCATTAGAGAAGGGACAATGAAAGAGCGGGTGGTTGATGGTCTCCTTATTCTGCATTAAAAGAAAACAAACACTAGGCATGTACATGCCTCTTTTTTTGAGGTTATCAATAGTTAGAATTTTATCTTGAAGGGTTGTCCAGAAGAAAA